>NC_132808.1:2825909-3136818 GCF_048594095.1 Paramormyrops kingsleyae | reverse complement strand
TTTAACGACAACCTTTATCTCCCCAAACCATACGGCCCCCTATTGGCAACACGTGGCATAAGCATGTATGATACCATTTGGCCAAAACCCCCTCCCCCCCAACCAATCAGAACAAAGGATACGCCACATCCTGCTTATGACGTCGCAGATGGGGGAGAGCTTTAACTCTTTACCTGTCCCCGCCTAGTGGTTCGGACGCATACGTCCTAATTTTCAATAACAAAAAAATTACGTTCAATAAAAGAAACAAATGATCAAATCAACCAAAAACGGCTTGTTACACTACAAAAAACCTTTCAGATAATATCTGTAGAAAGTTGCGCAATTTTTGTGCCATGGTTTTTTTGTAACAAGTAAAAATAAAATGACCATGGTAGCCATCTTTAAACGGGTCGAGTGTCAGGAAGTAAAATATAAGTGTTAATAAAATTAAAACTAAGCACTTCAAACTATTTCTTTCACGGCCAATAATTCATAAACCGTCACAGCATTAAGACAAAACACGCATTTCTCCATAAATATGACTGTAATGCTCTCAAATAGCTTGCTCACTCATCGCAGAAAAATGTCAGTCGGCATTCTGTACGTTCGTGCAATGTTTTTTATCTTCGGAATTTTAGAAGAAAACCAATGAATAAAATGACAAAGTTACCCTCGTTTGAAAGCTTGATCTCTTATGTACATAAATCAATCACTGTAATCCTTCATTGTCAAGTATTTTTTCAGATATATGCTCTGCTTCCCTGCTAGCACATTATTTTTTACGCACTGAACCTTTGCCCATGGTTATGTTTCACCATAATAAACTTTTTACATGAACATCAAATTACAGTGTCATTTGCTTCATCCAATAGAGGTGTGTCTAAGGTTTGCAAAATGTTATGGGATGTGCTGATTGGGCATTGTTTTTCGCGCTGGTGACATGAATGCGCAACTTATTCTCTGTAGGTGCAGTATTTGTGGGAGTGTCTCGATTACGCATTGCGCACGTAGTCTCCATGAGTTTACCCAGTTATTTTCGGACAACAACTTTTTTGACTGAAGAAAAATGGCTCGGATGACTTTCACTGTTGAGAAAGCACAGAAGATGATTTTGAAGAGTGGTTCGGGGGAAGAAAGTGTCGCTTTTATCCATTGATTCGATGGAGGAGGACGCTTTTTTGCGCGGAGAGGATGCAACGCTCGACATAAGTACATTTATTTACAGTTTACTCTTTTATTCTATAGATTTTTATAATTCCGTGATTCAGTAAATTACAATTAACATTTGCTTTGGTAACACTTGTATTGTGGTACATTGGGAAAAGTTCCGCATCGCCTTTGTCAAGCTTTGAAGTGTGCAAAGTAATGCAGCGCTTTTGGCTTTCACTTGGGCAAAGTTACGCGGGGCTTTGTTTGGGCAAAGTTATGCGGGGCACTTGTCGGCCTTGTTTGAGCAAAGTTATGTACAGTACTTGTCGGCTTTGTTTGGGCAACATTATGTACGGTACTTGTCGGCTTTGTTTGGGCAAAGTTATGTGGGGCACTTGTCGGCTTTGTTTGGGCAAAGTTATGCGGGGCACTTGTCGGGCTTTTTTTGGGCACAGTTATGCGGGGCACTTGTCGGGCAGTTATGCAGGGTTAGGGTTAGAAACAAAATGTTTCTTATGACCCATAAGTGGTAATGCATTTAGAAAGAAAGACGCTATCCCAAAACACTGCTAGTTACACTGCGGCCATTTTGGATAGGTTTTGGATATGTTTGGCACAAGTCGTGTGAATCAAATATAGATTTTCCTACAAATGTGTGGTGATGTTGTGTGACAAAATGTTACTTATGACCCATAAGTGGTAATGCATTTAGAAAGAAAGATGCTACCCCAAAAAACACTGCTAGTTACACTGTGGCAAGTTTGGATATGTTTTGGATAGGTTTGGCACAAGTCGTGTGAATAAAATATAGATTTTCCTACAAATGTGTGGTGATGATGTGTGACAAATTGTTACTTATGACCTATAAGTGGTAATGCATTTAGAAAGAAAGTTGCTACCCCGAAAAACACTGCTAGTTACACTATTGCCATTTTGGATAGGTTTCAGATTAGTTTAGGTTAGGTTTTGGATAGGAAAGGCTCCCAGTTGCACCATTTGCTCTTTCCTCCGTAAGACCTGTTGGGCTGCATCAAATGATATGAAATTGGGCACACATGTAGAAAACAAGTTTGGGAACCAGATTTTTAAAATTGGACCTATTCCATCATGTAGTTTTTGAAATATTTACAAAAATCCAAGACACAAAGACAGATTTTGTATTTTTCCAGCTGTTTTTGTTATATTCGCATGTCCATAAATTATACACAGGTTATTCATTTCATTATTGAACTTCCTACAATCAATTGTAAAGGGGTCAACTTTGATTTTAGGTATCAGGCATGTGTCTGTGACTTTTATATCTGAAGTTATAAGGTAATTATTCCAAAGAGGGAAGAAATGCCCCCCCATGCAAGGGGCCCCTGGTTCACTCCATAGGGTTAAGCTCCGCCCAATCTGCCACATAACCTTTTTTAAGGATCCCTTAAAGTGAAAAGGAAAACGAATGCTTAACAAGGACTTAAATTTGTGCACTGTGTTTACTGTAAAGCAATGTTTGTTCGAAAAGATCTGTGGAGACACAATCGTAGATGCCCCTCTAAGCCTGGGCAAGTAGGTGAAGAGATTGGCAGAACCAGGGTTTTGGGACTGGCTATCTCTACGGGTGTGTGGAAACTTCTTAATCCAATGAAACCTGATGAAATTACATCGCTTGTACGGAATGACTTTTGTGTCCTTCAACTTGCACAGTCATTCTACAATAAACATGGGCATGATTCTGCAAAATACGAGTATATAAGACAAAAGCTCAGGGAAATTGGCAGACTTTTGCTAGTTTTGCATAGTGAGTCATCAATATATAGCATAGAAGAAGCTGTTAAACCTGCAAATTTTCACAAAGTTGTTCAGGCAGTACATAAAGTATCAGGGTATAATGAAGAACACCATTGCTACAAAACACCCAGCCTTGCTTTGAAATTAGGCCATTCATTACAAAAATTGTGTGATATTATCCACTGTAGGGCACTTATGGTAGAAGATAATGAAAGAATGAAATCCACTGAAGCTTTTAAGAAACTCTGCTCGTGAAAATGGAGTGAATTAGTCTCTCACACTGCACTGACCACTCTTAGTGCAATGAAGTTTAATAAGCCATCTACCTTACCGTTTATGCAAGATGTCCAGCTGCTCCATGAACACCTTGAAAAAACATCTCGGAATGCCTTTAGCAGTTTAACGGAAAACGTATGCCCCACGCATTATGCTGTGCTTGCCAAAAGCACACTGGCACAAATAATCGTGTTTAACAGGAGGAGGTCTGGAGAAGTGTCTAAAATGCATCTTAAACATTTTTATGAAAGAGAGACCTTCACAAAGATGTTGCCATGGGGTTAACAAAATTTGAGCAAAAACTCTGTAATCATTTTAGCCAAATTGAGATAATGGGGAAAAGGGGGCGAAAGGTTGCGGTACTGCTTACACCAAGCATGGTGGAGGCATTGACATTACTTGTCAGCAAGAGAAGCGAGTGTGGTGTTGAT
Organism: Paramormyrops kingsleyae; assembly: GCF_048594095.1. Lineage (NCBI taxonomy): Eukaryota > Metazoa > Chordata > Actinopteri > Osteoglossiformes > Mormyridae > Paramormyrops > Paramormyrops kingsleyae. Next base: position 3,133,207 of record NC_132808.1, on the reverse strand, counting down.
GGTGCCAATGTCTTCTTGTTTGGAAGACCCAAATGTTTGAGTCACTACAGCGGACAAGACAGTTTGAGGATTCATGCAGGTCTCTGCGGAGCAAAAAATCCACAATTCCTCAGGTCCACACAGCTCAGAAAACACGTTGCTACATTGTCCCAAATTTTAAATTTGAAAAAAAAATGAACTTGATCAACTTGCTGACCACGATATTCGGGTACACCGAGACTACTACAGGCTTCCAGAAGCCACCACCCAGCTGGCCAAAATCTCAAAACTTCTTTTGGCTATGGAGAAAGGATGTCTTCCTGAACTCCAGGGAAAATCACTGGCTGACATTGAAATTAAAAAACAAGGTACATGCCTTCAATTTTAATTGGTAGAATCTGAACAGAGATTGAGATGGTGTAGTGGTGTAGTCTAATGTGTTGCTTGTAACTTTCCAGATCACATACAGCTGAGTAACCCCGAAGATGAATGTCGTGATAGTGATGGCGTTGAATCATCTGATTCCACTGAGTCAGCAGATGTCACAATAAATAATGAAGCTGAAGTCAGTACATCCATGGAGCGCATCACTGATGATGGAGGTCGGAATTCCTATCATTTATGTCAGTCCATTATTGTCAGAACCCTCGATATACCATATTAAATGTCTTTTCACAGGTCTTAGCTAGAATTTATTGACTAATAAGTATAAACCTAAATGATACAGATGTCCTATAAAGTGTGCTTTAAGCATTGGGGGACAATGCACCCCATATAACTTTTTTATGTGTTTTTATATGTATTGATTAGTAATTACATTGTGTCCACTGTGTCCTTTGGGTAATGTCTGGAAAAGTTCCTGGGTGGCAGTGCATGTTTGAAACACAGTACAAACACTAGGTGTAACGAACGTCAGGAGTGACAAAGGCCAAAGAAACAAACAAAAGCACATCTACCGAGTATCACCACAAGCTGAGCTACCTAAGCGAACACAAAGAAAATGGTGAAACGAAACAATGCCTAAATCTACCTCCCTGACCAAACAAACAATAATCCCCACGTTAACGAATAAACAAAAAGGCAGACCCTCCCTACACACCTAGTGAACACGAAACACAAAGCCAAAGCAAAGGTATCAAAAGGGAAGAACCGAGAGGCGAAGTCGAAAAACAGGCGAAAGTCCAAAACCAAGCAAGCAGTCAAAAACCAAGGCGAAAGTACAAATAAGGGCGAGGCGAAAATCGAATGTCAAGGGCAAAACAGTCATACACAATCAATCAAACAAAGTAAAGCGAACGGAGAGCGAGCTAGCAGGCGAGAAGCAAGTAGCGGGCAGACGAAGGGACGAAGCGGCAATCTCTTCAGCCGATGAACTGGAAACTGCTCCGAGGGCAAGGGAGGCGGGGTCAGGTCCAGAGGGCGGAGTGGAGAGAGCAGTTGACCAATCGGCAGCAAGAGGGCAGGAGGTCCGAGCAACTTACGGGCATCCTCCTACACTTACGGCACAAATTCCTTACGGCACGTAACCCGAACTTACGGCACGTAACAGAGCGAACATGGAGAATTACTTAGAGCACTATGAACAGGAGATCCCCAGGCAATTTGAAGGAGCTTGAATTTATAAAGTGAGATAAAGTTGGGATGATGGTAATAACTCCCAGAGACAGTCTATATGCAAGATTTTATTAATTTAATTTAAAGGAACATGTAACCTCATAGTTTGTCAAATGCAAGTTAAGGATAACTCAACTAAAATATTTATTAATCTTATAATGAATGCACAATAGCTATCAATCTTAAGGATTATTTTCTTTTACTGTTTATATTTTGATGTATATTTATGGAATTCCATGTGTTCTCTGGCAGTTTCTCTTGGTGGTGCTGAAAGGATTGAGACTCCGAAACGGATGACCAAAATTAAGTGGTCAAAAGCAGAGTTGCTGCCGTCATGAAGTACTTAAAAAGGCATATTGAAACTGGAAAGCTTGCAACCAAAGCTGAATGTGAACAGTGCAAGGTGGCTGAACACCCCCTTTTGGAAAACCGGTCTCTGCAAAATATCAGGGATTTCGTAAGAAACAGGGGGTTAACTGTAAAAAGGCGTACTCAAAAGTTAAATTAAACACTCCCATTCGCTTACCTTGTTATGCAGTGGGGCATTTTATTTTTTAATACTTATGCAAGTCTAAAAATTGTTAGAAAATATACCTTAAAAAAGGATGATATACCTTCAGGATGGCTCTTGGATTTTATGTGTAGTATGACATCAATGTCCTCTTAAATCATTTAGGTCCTAACATATATATGTGGGGGGAAAAATGTTTGAAAATTAAACTTTGTAAGTGAATATACTTTACTGTACTGGAAAAAGTGAGTTTTGCAAGATGCCTGTGTGGTACATATTTGTTAGTAACCATGCCCATCTTGAGTGCAGTCATGTGTCAGGTCAGTGTGACGTGAACGTTGCCATGCTGTGCTACCTTAAATACCACGGTAGACTATTTTATTTATTTTTATTTATTTTTTGTGAGATTTGTACATGCAGAAATTTCAGACCTCATCCTTTTTAAGTTCTGTACTTTTTGTTTTTAATTTAACTTGCTTTAAAAAATATTTATATATATGTAAGTTACATATTAGGATGAGACTTTGTTTCAAACTTTTAGTGATTATACCTTTGTATTAAAAAAATACAGTGTGTTCTGCAAGATGCCTGTGTGGTACATATTTGTTCTTATTAACCGTGTCTGTCTTCAGAGTGCAGTAGTTTGTCAGGCCCATGTTTAGTGTATAAATGCAAATGTAGTATGACATCACAGTGTCCTCATAAACCATTCAAGTCCTAATAAACCCTCTTTTAGTAGTTTTGCAGATGTCCTGACATACAACTACAAACTCAGGTTATAGTGTATTGTGTTCTGTAGGTGATAGATGTAAAATAAAGTCAGCTCTATGTAGTGGTGAATTGTAGAAACATTTTAATCTATCCCTCGTTGTTTTCTGACAATAGGAAAGGGTAGTACTCATAAACCACTGTGGAGACCGGTTTGGAATAAAAGTCCCTATTAACCACAAAATCCAGTATGTGTGTGTGTGTGTTAACTCTATGGAGGGAACCAGGGGCCCCTTGCATGGGGGGGCATTTCTTCCCTCTTTGGAATAATTACCTTATAACTTCAGATATAAAAGTCACAGACACATGCCTGATACCTAAAATCAAAGTTGACCCCTTTACTATTGATTGTAGGAAGTTCAATAACGAAATGAATAACCTGTATATAATTTATGGACATGCGAATATAACAAAAACAGCTGGAAAAATACAAAAACCTGTCTTTGTGTCTTGGATTTTTGTAAATATTTCAAAAACTACATGATGGAATAGGTCCAATTTTAAAAATCTGGTTCCCAAACTTGTTTTCTACATGTGTGCCCAATTTCATATCATTTGATGCAGCCCAACAGGTTTTACGGAGGAAAGAGCAAATGGTGCAACTGGGAGCCTTTCCTATCCAAAACCTAACCTAAACTAATCTGAAACTTATCCAAAATGGCAATAGTGTAACTAGCAGTGTTTTTTGGGGTAGCAACTTTCTTTCTAAATGCATTACCACTTATAGGTCATAAGTAACAATTTGTCACACATCATCACCACACATTTGTAGGAAAATCTATATTTTATTCACACGACTTGTGCCAAACTTATCCAAAACCTATCCAAAACCTATCCAAACTGGCCACAGTGTAACTAGCAGTGTTTTTTGGGGTAGCGTCTTTCTTTCTAAATGCATTACCACTTATGGGTCATAAGTAACATTTTGTCACACAAAATCACCACACATTTGTAGGAAAATCTATATTTTATTCACACGACTTGTGCCAAACCTATCCAAAACCTATCCAAAATGGCCGCAGTGTAACTAGCAGTGTTTTGGGATAGCGTCTTTCTTTCTAAATGCATTACCACTTATGGGTCATAAGAAACATTTTGTTTCTAACCCTAACCCTGCATAACTGTGCCCAAACAAAGCCCGACAAGTGCCGCATAACTGTGCCCAAACAAAGCCCGACAAGTGCCCCGCATAACTTTGCCCAAACAAAGCCCGACAAGTGCCCCGCATAACTTTGCCCAAACAAAGCCGACAAGTGCCCCGCATAACTTTGCCCAAACAAAGCCGACAAGTACCGTACATAATGTTGCCCAAACAAAGCCGACAAGTACTGTACATAACTTTGCTCAAACAAGGCCGACAAGTGCCCCGCATAACTTTGCCCAAACAAAGCCCCGCGTAACTTTGCCCAAGTGAAAGCCAAAAGCGCTGCATTACTTTGCACACTTCAAAGCTTGACAAAGGCGATGCGGAACTTTTCCCAATGTACCACAATACAAGTGTTACCAAAGCAAATGTTAATTGTAATTTACTGAATCACGGAATTATAAAAATCTATAGAATAAAAGAGTAAACTGTAAATAAATGTACTTATGTCGAGCGTTGCATCCTCTCCGCGCAAAAAAGCGTCCTCCTCCATCGAATCAATGGATAAAAGCGACACTTTCTTCCCCCGAACCACTCTTCAAAATCATCTTCTGTGCTTTCTCAACAGTGAAAGTCATCCGAGCCATTTTTCTTCAGTCAAAAAAGTTGTTGTCCGAAAATAACTGGGTAAACTCACGGAGACTACGTGCGCAATGCGTAATCGAGACACTCCCACAAATACTGCACCTGCAGATAATAAGTTGCGCATTCATGTCCCCAGCGCGAAAAACAATGCCCAATCAGCACATCCCATACCATTTTGCAAACCTTAGACACACCTCTATTGGATGAAGCAAATGACACTGTAATTTGATGTTCATGTAAAAAGTTTATTATGGTGAAACATAACCATGGGCAAAGGTTCAGTGCGTAAAAAATAATGTGCTAGCAGGGAAGCAGAGCATATATCTGAAAAAATACTTGACAATGAAGGATTACAGTGCTTGATTTATGTACATAAGAGATCAAGCTTTCAAACGAGGGTAACTTTGTCATTTTATTCATTGGTTTTCTTCTAAAACTCCGAAGATAAAAAACATTGCACGAATGTACAGAATGCCGACTGACATTTTTCCGCGATGAGTGAGCAAGCTATTTGAGAGCATTACAGTCATATTTATGGAAAAATGCGTGTTTTGTCTTAATACTGTGACGGTTTATGAAGTATTGGCCGTGAAAGAAATAGTTTGAAGTGCTTAGTTTTCATTTTATTAACACTTATATTTTACTTCCCGACACTCGACCCGTTTAAAGATGGCTACCATGGTCATTTTATTTTTACTTGTTACAAAAAAACCATGGCACAAAAATTGCGCAACTTTCTACAGATATTATCTGAAAGGTTTTTTGTAGTGTAACAAGCCGTTTTTGGTTGATTTGATACATTTGTTTCTTTTATTGAACGTCATTTTTTTTTGTTATTGAAAATTTGGACGTATGCGTCCGAACCACTAGGCGGCGACAATGAAAGAGTTAAGTTCCACTCTAGTTTCACTCCAAAAGGACACTCAGGGACAACTCTTGCTTTCACCTTTCATTAACTTTTCTTTTCCAACTTGTTGGTTTCAAGTTAATCAATGTTTGAAACATCAGGTTGATAACATTCAAAGCAGACAGAGGTTAACAATGTCATTTTGTGAAATATTCAAACAATACATGAGCTTTTTAATTAAATTAAGGTAAACAAATAAACCATTTCAGAAAATCTTTTTAAATTAAATATATGTAATCATTTAAGTATGAAAAAAAATAATCTAAGGAATTAAGTTAAATCAAATAATCAATTTCATTAGAATGGAATGCTCACTTCAAACAACTGAATAGTTAAAACACCAAGCTCTTTCCTTTTAGTCTTAACTTTTTACCATTGTAAAATACATCATGAATGAATGGTCTAAAAGCAATTAAACAAGATCCTTTCCAGGTACAAATTAAACATTGTTACTAATATAAACTAAATAACATTTACTGACCATTGGTGTCTTTGGAGTAAATACATGAGTAGAGCTTGCTGTGCTGTTCCTTTGCTTGATTGAAGACTGAGAGCTACCATTCCTGCTCAGGTGTTCTTACAGTATTAGCAATCGGCAGCCATTTTGCTGGTGCCTTCTGGGTAATGTAGTTCTCAATGGTGGTGGCAATATTAGACCTCCAATTGTTCAGTTATAACCCAACACCTCCCACTTGAGCTCATGGTTTCTCAAACCCAATGAGGTCACACCAGTCCTTCACTCTTGTTCTTCAATGGGAATTAGAATGACAAGGCGCCTGACATCTCTATGAAGGATTGTGGCCAGGATTTTGTGTTTAAGCCTGTTGGATCCTGTGGCCAGCTTCTTTCCAGCTGCATTTCTGATGGGAACAGGAGAGCTGGGACAGGTCTTCACAAGCACATCTCTTACAATGCCTTTGTTGTCAGTGTTCACACTGACAACTCTGGCCAGTCTGTACTGTACTCTCAGAGCATTTTGGTCAGCCAACCAGACCACATCTCCAACAGCAACATTTCGCTCTTTGGTGTGCCATTTGTTCCATACAAACAGGTTAGGTCCAGCCAATTGGCTCCACTTCTTCCAGAACTTGCTGACTTATGTTTGAATACTTTTAAGCCTTTTATATGGATAGCCATCGAACTGGAAGTCTCCAGGGTCTCCCTTTGGGTTTGCACGCCCTAGAAGCAGAGAATTTGGGGTGATGTACTCTACACAGTCTTCCCTGCTTTGAGTTCTGGCGTCAATAGGTCTTATGTTAGCAAGGTTGGCTGCCATGAAGAGAAAGGTTTGTAATTCACCCCAGGTGAAAACACCATTTCCACCAAGGTTGCTTAGAGCTCGCTTCACTATTCTGACAGCCGCCTCTGCTGCACCATTTCTATGCGGAGAACCTGAGGGGTGGATCTTCCAAGACCATTCTGTTCCATGCTTGGCAGATAGGTCTTCAACTTGAGACTTGTCCAGTTGGTCAAAGAATTTGTATAGCTTCTCCAGAGCAGGTTTGGCTCCAACAAAGTTAGTACCAGGGTCTGACCAAAGTTTCCTGGGGTGCCCTCTCAGTGACGTGAACCTTTGGTAGGCCCAGGGCTGTGGAGTCGGTAGATAAATGCTCCGACTCCGACTCAGTTTCTAAATCTTCCGACTCCGACTCCCCGACTCCGACTCCTCTGTATGTATATACTATGCTAATGTATTTTCTACATCCATTGAAGGAAAGGAAGGCAACATACATGTCATTTCACCACAGAACTACTGGCTAGGAAGCCAACACTCTACTATAATGCCAGATTAAAGACAAACACAATGAAAACAAGGTTTCAAGGGTAGCGCATAGCGAAAGGGAGCCGACGGAGCTGAGAACACACCAGATGATTTTTCAGGCGTTTGACGTGTGATGATTCGTTGAACGGCCGAAAAATCGGCAGTGCATCTGTAAATGTATGGGGGGCTTTAGGCTAGGTTCACAGTTCCCTGTAACAGTGGAACACGACACAATGGAAAGCGGTGCCGCACCTTACCTGTGCATTACATCCCATATAGTGACGCATACAGTCAATGAAAAGCATGCTTCATGGTTACTTGACATGTTCGTTTTGTGGTAACATTATGCACTGCATGCATTGGGCTTTATTCTTACAGCAGAGAAGTAGTTCATTATGACTGTTTGTGAATTGGGACATTCCAACTTACTTTTTTAATTCCCATTTAAATTTAGTAGGAATCGGAGTCGGTTAACTTTTTGCCGACTCCGACTCCACAGCCCTGGGTAGGCCTGCAGGAAACCTTCAGATGACTGGTCACTTACCACATCAGTGTGTATGGCATGGGAGGCCATGCAACAGAAGACGATTCCCCATACCTTAAGTTTGGTTCTTTTCTTGACTTCATCTTTCACTTCATATGGGCCAAAAAGGTCCAAGGTGGTGAATTCGAAAGGAGCAGCTGGGCCTGTTCGCTCCGGAGGCAAGTGTGCCATTATTTGTTGACACTGCTTCGCCCTGTTCTTCCTGCAGCTCAAACAACTGTCAACTACTTTCTTGGCAATTCTCTGGCCTTTTATTACCCAGGCTATCTTCCTCATCCGGAGAAGGGTTCCTGCTACACCCTCATGGTTAACTTCATGGGATTCTTGTGCCAGCAAAGTAGACACCTATGCTTCAAATGGCAGAATTGGTACGGCAGTCATCTCTTCATTGAACATCTGGATTCTACCTCCACAGAGTAGGAGCCCAGTGTTCACATCTTTGTATACTGCTAATCTGCTGAGAGTTGTTTCTGGAAAAGTTACACCGATTTGAGCTACTAGAAAGAGGTCGTCACATGCATCATCAAGCTCTTTGCTGGTCAACCCAGCCTGCTTGGGTGTTGTTGCCTCCCGCTTTGGCTGTTTTGGGTTTGAATTCCTCTTCAGCCACTGCTTGGCAGCTCGACGGATCCAGGCAATTACTCCCTTCAGTTTGGTCAGACTACTGAACAGTGTTATGTCCACGAGATATTTAACCCAGCCAGTGGGCCTCATTCTTGGCTGAGTGGATTTTGCTTCTGGACAAGGACTTTCCTGAGTGGTCAGTGGATCTTCTTTCTGTTGACTCATTTTGGCTTGAGCTCTGGTCAATGCAGCTGAAAATGCCTTCCTTTGAAGCTTGTTTACACTCTCCCTGGCCTGGGCTGCAACTTCTCCAGCTGAATGAATAGGCCACTCCTCCACTGGCCACTTCAGGAACTCTGGTCCATTTTGCCATGTGGAATTCTCCTTCAAATCGTCAGGAGTGCCTCCTCTTGTTATGATGTCAGCTATATTTAGATCACCACGGATCCACCACTTGCACTGGCCCACCCTTCTGGATTTCACCTACTCTGTTTGCGAAGAAGGTTTGGTATCCATAATTATCTCGTTGAATGGCTCCTAGGATTGTTTGACTATCCAATAGATGGAACCATCTCTCAATCTTCATCCGTGCATGCTTCTCTATATACTTCCTGATCCTAGCTGCAAAGACTGCACCACAGATTTCTGCCTTCACAGCATCTCCCTTTTGATCCAGAGGTGCGAGTTTGGCTTTGGCCTCCACTAACCGGACTTCAATGCCTTGTGTTGTCTTCCATCTTAAGTACATGACAGCTCCATAGGTTTCGTCACTGCCATCAGAGAATGTGATGCCCCAAGGTTTTCCTTTCCAGTCAGATGGTGTGAGGCTCCTGTGGAATTTTACTCGATCAAGCTGCACATATTCTTCGAAAACCTGTATAGCTTCTTCTCTGAAGCTGTGCGAGAGAGGTTGATCCCAGGTTTCTTGGGTCAGTTTGCCGCCCCCTCCTTCTTGGAATGCTTTACGAACAAGAATCGCTCCTTTCTGCTTGACCGGTGCAATTAGGCCAATTGGGTCATACAGTGCAGCAACTTGGCTTAAGAGAGCTCTCCTAGTCAATGGGTTAGGTGTTTCAGTTCTCACCTCCTCTTCAAGAAGATCTTTGCCAACTCGCATTTTCTTCTTCATTTTAGAAAAGTTCACTGCAGTCAGCATGTAGAGCTTGTCCTCATCCACTTGGTAGCCAATGCCCAGGGCTTTATTGTATTAGAAGAATTAAGGTTTTCCTTTGCTCCTGGCTTAGGACATCTGCTTCAGCTCCGTTCCTCCCACTTTGCCCTGACCGGACCCATGGTTTAAGGAAGAAGCCTCCAGCTTTTAGAATCTCTAACATTTGCTGTGATGTTGTCAAGTCTGTTCAGGTCATTGTGGGAGGTTAAGAGGTCATCCACATAACTGTCTTCTTCGATAACTCTTCGTTCATCCTCCAAGTGAGCGAATTTGGGCAGGTTTGCAGTCTCCCTCATAGCTAACTGTGCAATGCAACCAGCGGGTTTGTCACCGATGTTAACTCTGGTGATTGCGTATTCACAGATCTCCTTTTCTGGGCTGTCTCTCCACAGGAATCTGTGTAGATGCATCTCTCGCTCCTCCAACCAGACAGAGTTATACATCTTCTTTACGTCTCCTAGAGCTGCATGCACGCCTTCTCTAAATCTTAGTAAGACAGCTCTAATGGGATTAAGGACATCTGGTCCCTTCAGAAGAAGATCATTCATGCTTACACCTTTGTATTTCTGGCTACTGTTCCAGACAATGCGAACTGGTGTTGTCACTGAATGAGGGTTAGGCGCCACCAGGTGGCTGACATACCACACTGGTCCCGTCCACTTCTCCATAACTTCACTGGTGAGTTTCATGGCTACACCTCTTTTGAACATTTCATAGATTTGGGTTGCATAAGTGACTTTCCATTCTGGTTCCTGGCTTAGTTGCTTTTCCATCCTTAAGAAGCAAGCCTGGACTGCCCTTTTGTTTTTAGGGAGAGAAGTAGGACATTCAGTCCAAGGATACTTTGTATCCCAGTGTGGAGTAGTTGTGTGAGCATCCTTTTCCTTGTAGGTGAGGCCTCCTTTAATGATCTCAAGCTCCCTCTCCTCTGCTAAGGTCATGTCTCTTTCTCCTGGTGGGCAGTTTCCACATCGACACCCTCCACATCTTGGCTTGCATGCGGCTCCGATGCTGTCCCAGTGCCATCACTCAAGGAACTCACGGTTACTGGCAGATGTAAATTTGGACAGAGCCGCATCTTCCTGTAGTTGCCAGGCTGGTTTGGTTGTTGGAACTGTGATTTCCTGATTTCTGACAGCAGCGGTTCGCATGGAGCGAGCGAAATGGGTTCTTGATTCATATGCTGCTACCTCCACTTCTTCAAACAAGTCAGGATGGGCTCCGCCCACTGTTTTCCCCAATGGGCTATCCCACAAAACAAGATCTCCGATGACTTTGACTCTTTGAGGTGCAAGTCTTCCCTCTTGATGGCTTACGAGAAGCTCAACTTTGGCTTGTCTCTTCAGGTCTTCGAGCTGGACATCTGGGAAGAATCTTTTCAACTTCTAAGGCTGAATTGTTTGATATACCTTTGCAATTTCATCCAAGCCATAGCAGACTAGTTGATGTGCTCTTTCAGTCCCTTTTGGAGTCTTGACTGACTTTTAGGAGGTACCTTCTTGTATTGACTCGCATGGTCATTCCACCAACCCCATGTACGACCAGGGTTATCTCCTCACTCCTCAGGCCTAATCTTTCAGCAGCTTTGTGGGTTATGTAATTGGTGTCAGATGCTAGGTCAATGAGGGTACCAATCTTTTGACCTGCGTTCGCCGTCACTTGCATCAGCATCATGATCACTGGAAGTTCAATTAGCCCATTCTTCTTCAGTAGCTCAGACTGGCCTGCTGTTCTGAGTGTCACTGAGGATCTGTTGGTGAATGCCTTTCTATACTGCTCTGCTAATTCTGGGGAAAGTTGTGACAAGAACTTCTCCTGTTCCTCTGTAAACTTCCCTTTACCTCTTTCATCTTTTCCACCTTTGCCCCCTTCTCCTCTTCTGGATTCAGTTTTTGGGCACAGGAAATAATGGTGGTCTGGATCAGTTCCTCCCATTTTGCAGTCTGCATAAAAAAATTTCCCTGCAGTATCCGTCATCATCATGGTATTCTAAGCATTTGCTGCATGCTCCCAATTTCTTTAGAACAGACTTCTTTTCGGACAGTTTCAAAGCTTTAAATTTCTTGCAGAAGACGACTTTTTTGCCGTGTCCACAATCACCACAGACACCACAGCCCTCATCAACTTCTTTCTTTGTAGCTCTGGTTGATGTAGACTTTCTTTCATGCCTTTTCTCTGGCTTGTCCATCTTGTCCACAATTTTAAGTTGTTCAAGTCTCTCCAATATCTCTTCTTGATTCTTAAGGAATTTCAAGGTTCAGGGTTAACCAGGAACATTAGCCAGTCTCTTTTTATAAAGTCAGGTAACTTGCTTTCAATGGACTTAATGACTAATGGATTTTTCATGGCTCCCACATTCCCCAGCTCTGTCAGATTTGCCAGGGCTTTCTCCACAGATTGAATCAGGTCAATGACTTTTCTCGGCTGGTTCCCCTTCACTGGAGGCATATTGTCGAGTTCTTCGAGGATTTCAACTGTAATGGTGGACTTGTTGCCGTATCTATTGCCCAGGACTCTGAATATGTCAGCTGCCGTTGTATAGGTTGAAAGTCTTAGTTCTTTTGCAATGGTCTCACTCACACTCTCCAGGAGCTGAATCTTCAGAACTTCATGTGAGCCAGTGGGCTCCCCCTGCCTTTGCAGGCTCTCCCAGTCCTTTCTCCACCTGTGGAACTCTCTCATACTTCCCTGGAAGATAGGCAGAGTAGTTGGTTTCATCTTCATAACAGGTGGTGGTTTCCCAATTGTGCCTTGATCAGCCAGCCTCCTTGATATGGCAAATTCTGCTTTTCTCAATTTTAGCCTGTTGTGGGTCGCTCTCAGTTCTTTAACTCTCTGGGGTCGAGTATGTCGTCGGCGACATCGCGTACTTTTCGCGTCTATTTCAGTTTATATCTCGCTGAAATCTTAATGTATAATCATGAAAAAAACGCTGGCTAAATCCATAATCTGTCTTCTTTTCAAAACGTCCATTGTCGGAAGTATTAAAGTTTTTTTAATTAGGTTAAATCGGCAGAAAAGTAAACCATGTCATCTTACTTTGTTTTACCTGCATCGGGGGCGTGTAGTGCCGCTCTCACCTGAAGATCGCTATTCACATTCTAAATAGCCGCATTAGCGCGTATTCAAATCGCATTCGCATGGTAATTTGATTAACAGCGCAACGGTGAAACGCGATCCAGATACATCCCCTTCAGTGCCATTAAAAGGGGGTTGGGGACGTGGCCAGGTGACAATGGCTCATTCATACACATGAAAGTTGCTACATATTCAATGAAAGCAGCCAGAAATAGTGACATGAGGTAGGTTTTTCTTATTTATTTATCCAAATGAATGTTGCATCTACACCATTTAGTCATCTTCATGTAGCCAAGACTTTGGTGATCAGATATCTGGGATCAAAACAAACTGCCAGCATTGCTTACTATGTACTTTTATAATGTTTCTGCAAGTGTTCCAAACTGCATTTTGCAATGTCTATACTTTGATGTCAAATTTCAAACTTAACAAAAATCTGACATATTTACAATATATATTAAAATAAAGATGAGTGTAATGGCAAAACAAATATATAAGAAATAATTTATTTGCCATGAATTAAGTTTATGATATTTGAAGAAATGTGTGATCATGCCCCAGTCAGTGAAAGTGTGTTTCCTACCCCTAGACCCCAAAGGGTTAACTCTATGGAGTGAACCAGGGGCCCCTTGCATGGGGGGGGCATTTCTTCCCTCTTTGGAATAATTACCTTATAACTTCAGATATAAAAGTCACAGACACATGCCTGATACCTAAAATCAAAGTTGACCCCTTTACAATTGATTGTAGGAAGTTCAATAATGAAATGAATAACCTGTGTATAATTTATGGACATGCGAATATAACAAAAACAGCTGGAAAAATACAAAATCTGTCTTTGTGTCTTGGATTTTTGTAAATATTTCAAAAACTACATGATGGAATAGGTCCAATTTTAAAAATCTGGTTCCCAAACTTGTTTTCTACATGTGTGCCCAATTTCATATCATTTGATGCAGCCCAACAGGTCTTACGGAGGAAAGAGCAAATGGTGCAACTGGGAGCCTTTCCTATCCAAAACCTAACCTAAACTAATCTGAAACCTATCCAAACTGGCCACAGTGTAACTAGCAGTGTTTTTTGGGGTAGCGTCTTTCTTTCGAAATGCATTACCACTTATGGGTCATAAGTAACATTTTGTCACACAACATCACCACACATTTGTAGGAAAATCTATATTTTATTCACACGACTTGTGCCAAACCTATCCAAAACCTATCCAAAATGGCCGCAGTGTAACTAGCAGTGTTTTGGGATAGCGTCTTTCTTTCTAAATGCATTACCACTTATGGGTCATAAGAAACATTTTGTTTCTAACCATAACCCTGCATAACTGTGCCCAAACAAAGCCCGACAAGTGCCCCGCATAACTGTGCCCAAACAAAGCACGACAAGTGCCCCGCATAACTGTGCCCAAACAAAGCCGACAAGTGCCCCGCATAACTTTGCCCAAACAAAGCCGACAAGTACCGTACATAATGTTGCCCAAACAAAGCCGACAAGTACTGTACATAACTTTGCTCAAACAAGGCCGACAAGTGCCCCGCATAACTTTGCCCAAACAGAGCCCCGCGTAACTTTGCCCAAGTGAAAGCCAAAAGCGCTGCATTACTTTGCACACTTCAAAGCTTGACAAAGGCGATGCGGAACTTTTCCCAATGTACCACAATACAAGTGTTACCAAAGCAAATGTTAATTGTAATTTGCTGAATCACGGAATTATAAAAATCTATAGAATAAAAGAGTAAAATGTAAACTGTAAATAAATGTACTTATGTCGAGCGTTGCATCCTCTCCGCGCAAAAAAGCGTCCTCCTCCATCGAATCAATGGATAAAAGCGACTTTCTTCCCCCGAACCACTCTTCAAAATCATCTTCTGTGCTTTCTCAACAGTGAAAGTCATCCGAGCCATTTTTCTTCAGTCAAAAAAGTTGTTGTCCGAAAATAACTGGGTAAACTCACGGAGACTACGTGCGCAATGCGTACTCGAGACACTCCCACAAATACTGCACCTGCAGAGAATAAGTTGCGCATTCATGTCCCCAGCGCGAAAAACAATGCCCAATCAGCACATCCCATAACATTTTGCAAACCTTAGACACACCTCTATTGGATGAAGCAAATGACACTGTAATTTGATGTTCATGTAAAAAGTTTATTATGGTGAAACATAACCATGGGCAAAGGTTCAGTGCGTAAAAAATAATGTGCTAGCAGGGAAGCAGAGCATATATCTGAAAAAATACTTGACAATGAAGGATTACAGTGATTGATTTATGTACATAAGAGATCAAGCTTTCAAACGAGGGTAACTTTGTCATTTTATTCATTGGTTTTCTTCTAAAACTCCGAAGATAAAAAACATTGCACGAATGTACAGAATGCCGACTGACATTTTTCCGCGATGAGTGAGCAAGCTATTTGAGAGCATTACAGTCATATTTATGGAAAAATGCGTGTTTTGTCTTAATACTGTGACGGTTTATGAATTATTGGCCGTGAAAGAAATAGTTTGAAGTGCTTAGTTTTCATTTTATTAACACTTATATTTTACTTCCTGACACTCAACCCGTTTAAAGATGGCTACCATGGTCATTTTATTTTTACTTGTTACAAAAAAACCATGGCACAAAAATTGCGCAACTTTCTACAGATATTATCTGAAAGGTTTTTTGTAGTGTAACAAGCCGTTTTAGGTTGATTTGATACATTTGTTTATTTTATTGAAAGTAATTTTTTTTTGTTATTGAAAATTTGGACGTATGCGTCCGAACCACTAGGCGGCGACAGTGAAGCAGTTAAAACATCAAGCTCTTTCCTTTTAGTCTTTTAACTTTTTACCATTGTAAAATGCATCATGAATTAATGGTCTAAAAGCAATTATACTATGGAGGACTAGACATGACATAATTATAAATAAATAAATGTGTGAATAAATAAGTAAATACTGAAATAAATAAATAAATACATTAATACAGTTTGGCCATGAAAACTGCTAAATGGATTCCTATATTTGTTTATTAACGTATTTAAATATTTATGAATTTCCACATTTCGTCATTTATTTATTTATATATTTCCACATTTCTACATTTATTTATTTATGTATTTCCACATTTCTACATTTATTTATTACTGTATTTCCACATTTCTACATTTATTTATTTATGCATTTCTGTCTCTGTATGTTAATAAGGTGGGCGGGCCCAACCTTAGTCGAAAGCACGATTAGTCCGCGATTAGTCCACAGGGCGTCACAGTCAAAAGCAATCGATGTAATTGAGGCGACACATGCGCGTTTGAAAACTGATTAACTACGCAATGGCTTTCCCTGGCAGACCGTTAGCAAGCGTTCTGCGCGATTTAGCTGATCAGCTTGAAAACAGTAAGTTTCCTTTGTTCACTTCTGTCAAATAAACATTTAGAATTGTCCGGGTTTTTTCCAGCTACCTAAACGCCAATTCTAAACAAGGTTTTTTAAACGTTTGTTATGTAGGTCACGATGCAGTTAATCGACCAAGCCCAACTCCTCCATCTCATACCATTTCAACCAGACACCCAGTGGACGGTAAGTTGTAAAACGTAAATATGTTGAACCAAATAATTGAAAAACATATATGCATATATGCTTTACATACATATATGGTTGCATATGGTCTACCTGTTACTACATGTAACTGTTTTCCTGAATTTACGAGCGTTGATTCTGGCCTTTTCTCATCATTTGATCCTAGCTGAGGTTACTCGACTATTCGGACCGTATATGCAGGGAGGGAGAAGGTCGACAGGTCGGCGACATCTTGCTGTGCCCGCTCTGAGTTCTTACACTCATACCTTCTGCTGTCTCGATGAGAAAAATGTAGATGTAGTCCCCACTCGAAATGGCAAAGAAAGACTTGCTGCTGCAGGATTAGGAGAAAAACGTCTAACATTCAAAGGTATGCACATCACGATTACAACACACACACATTTTAAAAGGTTCCTAAGTGGTCTTAATGTGTATGTACGGATTTCCGTTCTTTCTGAAACTTATGTGTTGAGATTGAACAGCATCACTGATAAAATATTTGAAAAATACTTTAATTCAATATTTAACATGGATACCAGAGTATCCTGTTGTCACATGTTTTCTCTGTCTTCTTCAGGCAGTCAGACAAATCCACACGACTTCAGGGAATTCCTTTTTGCCTTATTTCCAAAACTCAGAGAAGGGGGTGGATTTGAATTGCTAAAAATATCTGGATCAACTCGCAGTCGGCAACTGAGCCTTATCCCCTGTCCCAATGAAGGCTACTATGTCAAACATCTGAAAGATGCTCAGACCCAACTTGGTCATGCTACAATCTTTATTCGACCACTTCAGAGGAACCTCTCTCTAGAGCCTGCTAGTTCTTCATTTAAAAACTGTTCTTCTCATCTGAAAAATGCAGACTTTGACTGTTACATTGATATTTCTTGTTTTGAATTTTAAAATGATTTCCTCTTTAGATATGTCAACCTGAATGCAGTAGTCAACTGATTGGACCACCTCAGAAATGTGTCACATGTGGAGAAGAATTCCCATTTTCGCACATTAAGGCTCATAGTGATGAATGCATAAGGTAATTATGTAGCTGCACTGCACATCAGACAGGTGGCATGAGGCAGTGTGAGTTCACCACTAGGCAGTAGCTGTATAGCAACTTGTTAGTGTGTGTCATAGGATAAACCTTGTAGCACTGAACATTTCTGCGCTCTTTGACCTATGTCTTGACCAGTCTTTGATAGTCTCTCATAATACATTCATCAAGAGTTTATCATCTATCATAATTAAATTGACCTTTTAAACTAATTGTAGTGGTTATAATACCTTAACACCTTTGTCTTAGACTATTGCAGAGCACTGTTGATGGCCAAATGGAGGCAGACACAGAAGGTGCCACAACCCCCCGAAGTGAAGATAGATATGAGAGCACATTGAGAAGACCACAGGAGAGTCTGACAGCAAGGAGTAGCAACACAGACATCTCTGTGCCAAATCAGGGGAATATGCCAGTTCCGGGAGCCTCTCAGGAACATTTGCCTAATTTTCCAATCATTGATTTGGACCAACTTGAGAAAGGTGGTCTATTTCATGTAAAATAAAGCATTGCATAGCGTATTTTATTAATGTCTGTCTATTTATAGTTTTTGCAGAAAAATTATTTTACGTTTTTTGTTTTAGATTGGAAAATTGAGAATGATCCCTCAGAGGCAGCAAAGAGATATAGAGAAGACCTTTTAAACAAACACGCTACTTTAAAACCACTAAACCTCACTGTGGATCTTGGAGACAGTGAGGAGGAAAGAGAAAGGACAATCATTTCTTTTTATAAGATTGCCCATGTTGAATGGGCTTCTCCTTTGAAATGCATATTGAAGGGTAAATTTCTTATACTAAAAAAACACCACTTACACCAATTTAATTTTTTTTTTTTAATTAATGGTTATATTAATCTCACCAGATCAATATAATAGAAAATAATATAATAGATCTTAGTAAAACTTGTGACAAGTAAGCAGAGAACTATTCTCATTAATATTCAAGTCACAAATAGGTAGATGTGTCTTTAGTTGGCATAGCACTTCCTAAATTTGCTGCACTATGTTCTGCTTACTGATTAAAGCAATTTGTTTGCTCAGGAGACCCAGCAATTGGTGATGGCGTGACTCGCCATTTATTTTCAACAATAATGTCCAAACTTCAGTATGGCTTTGATGCTTGTTTTGGTAAGTTAAAATTATGATTTTTTTTTACAGATAATTTGAGTTGATTATGCATTTTTGATTTTTTTAATTTTGCTGTATGGAAACATAATGTCTATGTACATTACCAACTGTGTGGTTTGTTCTTATTTTAAGTGCCAGGAGGAGCTCATCTTTTTGATGGTGAAACAGACCACTTGATTCCTTCCACTTCCCATTTCCTTTTGGAGAGTGACTTCTTTGTTGTTGCTGGTCGAATGATTGGTCACTCATTCTTACATGGTGGGCCATGCTTAAGTGGATTAAGCCCAGCAATCCTGCATGTGCTGTTTGATGGATCCCCAGAAGAAGCCACAATAGATATTAAGGATTGTGCTGATCTGGATATTCGTGAGACAATCAAACTGGTATGATCATTTTTTCAGTATAAATTGATGTTAGTGGCAACAGCAGGAGTGCTCCGGTATTATTGAAAATTATATACTTAAATAAAACTTCTTAAACAAGTATTGTGACAAATTTAATTGACATTGGTGAATTGGAATGGTTTTAACAAAGTATTGGTGGACTTACTGCATGTCTCTTAACTTAATAGATTTCCACAAAGTAAACATTTATATTCTCTAAATAACTTTTAACAGAATAGTTGACGCCCATTGTCTCTAGAAATATTTGGAAATTAGGTGTTAATCTTCTTTTCAATATCAGCTGGAAGGGACAACAGACCTATCGCCTGAAGAAAAGCATACCATTAACGAGCTGGCATTGTCCTGGGATTTGCCTCCAGTAATATCTGGGAACAGAAGATGGCTATTTGATAAACTACTCCTCCACGCTGTGAGTATTTTGTTCTTGATAGGTTATAGTAATGACGAAGGACTGGATTTTTTTCCCTGTTGGTGGTCCATGATAGGTTCATTATAACAATTATTAGTTCTGCAAACAATGTGTTGAAGATAAGGCTGATTGCCTTTTTGCTTTGATGTAAATATTTTGCAGGTCCTTGGAAGAACTTCCAGACAAGTCAAGCACTTACGGCGGGGTTTAAAAGAGACGCAGATCTGGCCTTTGCTAACCGAGAGAAAAGACATAATTCCACTTTTGTTTCCACGAGCATCTCAGATACAGTGTACATCACAGGTAAATGTGAAATCAAAAACACTTACCATTTCCATAGATATTAGTTATAGTGGCCTTAAAAATATCTTAGTCTTAAATATGGCTTCCTTAAACCTGCAGATACCCTGGAAAAAGGGACTTGACAACTATTTGTTCTGTTCTTTAGTCATGTTCCAGTTGAACATGTTTTAATCAGTCACTTTACAGCTTTACTAGTAATGTGGCATATTTTTCAGTTATGTCAACAGTGGTTTGTGCTTAATCTTCTCTTGGTGGTTTGCCAAAGTTGGTTTCACCTTATTGCTAACCATTGTTGTCAGATGGTCTTGGACAAGATAAAATGGCCAACACAGGATGAAGATGAAGACAAGGAGGTCTCTTTGGAAGATGCATGTAGGATCACAGGATTTCTTCGAACGTTTATTGAGAATGGTAAGTTAATTCTAAACTTAATTTGTTCCTACACTGTAATCCCGGATTAGTTGAGTTTATTAGAAATTTGTGTGGAAACCTGTTCCCCTAAACACCTTTAGTTTTTACTCATGCAGAAACTAAACAGATTAAGTTGTATTGACATGGACAATCATTAGTCTTTACTAAAAATTATTAGTTCACTTAACTAATTTTCTTTGCATCCCCAAGTAGTTTGAACTACCTATCTTAAGATAAACTTACATACACATTGTATTTATCACTACTTATAATCTTTTAATATATAAACAATTTCTTCAAATGTAATTAATACCATTTTGTTTTTGAATGTAATACTTTAAACATAATTGTATGGAAAAGCAATAAAACATTTAAATGTTCAGAAAACCTTTTTTTTTTTTTTACCAAAACAGTGCAAGATGACATTCTGCAGTATTGCTCAAACCAAACGACATTCCTTAAAATGGCATAGAAACTATTTCATTTGACTGAATAAAAATTAATTAAAAAAAACACAATATCTGTTATATCCTGAAAAATCAATATAGCTCCCATGTTTTAACCTGTAATGTTTTAACAGGTAACCCGTTTTCTCTGATACAAACTCACAATATTTACACTTCCATTGCATCTACACAAGAACCTGCAAAATAGAAAATGAGGAAACTATTAGCAACAAGCTGCAGTAATGCTAATCTGACTGACAAATGTAGTCGATAAATTATGAATTACCGTTGTTAAAACACGAGTAACATTACCATGGTAGCCCTGCTAACAGTCGCATCCTTTGCAAAGTTTGTTAACTACATTAACCACATGCAGCCACGCACGTTATTGTAAACACTAACTGAACCAACAAATAACCTTCTTAAGAGATAAGTGAGGTTAGTGTTTAGCTATCTGAACTGATCTTATGGGTCTATTATGTAAGGTGTAAAATTTAACACTTACCAACTTTCTTCAAATTCCTCTCCCAACAAACTCCTCAGCGTGGTTCGCAAACGAACGCAGGACTCAAGACGCATTGATTTTTGAGAAGAGCCCCGTCCCCTCTGACAGTAAAGAAACATGTTGAGTTATCTTTGCTAATCATGATTATTGCACTGCACAATGTTAAAAAGTACTACAAACAGCTTATTCTGGTTTAGTAATTGGACACTGTTTTTACAAAACACAAAATAATTAATCATTACTAGTTTATGTTGAAACAATATCCGGGGTTACAGTGTAATCACCCTAGTGGTGCTCCAATTCAACCTTTTACTATAAATATGACAATCAATTTGCATATGTGCCTGCACAAATGTAAATCATTATTGTAACTTATTCTTATAATGATTTCACTGAATACGAAAGAACATAAAATGACTTTTTCTCTTGTGGTAGCATCTCCAAGCCTCCTTGAAAAATTTGTGCAGTTCTGGGTAGGGTGGAATGTACTTCCCACACATCTTGATGTTGAAGTGGTAGAGAGCAGCTTCCCAAGATCTTCCACCTGCTTCTACCTGCTTAAACTCCCAGGGCATTATAAAGAATACAGTGTCTTTGAAAGAGACCTCCTTGCTGCTATTTGGAGTGTTGATACTGGATTTGGAATGGTCTAAGGACACTGAACGTTGTGGTGTTCTGTTAAACACATTTCACTTTTAACCTATACTGAATTTAGGTGTTCTGTTAAGTATGTTTCTCTTATGTGCAGTTGCATTCATTGACATTTTGACCTCAGAACAAAAAAAATACTGAAGACATTAGTTAAACAATCCTACAGTTGTCAATACAACCATGTGGGTACTGCATCAGTGGTCAGGCTCAATTAGACACTTTATAAAATTATATTTTTTTATTTTTGTATTGCAGAACAAAAAAAAGTTCAGGTTTTATTTAACAAACACTGGATGTTCTGCCAGACAACTGTGCTAATTTCTTCCAAACAATAAGAAAAATGTTTTATGAAACTCAAATAAATCCCATTGTTACCACCACATGTCTTTGTTCTAAACATTTTGTATTGTACAGGCTGTATGAGAAATTTACTGGAGCATTTCTGATAAGTACTCCACAGTTTCTATATAGATTTCAATCACATGGTACAGTGGACCATCTGGCTTTGGTAGATTTTCTGCTTCTTGCTCAGTCAGGGGTCTCTGCAGCTGGACCTCGGGGACCATAACATCAGGCTGTCGATGACTAGACGGTGCGGTCCAATCAACTCCATACTCCATATGAACCTTTAAATAACAAAACATGCTGATGAATCCGAAATGAGTGACTCAAGATAATGTGGTGTTTGTCTTGATATAGACCTCAAGCCCATTTTCAATTACCTTATCTAGTTCTCTGTATTACACTAGTCACGTGGGCTTTACAATTCTCCCAGAACCATGTAGAATTAATGTAGATGAAAGGGTACAGTAACATTCACAAATTACTACTCAAAATACTGTAGCAAATTTAAATCTAGACAGAAATTCATCACTGAGTGCAACTAAAGCTTACATTATGCCCCTCTTAACAACTGAAACACTATTGTTGTGTAGTTCTAATCCTGAGATGTCAACCTCTGCCAATCTGGTGGTTAAATGTTGATATGTGTAGTTAAATTATTCTTAAAACCTGTATGGGGTCCTGCTGTGCTTCGAGCTCATTTTGACTCCACAGTTGAAGTGGGGTCTGGTTTCCCTCAGTGCGTAGTCGGTGGCAGTTCCAGCCACTTTGGAAGAAGTCAAGGTGTTTCTGAATGTGAGGTAGAAAGCACCAGTGCAGTGCATACAAGTGAACTTCACTGTCAGAATTCAGAAGGCCGCCTTCTTCAAGGTTGATAAAAATTGTGTAGAAGAGATCGAGTACTCCTGTGTAAACATCTCTCCAGAGCCTCTCTATTCTAATTGGAAAAACATAATGAAATTCTGTAACAAAACTGTGCGCACGTTACATCAGATATAAATTTCAAAATTTTATAGTTTACTCAACCAAATGTCAGTTTCACTTAAATTCACACATCATTGCATTTCTTTCAGTATAATTTGGAAGAACAATTATAGTATGCAAAATCTATTTCAGTGTGGGCACATAAGTTTTGCATGAAGACTGAGTAGAAAATTATGTATAAAAAAATAGTGGCAAATGTTGCCTATTTAACAAAAAAAAAAAAAAAGGTTGACTGACTTTGATTTAATTTTACCTTTGGTTATGCACACTCCTTCCAGCAATATGTGAATTCCTGTTGAGCCCTCTGTTTGCCACCATGTAGTGTGCGACATCAACATTTTCTCCACCTTTATCTGACCTCACTCGTGAGGGCATGCCATAAACTTCAACAGCTTCCAGAAAGCTTTGCAGTACTGTTGCTGCACGATTGTTGCAGGGCTTGACATTGGCACCCGCCCACCCGCCAAATGCGGGTAAAATTCAGCTGTGGCGGGTAATAACTTTAGTCTCACTAGCCACTTTGGCGGGTAGTTTATTCTTTGGTATGAAAATATATTTTTGTTATCGTTTTCTCTAAAGCAGCGGTTCCCAAACTAGGGTACGCGTACCCCCTGGGGTACGCAAGATGCTGTAGGGGGTACGCGAGGGAGCGGGGGAATCACGAATTCGAACAACGAGACAGTCAGTAATTCTCACAACAGCGGAGTTGGTGACCTCCAAAAAAGCCGTAAAACACAAAATACAGTCAAGTTTATGTCATATGTTTTTATGCTTATTAAATTTAAGTGTTTCCAAAGATTAATCCCACAACAGTAATAAAATAAATGTCTTTAACATAAATACTAAAAGAATAGATCGCTTTAATCGCTATTACAGTTGTGTATGGGCACGCGGTCTTATTTAGATAACATACAAAAAGAGACGCATATAATGTTTAATCATTCGTTAATTTGTATTTGTCCGGTCCAGGAGGTTAATTTTGGGGATCCACAAAGGGTTAAGGAGGGGGCTTGGCACACGGAAGGAGCGGACGATCGGGGCATGACACTCACTGGAGAGCTTTGTCACAGATAACTTAACTGTCTCTAACAGCGTCTAACCGCACATTAAATAAAGTCCTGCGTATTTTTCTATTCTGAAATTCTGCCATGGCATGCACCAGTATGATGCTGGTGCAACTTTCCCAGGACCCTAGTCAAAAATATCTGCCACTCTGGTCGCGGAAAACAAGCGCTAACGGAAATATGTGAAAAACACGGGAGCGGTAGAAGATTTTTTGAAATTTGACGGGAATGGGACGGTACGGGAATGACATCCCACGGGACTGAACGGGATGGGAATGGGTTTTGAAAATTTGGCGGTTAAATTGGATGGGAACGGAAACCCTCCAACGCGAATGAGATGGGAACCAAAAACCTTTTCCGTGCCCATCCCTACTGTGAAATTCTCCCACCGGATAGCAACAATCTATTACTAAAATATATTAATAAATTCATTTGGTGGTGAGAAATAATCGACTGTTCAGTATTTATTTTTATGCATGCGGTATTGCAATCTATTTATAGACACTAATTAAGAGTCGTTGGTAGCAGGGGGTACGTGGCTGAGGCTGACATGTCTCAAGGGGTACGTGGCTGGAAAAAGTTTGGGAACCACTGCTCTAAAGGCATCTGATATAATAAACGCATTGCAATGTAATATTACACGCATAAAACTCCCATGAGCACCTATATCAACATTCTGATACAACTTGTTTAGAATGTGCGTTAACGTCTCTGTTAGCAGTGATAACCTGCGGTAAGAAGCTGTAAAGTTACTCTCAACTGATAGGCCTACTTGGACAGTAGGCTATTATCAGTAAAAATCCTTATCTGAAGGTGTGGTACCTTCTGATTGGGAGCTATCTTAACAGTACTGAATACTTGACTACTACTATAGTGATACATTGTATGCTGTCATTCATAAGTAAATCTAGATCTAACAAACATTAACGTATCATGCTGAAGAAAAAACTGTGATTTTCTGGTAACAAAATTGTGGCTAGTAAAAAGGCTGAATGGCTAGTGACTCCGGAAATCCACTAGCCACATTGGCCAGTGAGCAAAAAAGTTAATGTCATGCCCTGGATTGTTGGTGGAAACCTTCAAGTATGTTATAAGACGACTAAAGCCATCAATACCAGCATGCACAACAATGCGCCATCTGAAATGGATATTTGCAAAGCTCAAGAACAATAAAATATAACTATAAAGTATAACTGTGTGCAATCTTAGGTGACTGCAATAACTGTCTTCAGATACCTTATCAATTTGTGATTGCCATCTATATGCCACAAACTGTTTGGAGCTGGTACAAAGTACTTCCTGCGTCTCCGTGGGGTCAACTGAAGGGTGCGCATCCAAACTCCATGAGGATCCACACGCTGCATGGATTCCTGTACACGCTGCCCTATTACATTTAAAGTTGAACACATAATTAGGTGTGACCAAGTTTTGCCTAACATAGTAAATTCACTAGCAGCCCAGAAAATAAAGCAATTTTCCCCACATTGTTTGTAGATCAGCAATTTAAAGGTTGGTAAATTAACCCGGAATTAAATTAAGGGGCCAATCACTTACTCTGTATACGGATGCCCTGCGCATTCAGGAACCCAATCATCATTTTATATCCACAATTGGGATGCTGCTGCAGAATTTGGGTCACCATTTCATCCAAAACATTGTCCTCCATTGGAGTTAATAGATCGTGTACTCTGGTCATCAACAACAGATTATAACATGGGAAAATATAAGTGAGAGAAATTGATCAGGTGAGCATCGGGGCTCACCAGGATGGTTTATACACAAGGCCCATTTCGTGCTACACTCCTGTGGATAAGTGTCACGGTTGTCATTTTTTGGAGTTATATTTTATGAACAAATGCTACAAAACAAAAATGTTATTTTTTTTACACCTTTGCAGTTAGTGATATTAACCTATTATATCGTTTTTTAGTGAAAATTCCGAAACGCTTACCTTATCCCATACTCTGCCATTCTCCGACGAACTGTTCGCTCGCAAACTCCAAAGAGCTGAGCAATGTCTCCAGCAGTGCGGCCCAGAAGTAGATGAGCCTCGATTATATTGGGGGGTAAAACGTAGCGTGGACGGCCAACGTTGCCTTCCTCTTTCTGTGCGAGGATATACAGTTGGCGAGCGACCTCTTGAAGACCGTCAAACACCGTCTGGTCAAGGTCAACATCCATCTCGGAATAAACCTGAACTATATAGTCCATTGATCTTTCGACTCGATATAAAACGTAGTCCGTTTCTGCGAGGTTCTCAATTTCATTCGCTATTGTTCGTAAGTCGTTAGCGACAGCTCGTACAAAACCCGCCATAACTACCAGACAGAAATCATTACAAGCCAAGGCATTACTAATTGAGTCGCAAGGAAGCTCGACTTTTAACCAATCATGCTTTTGGGATCGCCCACCTTATTAACATACAGAGACAGAAATGCAGAAATAAATAAATGTAGAAATGTGGAAATACATAAATAAATAAATGTAGAAATGTGGAAATACATAAATAAATAAATGACGAAATGTGGAAATTCATAAATATTTAAATACGTTAATAAACAAATATAGGAATCCATTTAGCAGTTTTCATGGCCAAACTGTATTTATGTATTTATTTATTTCAGTATTTACTTATTTATTCACACATTTATTTATTTATAATTATGTCATGTCTAGTCCTCCATATTAAACAAGATCCTTTCCAGGTACAAATTAAACATTGTAACTAATATAAGCTAAATAACATTTACTGACCATTGGTGTCTTTGGCGTAAATACATGAGTAGAGCTTGCTGTACTGTTCCTTTGCTTGATTGAAGACTGAGAGCTACCATTCCTGCTCAGGTGTTCTTATTAGCAATCGGCAGCCATTTTGCTGGTGCCTTCTGGGAAATGTAGTTCTCAATGGTGGTGGCAATATTAGACCTCCAATTGTTCAGTTTTAACCCAACAGTGTGTGTGTGTGTGTGTGTGTGGTTTAGAGGGACAATTTACCTGACATCTCACCAGCACAATGAGGACGTTTGGGATTATAAGGACCAAGTCAAGGTCCCCGTAATTCGGAGAGTGTTTCTACGTTTCTTATGTTGTAATTAACATATTCTCTCATTTTCTTTGAAAGTCCTTATAAATCACCCAACCTGATTTTGGGTGTATCCGAGTGTATAGGGGTGCGCGTGCTGTAGGCCGGTTGCAGTACTGCACTTCGATAGACATTTTCGATACACCAACCGAAATTCGCGGGCTTGCTCGTGAATGGCTGGTTTACCGTGCATGTCTGTTCTACTCTGACCACATGGCTAATTTGCATACCGCGTTCAGTATTCAGGCCAGCTACAGAACATACGACATAGAATGCGTCAGATCTATTAGTGAATGCGCCACGTTTTGCGTCTAAGAAGGAGCCTGGAAGAAGGGAAGGTTATTTTGGAAATTTCATTCGACCCCACTGGCACGAGCAAGCATCATTGTCAGGTAAGAAAATATGGTGCGAATGTTTATGTAGTTTGGTATGATACTGATCATTCCGTGTAAGTTAACATTAAAGTTGATTATATTCATGTAATTGTTGCACTAGTTATGTGAATTAAGTAATAAAAAATAACTTAAGTAATGACTTGAATTAAAAAACGATAGTTTCGTGTGCGTTTTAATGAAAGTTAATGGACAATTTTTGAAAAAAGTATCGTATATACGATATACACGTACATACGATAGCTTTAACTCTTTCATTGTCGCCGCCTAGTGGTTCGGACGCATACGTCCGAATTTTCAATAACAGAAAAAATGACGTTCAATAAAAGAAACAAATGTATCAAATCAACCAAAAACGGCTTGTTACACTACAAAAAACCTTTCAGATAATATCTGTAGAAAGTTGCGCAATTTTTGTGCCATGGTTTTTTTGTAACAAGTAAAAATAAAATGACCATGGTAGCCATCTTTAAACGGGTCGAGTGTCAGGAAGTAAAATATAAGTGTTAATAAAATGAAAACTAAGCACTTCAAACTATTTCTTTCACGGCCAATACTTCATAAACCGTCACAGTATTAAGACAAAACACGCATTTTTCCATAAATATGACTGTAATGCTCTCAAATAGCTTGCTCACTCATCGCGGAAAAATGTCAGTCGGCATTCTGTACATTCGTGCAATGTTTATTATCTTCGGAGTTTTAGAAGAAAACCAATGAATAAAATGACAAAGTTACCCTCGTTTGAAAGCTTGATCTCTTATGTACATAAATCAATCACTGTAATCCTTCATTGTCAAGTATTTTTTCAGATATACGCTCTGCTTCCCTGCTAGCACATTATTTTTTACGCACTGAACCTTTGCCCATGGTTATGTTTCACCATAATAAACTTTTTACATGAACATCAAATTACAGTGTCATTTGCTTCATCCAATAGAGGTGTGTCTAAGGTTTGCAAAATGGTATGGGATGTGCTGATTGGGCATTGTTTTTCGCGCTGGGGACATGAATGCGCAACTTATTATCTGCAGGTGCAGTATTTGTGGGAGTGTCTCGAGTACGCATTACGCACGTAGTCTCCCTGAGTTTACCCAGTTATTTTCGGACAACAACTTTTTTGACTGAAGAAAAATGGCTCGGATGACTTTCACTGTTGAGAAAGCACAGAAGATGATTTTGAAGAGTGGTTCGGGGGAAGAAAGTGTCGCTTTTATCCATTGATTCGATGGAGGAGGACGCTTTTTTGCGCGGAGAGGATGCAACGCTCGACATAAGTACATTTATTTACAGTTTACATTTTACTCTTTTATTCTATAGATTTTTATAATTCCGTGATTCAGCATATTACAATTAACATTTGCTTTGGTAACACTTGTATTGTGGTACATTGGGAAAAGTTCCGCATTGCCTTTGTCAAGCTTTGAAGTGTTCAAAGTAATGCAGTGCTTTCGGCTTTCACTTGGGCAAAGTTACGCGGGGCTCTGTTTGGGCAACGTTATGCGGGGCAATTGTCGGCCTTGTTTGAGCAAAGTTATGTACAGTACTTGTCGGCTTTGTTTGGGCAACATTATGTACGGTACTTGTCGGCTTTGTTTGGGCAAAGTTATGCGGGGCACTTGTCGGCTTTGTTTGGGCAAAGTTATGCGGGGCACTTGTCGGGCTTTGTTTGGGCACAGTTATGTGGGGCACTTGTCTGGCTTTGTTTGGGCACAGTTATGCAGGGCACTTGTCGGGCTTTGTTTGGGCACAGTTACGCAGGGTTAGGGTTAGAAACAAAATGTTTCTTATGACCCATAAGTGGTAATGCATTTAGAAAGAAAGACGCTATCCCAAAACACTGCTAGTTACACTGCGGCCATTTTGGATAGGTTTTGGATAAGTTTGGCACAAGTCGTGTGAATAAAATATAGATTTTCCTACAAATGTGTGGTGATGATGTGTGACAAATTGTTACTTATGACTTATAAGTGGTAATGCATTTAGAAAGAAAGTTGCTACCCCAAAAAACACTGCTAGTTACACTATTGCCATTTTGGATAAGTTTCAGATTAGTTTAGGTTAGGTTTTGGATAGGAAAGGCTCCCAGTTGCACCATTTGCTCTTTCCTCCGTAAAACCTGTTGGGCTGCATCAAATGATATGAAATTGGGCACACATGTAGAAAACAAGTTTGGGAACCAGATTTTTAAAATTGGACCTATTCCATCATGTAGTTTTTGAAATATTTACAAAAATCCAAGACACAAAGACAGGTTTTTGTATTTTTCCAGCTGTTTTTGTTATATTCGCATGTCCATAAATTATACACAGGTTATTCATTTCGTTATTGAACTTCCTACAATCAATTGTAAAGGGGTCAACTTTGCTTTTAGGTATCAGGCATGTGTCTGTGACTTTTATATCTGAAGTTATAAGGTAATTATTCCAAAGAGGGAAGAAATGCCCCCCCCATGCAAGGGGCCCCTGGTTCACTCCATAGGGTTAAATACGGCATTTCAAACTACTTTAAAAAAAAATGTCTATTAAGTTTCATTAAAACGCACATGGAACTAACATCGTTTTTTTATTCAAGTTATTACTTAAGTTATTTTTTTATACAGTAGGCTTTAATTTAGTCACTGGCCAACACACAGTTTGCGAGGCTGCAGGCCGCTCTCCGCTGGCCATACTCCGGCCTTGGCTTCTCAGCGTACCGCTGGGCTTTAATATTGTAATTAAACCATGCTTAGGTGTAGTTATTACAGGTTTTTGCTGTTGATCATTTTAATAACAAATTTTAGTAATATGTGTAATCGGTATATTTGCTCAATCTGTAGCACACTTTAGTGAGTTAAGTATCTGGTATATGTACAGTCATTGACAAAAGTCTTGTCACATAACCAACATAGTAACTTAAAAAGGCATATAACTTTATTTCTAATCAATCAATTGTTACAATGAATGGATCAATTTAATGCCAAGGGCTTTCACATTAATAACTGGGTGCAAAATGAAACAGTCAAAAAGTGTCCTGATGTTCACAGCTTGTTAAAGTCCATAACACCTGTTTTTGCAAGGACAAAAGTCTTGTCATGTCTTTTAATGATTCAACCAATCACAGATTTGAGGTTCACCTGTGACAAATACTGTAATTAACATAATCCCAGGTGTGTATAAAAAGATGCCCAGCAAACCAGACCTTCACTTGAAGTGCAACCTGACTTCTGACAACATGCCAAAGATTCAACCACAGACCAAGTCTGCTGAGGTGTCAGACGTCATTAATGTATCCAAACATCAAGTGGAGAGGATTAAAAAAAGATATGAAGAAACTGGTGATGTTCATGACAAGCCCAGGTCAGGCAGACCACGTAAGACAACTCTTTGAGAGGACCATTTGTTGCTTCAAAAGTCCAGGGCCAACCCTTTTTCAACTGCATCAGAGCGACATCAGAACTGGTCACCAGAAACCGGTGTCTACAAGAACAGTTTCTCGAATTCTCACACGCAGTGGTCTCCATGGCCGAATTAGTGCACAGAAACCAGCATTAATGAGAACACAACAAAAAAGGTGTGTTGAATTTGCCAAGGCCCACAGCTTGCAGCGTGGATGGACAGTGGCAAAGTGGCAGAAGGTTGATTTTTCTGACGAATCATCCATTGAACTGCATACCAAATGCTGCAAATACTGCAGGAGACCTGTTGGAACCCGCATGGACCCAAGATTCACCCAGAAAACAGTCAAGTTTGGTGGAGGAAAAAATCATGGTTTGGGGTTACAGTACATCCAGTATAGGGGTGTTCGAGAGATCTGCAGAATGGATGGCAACATCAACAGCCTGAAGTATCAAGACATTTTTGCTGCCCATTACATTCCAAACCATAAGAGGGGCAAATTCTGCAGCAGGATGGCGCTCCTTGTCATACTTCAGCCTCCACATTGAAGTTCATGAAACTAACGAGGATCAAGGTGCTCCAGGACTGGCCAGCCCAGTCACCAGACATGAACATTATTGAGCATGTCTGGGATAGGATGAAGGAGGAGGCTTGGAAGACGAAACCAAAGAATCTAGACCAACTCTGGTAGTCCTGCAAGACTGCTTTCTTTGCTATTTCCAGATGACTTCATCAACAAGTTATTTCAGTCATTGCCAAGACGTATGGATGCGGTCCTCCAAGCTCATGGAAGTCATACATGTTATTAATTCTTTCTTCCAAGGCACCATGACTTTATGTTCTGATGTTATTGTAGCATGTTTGTGTATTCTAAATAAAATATATGTATAATTTCTACATTATTTTTGTATATGACAAGACTTTTGTCCAGGCAAAAGTTGACCTTTCTGTCCTAATTACATGACAAAACTCAATGAATGATGAAAAACTTTATTTTGGTATAATAAGCATAATCTAGAGGGCTTTGCCTTTCTTAAAAGCCATTTCTGATTCCAACTGATTAACTGCAGGTCAAGTTATTATTTGTTGTTCCTACAACTTGGTTAAGTGACAAGACTTTTGTCAGGCACTGTATATTTATTTCTATGTTGGTTACAGTATGTGATCTTTTTTAAACATATTTGGTCAAGGTTTAGGCAAACCATGTTTGGTATCACTAGATGAGTGAGTAGTTACTGAAAACATAATCTTTCTATATAGCCCCGTTTTCGGTATAAGCTTCTACAAAAAAAAAAAAAGTAATTTACATAGACATATAGGTGTATTTCTGGCAGCGTGCTATAGGCATGTGAACCAGTTTGCCATTTTCAGTCAGAGGTGCTTAACTACTGTTTGACTCATTTACAAGTGTCTGTCACACTGTCCTTTCTGTGTGCAACAAAGAGTTTACCAATGTCAAAATATAAACAGCAAAATGTACATATTTTGCAGTTATGAGCACTTCTAACTGCCATGCCAACTTTGCCAAGTTACAGTTTATACTGTGATGTTGGATCTTATTCCAACATGGAGTCATTATCTAACCTGATTGGATCATAACAGCGGTAATCTGTAGTTTTTTGTTGGTAATTCAGACAGGTCTGCATCAGGAAATAGGAAATGCCCCGGAAAAGACACATGAACCCTAAAGATGAAGCAAAATTTCATGTCACTAAAGGGACAGATAAAGTGGGACTGGTTGTTAAATACATCAATCCTATTAAAGGTGAGTGAAATCCTTTGTGTGACTGATCATGATTACAAGCCTTATTACTGTGTAGGATCACACATGCACATATCACAGGGCCTAAATTCCAGGTGGCCTGAGACAAGGCCGAGCCTGGTACGAGAGGCACCAAAGGGGGGTTACACACATAAACACACACACACAGATAACAAGGGAGGCCAGCACTGCAACTTTTATTGCCCAAAGATTTAGGTACCTACAGACAAGCAGAGTGGACTTCACGGACAGGGGTCCCTCGACTTGGCACACAACCCCCTCCCCATACATTCTGCCTTACATCTCACTCACCCAACAGACGAACACCCTAAAGGAAATTTCATTTAATTTGGCTTTTGTATACCCTGTATATTGATTTACCCACGACTACTAGTCTCAATATACAGATAGGTTATGTTTGTATGTGTCCTTAGACAATCTTAGTGTTTTGTGTGCCACCCTTATAACCATGTTCACGGAGTATCACCTATTTTACCCCTTTGCACTTGAACACATATAAATTTAACCCTCAATGGGTCCTTGTCAGAAAGTTACGTTCCAGGTCCTTGGGGTTCAAGTTGCACCCCTATCCATTGGCATATATAATTCAATGGTACCAAGCTCAAATTCAATTAACTAAAGTTAAAATACATTTATTAGTTAACTGCATGATGCTTGCACAGCTTACGCAGTGAGATAGTGCAGTTAAAGGGGTTGCGGGCGTTGGGGGTTGGGGGGTGGGGCAGCAGAGGGGACTGGTCATATAATGCACATTCCGACTGTATCCTCTTGCAGAATGTGTCGAAGAGCTTCAGCTGTGGAATACCTAGCCATGGTGTTATATCTTTTCTAACAGTTGAAATGTAAACAAAACAAAATGGCTGACTTTTTTTAATATCCGAAAATGTTCTAGAATATAATAACATAAAAAATTATAGTAGCAATTATCACTAATTAACTGAATTTGTCGATCATATCAATGTCATAAATTAACCCTAAAAAGGGTTATGTAATAGCAACTGGACTTTGTTTTTCATAGAAGACGTTTTGCACTCCATCCAGAGTGCTTTCTCAATTCTGACTGACTGGCATAGCAGGTTGATGAACCCTGTGGAATCCTCAAGTTGTTAGCACTAGATGGTCACCTGTGGGTTGTTGTTGTTCCTCCTGGCTTTCATGTGTTTCACTGATACCACCTGAGGCCGAGCGTGAACGACTTTGGAAGCGTCTTGGCAAAGTTGAAAGAACTGCATTGTAGGTGGACCGGGAGGACAACTGCTTCAAATGAACTACTGTCGTTGAACAGAGGAGGTGGCCTAAGACGTCTATCACCTACCTACAATGCAGTTCTTTCAACTTTGCCCAGACGCTTCCACAGTCGTTCATGCTCAGCCTCAGGTGGTATCAGTGAAACACATGAAAGCCAGGGGGAACAACAACAACCCACAGGTGACCATCTAGTGCTAACGACTTGAGGATTCTACAGGGTTCATCAACCTGCTATGCCAACCAGTCAGTCAGAATTGAGAAAGCACTCTGGATGGAGTGCAACACTTCTTCTATGAAAAACAAAGTCCAGTTGCTATTGCATAACCCTTTTTTAGGATAACCATGACCTGGATAACTGAGAATCTCCACAGACATCTGTCATAAATTAAGTTTTTTTTTGGGGTGCATTTTGCACCCCCGAAGAAAGTATGCCAGCGATAATTGACGTCAACACTTTTTCTATCATTTTCTGCATGACCGTATGTAAAACTGGTGCACTTACAATGTCCTAGAGGATAACTGCTGTAATTTTAATAACAACATGGTAGTAGCCATAGAAATGGGCAGGGGGTGCAGAACGCACCCCAAGGAACCATTGAGGGTTAAATAAATAGATAGGTATAGCTACCATTGTATATATGTTCTCATGGTATACCAGAAGAATCTGGAAAGTGAGTGTAACCAATGTGTCCTAAGTTTTAGAGAGTCTTCTTTGTTAAACCCCCCCCCTTCTCTTCCAACATTCCTTTGTGGTCCTTATCTGATCTTGGTGGACCGTTACCAAGTTTCTGTGTTCTAACATACTATATTAAAAAGAACTGAATTAAGGTGTACATTATCCATTTTGGAGAAGATCAATTAGAATAAGCCACACCAACCAAGATATGTTGTGTCCAGATGTGCAACTTATATTGATATTACCACAAACTAATGGCCACGCCTATCTATGGATAAGATGTGCTGTTTGTAATATGAATATTTGATGTAATGTCTGCACAAAGTGTAACATCTGTTGAGGTGCAACCCAAAACCCCTGTATCCTATACTGATGTGAATCAGTCACGTAGATAAAATAATTAATTGTTTAATCAATTAATACAGATGGTAGGAGGTATGTACCTGTGAAGCTGGTATGGCATGTTTGGTGTCAAACTGATTGTTAATCACCCCTGATTCCAAATCTGGTCAGTGATTACCATAAAAGTGGATGTATCAAAAGTTATAACAGCTTAATGAAAATCATCAGTAAAGGGAGAATCAGTCGGGCCATAAATCCCAAAAGGACTGATACAGACCCCCTTCCGAAAGCCCGCCAAATGGATGGCCAGCCATTGGGCCAGGAGTCGAATTCCTGGTCATCCCTATTCATGAACTATAGACCATAAAAATCTAGCACCTCAGAACAAAGGGGCGCAGAGAATAACCGCCAGCCCGAAGGAGAACATCAGCCGGGGCAAACAGATCAAGCGCAGAAAAGACTATCAGCCCGGGAGACGAGAAGCCCACAAGAACCCTCCGGTGAAGGCCCAGCTGAACAGAGAACAGCACCCAAGACAAAGCTTCACCAGGAGAGAGAATCTAAAGGGACTCCACTCCACTGCTCCAAACGCCGCGCCTTCCTGAGTGCCATTTTATTCCGTTATTTCATGTTTGTTGTTTGTGTTAGGTATAATGTCTGTCTTATGTTAGTTGTAGTGTTAGCTAGGAATAAATGCATGTCTTTTACACAACTTCAGCCTCCGTCATTGCGTACTCACACTAAGTTCCTGCCTCTGTGCGATCTTGCTACACGCTCTGAACCTCAAACTCGCCTGAAACATCGTGAGACTCTCTCTCATCGGCCATGAGGGGAGCTTCACTACCAGTCGTTTACATTACCTGGTGATGCAGCTCGCTGGACGAGCCTTCTAACCCAGGTTACTAAGTGTAGGAATTAATAGCTCAAATAAATTTTAATATTCTCCACCAATATGTTTGAATTAATTAAAGCTTAATTAATTATTATTTAATGCTGATTAATCAATTGTTATGCCGAATGGTCGGCTCCTCCAAACTCAATTGCGGTATCCCTGTGAGTCTGTTAATGTGAGACTTAAATGGGATTCACTAATTACCAGTATCGCTTAGTAACCTGGGTTAGAAGGCTCGTCCAGCGAGCTGCATCACCAGGTAATGTACACGATTGGTAGCGAAGCTCCCCTCACGGCCAATGAGAGAGAGTCTCGCGATGTTTCAGGCGAGTTCGAGGTTCAGAGCGTGTAGCAAGATCGCACAATGGCAGGAACTTACTATGAGACACACAATGACGGAGGCTAAAGTTGTGTAAAAGACATGCATTTATTCCTAGCTAACACTACAACTAACATAAGACAGACATTACACCTAACACAAACAACAAACACGAAATAACGGAATAAAACAAACAATGTAATTATGAAAATGCAATGACCGGATTTAAATGAGTAACCTTAAATGGGAAATACTGTTCTGCAAAGCAAGCACAGTTTGTGGAACACGACCCTAAAGTCTTATAGCAGGTTAACAGAACAGCTTAAGTTGTTAGAATGAAAGGAAGTTGGTTTACTTGGTTGAAGAGTGGGGGGTCTTGGCAGTTGATGGCAGAGTTGCTGAGCTGATGGCACTCAGGAAGGTGCGGCGTTTGGAGCAGTGGAGTGGAGTCCCTTTAGATTCTCTCTCCTGGTGAAGCTTTGTCTTGGGTGCTGTTCTCTGTTCAGCTGGGCCTTCACCGGAGGGTTTCTTGTGGGCTTCTCTCCTCCCGGGCTGATGTTCTCCTTCGGGCTGATGGTTATTCTCTGCGCTGGCTGGTTGTTCTCTGCGCTGGTTGGCGGTTGTTCTGCTCGCCTTTGTTCTGAGGTGCCAGGATTTTTATGCTGTAAAGTCCATGAATAGGGATGACCAGGAATTCGACTCCTGGCCCAATGGCTGGCCATCCATTTACATGGATTAACAATCAGTTTGATACCAAACATGCCATACCAGCTTCACAGTTA
Organism: Paramormyrops kingsleyae; assembly: GCF_048594095.1. Taxonomy (NCBI): domain Eukaryota; kingdom Metazoa; phylum Chordata; class Actinopteri; order Osteoglossiformes; family Mormyridae; genus Paramormyrops; species Paramormyrops kingsleyae. The sequence continues at coordinate 3,096,419 of NC_132808.1, read as the reverse complement.
CATACCTCATACCATCTGCATTAATTGACTAAACAATTAATTATTGTATCTATGTGACTGATTCATATCAGTATAGGATACAGGGGTTTTGGGTTGCACCTCAACAGATGTTACACTTTGTGCGGATATTACATCGAATATTCCTATTACAAACAGCACATCTTATCCATAGATAGGCGTGGCCGTTAGTTTGTGGTAATATCAATATAAGTTGCACATCTGGAAACAACATATTTTGTTTGGTGTGGCTTGTGCCAATTCATCTTCTCCAGAATGGATAAGATACACCTTAATTCAGTTCTTTTAACATAGCATGGTAGAAACAAAGAAACTTGGTGACTGTCCACCAAGATCAGATAAGGACCACAAAGGAATGTTGGAAGAGAAGGGGGGGTTTCTAACACAGAAGACTCTCTAAAAGTTAGCACACATACAAACATAACGTATCTGTATATTGAGACTAGTAGTCGTGAGTAAATCAATATACAGGGTATACAAAAGCCAAACTTAAATGAAATTTCCTTTAGGGTGTTCGTCTGTTGGGTGAGTGAGATGTAAGGCAGAGTGTATGTGGAGGGGGTTGGGTGCCAAGTCGAGGGACCCCTGTCCGTGAAGTCCACTCTGCTTGTCTGTAGGTCCCTAAACCTTTGGGCAATAAAAGTTGGAGTGCTAGCCTCCCTGGTTATCTGTGTGTGTGTGTTTGTGTGTGTAACCCCCCTTTGGTGCCTCTCGTACCAGGCTCGGCCTTGTCTCAGGCCACCTGGAATTTAGGCCCTGTGATATGTGCATGTGTGATCCTACATATCCCCCCTTTCGGCTGATGATGGCATTGCCATCATTCAGGCGACGGAAGTTGAAACAGGATCACCACCATGCAACGAGGCATTGTTGACATCCCATTGTTTGGCACTCTGGGTGGCACAGTGACAGGATGGACAGGGAGGAGGCGCAGGGGCTGGCGCCTGGCTTCTGGGACCGCGAGGAGTGGTGAATCTTATGTCGAACAGGTTGCCAACGGCTGCTGCAGCTCCCAGCAGGGTGCTCAGGAGCCTCTTGGGCTAACGATTGGACTCAGCTTGGGTCACGGTCGTTGGGTTACTGCTCCAACCTGTGGGTAGTGTCAGCGGCAGCATGATGCAGGGCCTCCTGAGTCCATCTGACACCTGTCCCACTAGTTTGGGGTCTCTCGGGCAGGTAATGGCTCAGTTGACATCGTCCGACGAATACTCTTTCTGTGTGGGTACAACAGTTAGTAATCAAGAGACCGGGCTGTCCCCGGACGATGGTGCTAGGCGGAGGCCCAGGGAACGCCGTGTCAGACTGGAGCCTCAGCCTCCTAGCCAGAGTAACGCTAGTAGCGGGGGCAGCATCATCCTAGTAATAGGGGGTAGAAAATAAAGACCAGATTAGGATTGAGGGGGTGAGTCGAGACTCTGAATGTTGTGCACACCGGTGCAAAAGGAACAGGGAGGAAGAAATAATGGGCAACAATTCTCGACCAGAGAACAATTGCAAAGAAACAAACAGGACAAAGAAAATTGCAAAACCGGATCCTCTTCAGTAATTTCCCGGGCACGCGTGAGCCACCCCAGGTCCTTACCAAAAACAACAACCAAAATAAAATGAAAAGCTATCAAAAGAAAGAAACAGATAAGTACAGCAAAACTGAAAAGGTCACCCAGATATCAGTAGTCAGGCCCACCACCTTAATCTACCCTATCTGTGACCATCCTTCCTCCCCTTTCTCTTTGGTCTTTCTTGTTGAGGTTTTGGAGGAGATTTCGGCTGGAAAAGTTGTCTTTCTTTTGGTTGGAATGTGGTTTATTCCAAGCTGCTGGCTTCGTCTTGAGAAGGCTGGTTGGTGGGTGTTTCAGGCTTTCTTTGGGCTTGGTATTTCTTGATTTGATTCCGATGAACCCACTTGAGGCATGTTTCTTGGGTGCCTTTGTTGGTTCGGATTCGGTAGGCCACAGGTGACAGTTTGTCCACGATCTCATGTGGTCCTGACCAGCGTGGTAGAAGCTTCCTGGAAAGTCTTTGTGCTGAGTTTGGTTGCACAAACCTATAGTACCAGATTTTGTCTCCCACTTGGAGTTCATCTTGTGAAGTTTTCTGGTCATAGTAGGCTTTCCTGCCCTCTGCGGTTCTTTGCAGGTTTTGTTGGGCGAATGCAAAGGAAGCTCTCAAATGCTGGTGCAGGCTGTCCAGATATTGTTGTGTGGTGTAGGCTGTGATGAGATTGTTGTCACCAGGTTGGTAGAGCAGGTGGAGAGGGAGTGTCATTTGTCGTCCTATCATCAGTTCGAAGGGGGACACTCCTGTGGACTTGTGGGGTGTGGCTCTGATTGCCATGAGCACCAGAGGCAATTTCACATCCCAATCTTTCTGATTGGATGCCACATATTTCTTGAGCATACCGACGACGGTTCGGTTTGGTCCGTTCTACTTGGCCGGATGCCATAGGATGGTGGCTGATGTGGAACTGGGCTTTGATCCCCAACAGTTTCCAAATGTCCTGCATCACTTCGGCTGTGAAGTGGGTGCCTCGGTCTGAGTTGACTTTCAGTGGGAGGCCAAACCTGGAGAACACATGGTTCGTGAGCAGATATGCCGTTGTCCGGGCTGTGTCATTGGGTGCCGGGAGGCATTCTACCCACTTAGTGAACTGACAGGTGACTGTGAGGAAGTATTTGTTTCCGCGAGCTGATCTCGTCAGGGGTCCTACCCAGTCAATCTGTAGATCTGACCATGGGAAATTGATACCCCGTCGCTGCAGAGGTGCCTTGTAGGTTGTTTTGGCATTGCGGTGTCCTGCACAGGGTGCGTCGTGGGCGTACAGTAGCATGACCCCCCTTTGTGCCTGAGGGACCACGAGCTGTGGTGAAGTGTGGGCATCAGGGACACCAAGAGGTACGCCCTCGGCAAAATGAAGAAAAGGTAAAGCCATGATCAGGTGATGGATGTCAGGAAGGGATGCCTGATCAGTTGTGGAGATCGAGTTAGCAGAGAGGTCGCGGAGGTGATCACAGACCTTGCCGAGCACAGCATCAGTGGGCTGGAGGGAGACGATGTCAGAGTTGGAGACCTGAAGGGAAAGTTCCAGAAGTGAGGCCTCTGGCATCGAGGTAGGTGCTCGGCTGTGGCTGCAGGTGACGACCTGGACGACATGGGTGGGTGGGAGGGAGCAAAACTCCCACGAGTCACCGTGCAGTGGTCCTGCTTTGGTGAGTGCATCCGTGTGGTCATCGTATGTATTGTCCAGTCCTGGGAGTCTGGAATGACAGCTGACCTTCTTCCAATAGATCTGCGTGTTTCGTGCGGTAATCAGAGCATCGCACGTGTGCAGGAGGTCTTGGTGTTTGACTGGCTTGTTCCCTGATGTCTTGAAGCCATTCTGTGTCCAGTGAGGGAGATGGCACATGAAGTTGAGACGTGCATAGCTGAAGTCTTTGCAGATCAGCAGGTCCTTTACTTCACGTTCGGAGGCCATGTCCAGGGTGATTAAGATTGCTGCCAGCTCTGCGTACTGTGACGTGTGAGGACCAAGCTTGAGCTGTTGTGGTGGGACAGGGTCGTCATTGAGCCACAGAATGCCAGCTCCAGCTTTCAGGGTCCCCTGATGTTTGAATGAGCACCCATCTACATAAACGGTGATCATGTCTTGACAGACATTTTCATCAAAGTAGTGGTATTGCAACGGTTCCATTGGTGTGGGCGTGTCCACAATGTTGGGTGCTGCTGGTCCCTCCTGAGAATAGCTGTGGCAGCTGGGTGCCTGTACTGCGTCAGGCTGGGCAGTTATGGCATGGATTGTCAGGTGTTGGTCGTCAGCAAGCTCCACGTGACATACAGTCTCTTTTGTCACTGGTGACTCTTCTACCTCCATGGTCATGACCACATCTGTGACTTCCATTCCTTGGAGCCACATGCATTTCCTGATCTTGGGGCAGAAGGATCCCGGGGTAGGGTCCAGCCTGCACAGGAAGGAGTCATGATGCTGGTATGGGTCTCTTGTGTCAAGACACTGATCTCCAGCTGCGTTCTCTCCATGGTGTGGAGTGAGGTCTGAGGAGACAGCCAGGGTTTGACATTCCCATGTGGCTGTGTCAGGTGTCCACAGTGGCAGCGGTTCTCTAACTTGAGCCCAAATTTTCTGACGTTGGAAGTCTAACAATGGCTTGAACCGGTTCAGCAAATCTTTCCCAATGAGGAATGGAATGGATTCAAGTTGGGAAATGTATACAGGATGCAGTACATTCATGGGGCCGATGGACAAATTGAGGGGGATCATGTGATCCATCCTGGTGCCCACTGGTGAATATGCCTGCACGTCCAAAGAGCATTTCCTCGGCTGGAGGGTTTTGTTCTTCTGGGCGGCTAGGTGCTGCACCTGGTAGAAGAGACTGGCTGACATGAGGGTGATGTCTGCTGCAGTGTCGATGAGGGTCTCGAGGGTGAGAACATCTTCCAGGGTGATGGAGAGGTAGAATTTTTTGGCTACCCCCCGTTCCATCAGGTCACCCAGAAGCTGTGGCACAAGGGCCTGGTCAGGAATTGGTGAGGCATCACCCCAGTAGGGTTGGTGCTCTTCTGAGTCACAGCCTACAACCAGGACAGCGCTGTCAGGCACTGGTGGGGGCTCATCCCCTTGATCAAGCTCTGTGTTGGTGAAGGCGACATCAGGTGCTCCTACCAGGCCTGAGTCAGCCGCTCTTTCTGGTTGAGGTGGGACTTCTTCAGTTGTTCCAATATCTCTGGTAGGGAAGGCCGATGACTGTTGAGTGTCATTTGGGGCTGACCTCTTAGGGAGTTTGTAGGCATTGTCTGGTGTGGGTTCAGGTGAGGGTTGTGGGGTCCTGCGTGATTTGTGCTTCCGTCCTAGTCATTTTGGATCTTTCTTCTGAAAGTCCTCTTGACCTTTGAGGGGATGCTGAGTAAAGAAATCACGCAGCAACTGTAGTAGATTAGACTACTCTTCTTCCTTGGTTCGTCCAGGCCTCGAGTCTGGATCGTAACCTCTCCTTCTGTCTTGCCAATTCTGTGGTGGATTCCGTCGGGAACTTGGGGGAGAGCTTAGCTTAGGAAACTGGTTTCCCTGTCGGTCTCTCCACTTGTTCCATGGCTCCATTGGTCTTAGCTTACCCTTGTTAGGATAGCGCCGTGTCTTCCACCAGTCTGGCTGAGTCTTTGACTGCTGTGGGGGCGCACCAGGGTAACGCTCACTGTGGCTTGCTGCTCTCCAACCTCGGTCATGGATTGGTGGTTGATGAGGAGGGTGGCCACCTTCCAACGCTAGGTTGGGATCTGTAGTGCTAAGGTTCAGCACTGCCGGAGCCTTGGTTGCCTTCTCAGCTGCTGCTCTTTGTTTGTGGTACACCTTGATCGCCAGGTCTCGCAGTTGTTGACTTGTCATGGTGCGGGGACAAGCCATGAGCCTCAGGTAGTGGTTAATGGTTGGGTGGAGGTTCCGAAGGAAGAGAGCCTTGAAGTTCGCATCTTCTTCCATGTCTGGCTCATTTCTGGACCCAAAATATGCCCGACGAAGGCGATTGTAGTAGGCTTGGGGAGCTTCTTGTCTGCTAACATCGAAGGCGACGGCGATACCTTGTTCTGACTCAGGATCAGCAAACTCCCGAGTCAGTGCTTCGTGTAGCAGCATGGCGTTGGCTTTGATTCGACTAGGTTGTCGATCCAAGAAGCTGCGGACCTCCAGGCTAGATGTGATCCTGACAAGGTAGACTCTGTCCTCATTGGTCACATTGTCCAGTCTTTGGAGGTGGAAGTCAATGTCTTGGAGGTAGGCATGAATGTCGTGGCCTCCTCTGGGATTCGGGGTAAACGTGTTGATATTCCGAGCTACTTTATCAAGCTCCTTTGTGGTAGCACGGTGCTGGTGTAACGTTCGCTTTGGTAGGCCTGTTCCATCTGTGGTGTCTTCTCTGAGAGAGACCTTCTGGGTTCTTTGTTCCTCAAGGTCTGGTGAGGGGCAGGGAGTTACCTCGTCCCGATGAGAGATCCCCGTGTGCCTTGGGAGCGACCGCACTGTTAGAGATGACGTCGGTCCCATTGCTGATTCGTAGGGTGTTCCGAATTCCAACTTCATCTCATATGCTTGCTTCAATTCCTGTCTCACCCGGTCAATCTCTTCTGCGTCCGCCCGATGTTTCATCCTGGCATCGGTGAGCTGTTCCTGGGAGCTGATCAGTTGGTGATTCATCTTGTGCAGACGTCTCTGTGCCTCGGCCAGATGGTTTTCCAGGGCCTGGATCCGACCATCCCTTTTCTTGAGCTCCGCGTGGGCTCTGTCCAGCAGGGTGTCGGCCTGGTCCAGTCTGGCTTCAAGGTTTTTTCTGGTGGCTCTGGCTTGCTGTTTTTGCTGGTCAGCTTCAGCTCTGAGCTCTTCCAGGGCGTGTTGAAGCCTTTTGCTGGTGTGAGGCATTTCACCTTCTTCCGTCTCCTCCTCCTCATGGGGTGGAGAGCTTCTCTTTTGGAGTTCTTGCTCCAGTCTCCCAATGTGATGCTGGGCCTGGGCGGCATCTCTCTGTGTCTCTGCCAGTAGTCGTTGGGTGTTTTCCTCCTGCTGTTGGAGTGCTTGCACCCTTTGCTGGAGACGGGACGTTCCCTCTTCATTCATCTTCAGCCTGGCTAGTAGTTTGTGTGCGAGGGAGCCGAGTATTTTGGTTAGCTCTTTACTCCCGCATTTCTGAGTGGGTGGCATGTCCATAAGTTCGGCAATGTCGTCCTCAATTTGGTCAGCTTCTTTGGACCATGTGAGATCGACATGACCGGGCGGAAAGTTGGGAGTCACATCTTCAGACCAGATACCAAAATCTTTCCACTGGTCCAGTGGGCTTTCCATGTGGGTCATTGTGACTCGGTCAACAGGAGGGTGGCCGCAGATATCTGTTATACTCAGGCTGGCTGTTGCCTAGGTGGGAGGCCTAACACCTAAATCTGGGCAAACAAATTAAACCAACAAAATAAAATAAAGTAGAACTGGGGCCTGTCAATGGGTAACTGGACGGGTGTAGTGAACCACGGGAATAGTTACCCACGACAAAATAAACAAAGCAAAATTGTTCCCTGGGAGAAGTTGTTGCAGGTTAGAACAGTGTGAGTTACTCTAGAGCCTGAGAGATGCCCTAGTGAGGGGGAAAGGATAAAGCCTTATCCTGGAAATTGCAGATCTGTGGCTATTGACAGTGTCAGAAGACCACAGGAGAAGTTGGGAACAGGAAATGAGAAATAACAGCTTCAAACCAATGGGACTGCATTCAAACGTAGCTTGCTGTTGCAGATCAGATTACCCCTGGGTTGGGCTCTGTTGTACAACTCCGCTTTGACCAGAAGGGGGACCACTAGCAGGTTCTGCTTTATTTGTCCCTATATGAGGTGTTGCGGTGTTAAGCTAGTCATGCAGTTAGAGAGGTTTGAACGCTGTCAGGTGTCCCTCCTGAGTAGGGCACGTCCCACAAACTCAATCCCAGCCAAGCAGGCCCAAGTCCAGCTCCCACTCCCCCGATCCCCAGCAATGTCAACTTGGAAGGGGGTGTTCTGTACGCACAACTGAGACAAGCCAGGTGGGGCTCAGCTTATCGGGCACACTTTTGGCCCTGACTCGAACAAGAGATGGCGCAACGGCACTCGGGTGTCACCCAACCGATTGAGAGTCCAAGCTAGGGCTGTTCTCCTGAACTTCGCCCTAGACGAGGTCCTGCTCAAACTTGTAATGACCTCCCGAGATACCTGCCAACCTTGCCCTTAATGAGTCAGCGGGTGCAGCCGGGCTGGCGCGCTTTTGGGCGTCCAATTGCTGAGAACTCCCCTTCGGTTCTGACAAACTGTACGATCGTAAGCAGTGACAGCAGAGCTACAGGTAAGCTCAACCAACAGAGAGCGAATGGTAAGCACTCAGCACAGGAAAAGCTCAACTGATCACATCCAAAACCTCAATGCCTCCCTGATGTGTAACTGGTTTACTGTTATTAATAATGGTTGAACTTCTATGCAAGTCTCCTTGTTGGGGGAGAGAGAGTGAATGAAAGCATAAAATGAAATAAAACCTAAAATAAATCAAAAAGGTAAAACAGAAATCAAACCAAATTAATTGTTTCTTATTGTTTAATTGTAAACATCAATTAGTTATGCAGCAATAACCTAATTAGATGTTAATGTGTTGTGATCTAATCGATTTGGTCTGTGAAGTTGATTCCTGCATTCAGGCAAGAACCTGTGTCCAATTATGTGTGTTGGTATTACCGGTGTTGACCACTAGAGACCCAACTCAGATGTTGTTACACTACTATGGCTGACCACTAGAGACGCAATTTCGAAATGGAGTGGTAGTTCTATGCCTGACCACTAGAGGCGCAATTTCGAAATGGAGTGGTAGTCCAATGCCTGACCACTAGAGGCGCAATTTCGAAATGGAGTGGTAGTGCAATGTCTGACCACTAGAGGCGCAATTTCGAAATGGAGTGGTAGTCCAATGCCTGACCACTAGAGGCGCAATTTCGAAATGGAGTGGTAGTTCTATGCCTGACCACTAGAGGCTCAATGGGACGTTGCTCCCTTTGTGGGGGGGGTCCCAGGTACGTGAGCCTAAGGGGTGGGGTCACTGGTGACCCAGGAGAAAAAAACAAATGGCGTCAGGCAGGCCTTCAGGGCTCTGACCTTTAAGTGGTTAGAGTGGCGTTCGCTGACTGCACTCGTAACCAAGACGGTTGCTAGGCGATTGCCGACGCTAGATGAGTGACATACACTTTTAACGTATGCACATGCCGCTTGCGGCTAACTTCTGTGTCTTGCGCAGTTTAAAACCCCTTAAAACAATTGCTGAAGCGAGACAGCGCTCGCGTTACGGCGACAGATCTAAATAGCGAGTGCACTATATCTCGTCGCAAATGGTGCTTAACCACGGCGGGTCTCAAGCACTGGAGACTCCCAAATTCTAAATAACACACACACTTGGCTCACAGCGCAAAGCGGTGTTAAACTTGCTTTGTCTAAAGCAGGCACACACATACGAGAAAGATCCTGATAGGTAGCTAAGCTATCGGTCTTATCTCAGGGAGTACAAACGCAACAGAATTCAGGTTAGATCCTCTTAACAAGAATTCCTGTTCGCTAATAGAAAGAGAGATCTCTGCCAGGATTTATAGAAACGGAGAAACTCGTCCGAATCGTCCTGGAAACAACGCGCTATACCTGAGAATCTCGTCAGATATAGGGTTTAAATTTACTGCAGTTTAAAACGAATGAAACCTAAAATAAAATAACCGAAAATAAAACAAAAGAAAATAACTACTAATAATAGAAATAAAAATAATAAGCCCGTATAATCCCGCTTAACCCCCTGGGGCCTGAGGCCTTTTTTCCACTTTCGAAGTAGTCTGACATGCCTTGACATTTTAAAATATTTCACCTATCTAAAAAACACTTATCCCAAAGTGATACATTTGCTTTTATTCAGCACAAACTCAGCACCAATAATCTGAGACCTCTTAGAATGTTATTATTCTATTTTTTGTTAAAATCAACTTTAAACATATACTTTTCAAAAACCTATTTTCAGACATGCTGAGAAATTGTAAAAAATCACATTATAGACATTTCTAGGTAAGACTTTTGAGCTCTGAAGCTTATAGACACAGGGGTTGGCTACACATAGGTGAAAGTGACATTCAGAAATTTTATATGGTTTGATTACTAAAGTGTTAGAACTTTGGAGTGACACTCTTTTTCTCAAAGTCAGTGGTCTTCACAATGAATATTGATGAGATAGGTGTCCTCACACCTGTAGTAGTTTGCATACTGTCAATGGCCCATCAGTCTGGAATGTCACTGCACCCCACACCCATCACTTTGGAAAGGCAGTTTGAAACGCAAGAAAAGTAGCAACAATAAAATCCCTTTCACAGTTTATTGATAGATGGAATGAAAAATGAAAAACTGTGACTATATAAATATAGAAAGCGATAAATATGATGCAGTGACTATAATTGACGCTCTGGGGACGAGGGCATCATCGACCGCGTATCTTTCTCGTGTATTTCAGTTTATATCTCGCTGAAATCATTATGTAGAATCATGAAAAAAACACTGACTAAATCCGTTATCTGTCTTCTTTTCAAAACTTCCATTGTCAGAAGTATTAAAGTTTTTAAAATTAGGTTAAATAGGCAAAAAAGCAAATCGTGTCACCTTTCTTTGTTTTACTTGCGTCGGGAGCGTGTAGGACCGCTCTCAGCGGAAGATCGCTATTCACGTTCTAAATACGCTGCGTTTGAATCGGCGACCACGTGATTGCAGGCACACAGGCTTAGCCCACTGAGCTATAAACACAGGTATGAGCTTCGCTGCTGAAAGTGGCAACACTGGCGCAAAGCTTCAGCGGCAGAGACGTATCCGTGTGCTATATTGTAGCCGATCAGTGTAAACACTACCCAGACATGTGCTCTTGTTTATTTCGGTCACAATGGGCGTATTCACATATTTCTTCACCCAATACTAACTGTCGGATTATCATGTTATTATCATGCGAATAGCGCGATTTGCAAGTGGGTGGGTGATCAGAGCCGCTTCGAGACGCAGACGCTTAAGTCAGTCACTCTTGTTCTTTCTATTCGTATCACGAAGCTGTAAAAATATATTTAGTTTCTACCTATTTATATTTGAAAAGTAGACCGTCCAAAGTTTCTGAGGGTATTTTTAAAATGTGTATATGACAAAAACTCGCGGAGTTATTTAAACGGTCTCGCGAGAATTCTGTCAGATCCCGCCGGCGGGATCGCCGGTCCCAGGGGGTTAAATGCCTTCGGACTGCCGTGAGTGCAATTAATCCTCAACTTTGCAACCTGTTCACAGTAGCGCTTATTCAACTGCACGTTCGGTCATTTAAAGTTTAAATTGTGTGCTCACAAAAAGTTTGAACCTTGTGCCCGCGTTCTTCCACCATTAATGTAGGAATTATTAGCTCAAATAAATTTTAATATTCTCCACCAATATGTTTGAATTAATTAAAGCTTAATTAATTATTATTTAATGCTGATTATTAATCAATCGTTATGCCGAATGGTCGGCTCCTCCCAACTCAATTGCGGTATCTCTGTGAGTCTGTTAATGTGAGACTTAAATGGGATTCACTAATTACCAGTATCGTTTAGTAACCTGGGTTAGAAGGCTCGTCCAGCGAGCTGCATCACCAGGTAATGTAAACGATTGGTAGCGAAGCTCCCCTCACGGCCGATGAGAGAGAGTCTCGCGATGTTTCAGGCGAGTTTGAGGTTCAGAGCGTGTAGCAAGATCGCACAGAGGCAGGAACTTAGTGTGAGTACTCAATGACGGAGGCTGAAGTTGTGTAAAAGACATGCATTTATTCCTAGCTGACACTACAACTAACATAAGACAGACATTACACCTAACACAAACAACAAACACGAAATAACGGAATAAAACAAACAATGTAATTATGAAAATGCAATGACCGGATTTAAATGAGTAACCTTAAATGGGAAATACTGTTCTGCAAAGCAAGCACAGTTTGTGGAACACGACCCTAAAGTCTTATAGCAGGTTAACAGAACAGCTTAAGTTGTTAGAATGAAAGGAAGTTGGTTTACTTGGTTGAAGAGTGGGGGGTCTTGGCAGTTGATGGCAGAGTTGCTGAGCTGATGGCACTCAGGAAGGCGCGGCGTTTGGAGCAGTGGAGTGGAGTCCCTTTAGATTCTCTCTCCTGGTGAAGCTTTGTCTTGGGTGCTGTTCTCTGTTCAGCTGGGCCTTCACCGGAGGGTTTCTTGTGGGCTTCTCTCCTCCCGGGCTGATGTTCTCCTTCGGGCTGATGGTTATTCTCTGCGCTGGCTGGTTGTTCTCTGCGCTGGTTGGCGGTTGTTCTGCTCGCCTTTGTTCTGAGGTGCCAGGATTTTTATGCTGTAAAGTCCATGAATAGGGATGACCAGGAATTCGACTCCTGGCCCAATGGCTGGCCATCCATTTGGCGGGCTTTCGGAAGGGGGTCTGTATCAGTCCTTTTGGGATTTATGGCCCGCCAGATTCTACCTTTACTGATGATTTTCATTAAGCTGTTATAACTTTTGATACATCCACTTTTATGGTAATCACTGACCAGATTTGGAATCAGGGGTGATTAACAATCAGTTTGATACCAAACATGCCATACCAGCTTCACAGGTACATACCTCATACCATCTGCATTAATTGATTAAACAATTAATTACTGTATCTATGTGACTGATTCATATCAGTATAGGATACAGGGGTTTTGGGTTGCACCTCAACAGATGTTACACTTTGTGCGGATATTACATCGAATATTCCTATTACAAACAGCACATCTTATCCATAGATAGGCGTGGCCGTTAGTTTGTGGTAATATCAATATAAGTTGTACATCTGGAAACAACATATTTTGTTTGGTGTGGCTTGTGCCAATTCATCTTCTCCAGAATGGATAAGATACACCTTAATTCAGTTCTTTTAACATAGCATGGTAGAAACAAAGAAACTTGGTGACTGTCCACCAAGATCAGATAAGGACCACAAAGGAATGTTGGAAGAGAAGGGGGGGTTTCTAACACAGAAGACTCTCTAAAAGTTAGCACACATACAAACATAACGTATCTGTATATTGAGACTAGTAGTCGTGAGTAAATCAATATACAGGGTATACAAAAGCCAAACTTAACTCTTTCATTGTCGCCGCCTAGTGGTTCGGACGCATACGTCCGGATTTTCAATAACAGAAAAAAATGACGTTCAATAAAAGAAACAAATGTATCAAATCAACCAAAAATGGCTTGTTACACTACAAAAAACCTTTCAGATAATATCTGTAGAAAGTTGCGCAATTTTTGTGCCATGGTTTTTTTGTAACAAGTAAAAATAAAATGACCATGGTAGCCATCTTTAAACGGGTCGAGTGTCAGGAAGTAAAATCCGCCACCGACGCAGGCAAAACACTGACTTGCGCGCCCGTATCACAGAGGAACAGCATCCGTGACGAAGAGCAGGCTGCCAGAACTGCCGACGCTCGCTGCCGCTAACGAGGGCCGGCCCGTGCGTTTCCCGTCCCCTTAAAACGGCAAGGGGGGGTGCATTTTTTTGCTTTGTCACCGAAACGTGCATTGTAGAAACAGAGACCTGGTATACCGCTCTGCTGTGCGGCAGAAACAGTAGCTTCAGCGAGCGGCGGGGAGCTATCCGAGCTCCGAGCACACACGGCTGCACAAGCTGCCAGCCTGGCGGTGTGTACTTTGTCAGCCTCCCTAGCAAGCTCCCTACAGTCCTTAACTCTTTCATTGTCGCCGCCTAGTGGTTCGGACGCATACGTCCAAATTTTCAATAACAAAAAAAAATGACGTTCAATAAAAGAAACAAATGTATCAAATCAACCAAAAACGGCTTGTTACACTACAAAAAACCTTTCAGATAATATCTGTAGAAAGTTGCACAATTTTTGTGCCATGGTTTTTTTGTAACAAGTAAAAATAAAATGACCATGGTAGCCATCTTTAAACGGGGCGAGTGTCGGGAAGTAAAATATAAGTGTTAATAAAATGAAAACTAAGCACTTCAAACTATTTCTTTCACGGCCAATACTTCATAAACCGTCACAGTATTAAGACAAAACACGCATTTTTCCATAAATATGACTGTAATGCTCTCAAATAGCTTGCTCACTCATCGCGGAAAAATGTCAGTCGGCATTCTGTACATTCGTGCAATGTTTTTTATCTTCGGAGTTTTAGAAGAAAACCAATGAATAAAATGACAAAGTTACCCTCGTTTGAAAGCTTGATCTCTTATGTACATAAATCAATCACTGTAATCCTTCATTTTCAAGTATTTTTTCAGATATATGCTCTGCTTCCCTGCTAGCACATTATTTTTTACGCACTGAACCTTTGCCCATGGTTATGTTTCACCATAATAAACTTTTTACATGAACATCAAATTACAGTGTCATTTGCTTCATCCAATAGAGGTGTGTCTAAGGTTTGCAAAATGGTATGGGATGTGCTGATTGGGCATTGTTTTTCGCGCTGGGGACATGAATGCGCAACTTATTCTCTGCAGGTGCAGTATTTGTGGGAGTGTCTCGAGTACGCATTACGCACGTAGTCTACGTGAGTTTACCCAGTTATTTTCGGACAACAACTTTTTTGACTGAAGAAAAATGGCTCGGATGACTTTCACTGTTGAGAAAGCACAGAAGATGATTTTGAAGAGTGGTTCGGGGAAAGAAAGTGTCGCTTTTATCCATTGATTCGATGGAGGAGGACGCTTTTTTGCGCGGAGAGGATGCAACGCTCGACATAAGTACATTTATTTACAGTTTACATTTTACTCTTTTATTCTATAGATTTTTATAATTCCGTGATTCAGCAAATTACAATTAACATTTGCTTTGGTAACATTGTATTGTGTTACATTGGGAAAAGTTCCGCATTGCCTTTGTCAAGCTTTGAAGTGTTCAAAGTAATGCAGCTTTTGGCTTTCACTTGGGCAAAGTTACGCGGGGCTCTGTTTGGGCAAAGTTATGCGGGGCATAACTTTGTGTGATCCTATATATCCCCCCTTTCGGCTGATGGCATTGCCATCATTCAGGCGACGGAAGTTGAAACAGGATCACCACCATGCAACGAGGCATTGTTGACATCCCATTGTTTGGCACTCTGGATGGCACAGTGACAGGATGGACAGGGAGGAGGCGCAGGGGCTGGCGCCTGGCTTCTGGGACCGCGAGGAGTGGTGAATCCTATGTCGAACAGGGTGCCAACGGCTGCTGCAGCTCCCAGCAGGGTGCCCAGGAGCCTCTTGGGCCGTCGATTGGACTCAGCTTGGGTCACGGTCGTTGGGTTACTGCTCCAACCTGTGGGTAGTGTCAGCGGCGGCATGATGCAGGGCATCCTGGGTCCATCGGACACCTGTCCCACTAGTTTGGGGTCTCTTGTGCAGGTAATGGCTCAGTTGACATCGTCCGACGAATACTCTTTCTGTGTGGGTACAACAGTTGGTAAGACGGTGCCAGGCGGAGGTCCAGGGAACGCCGTGTCAGACTGGAGCCTCAGCCTCCTAGGCAGAGTAATGCTAATAGCGGGGGCAGCATCATCCTAGTAATAGGGGGTAGAAAATAAAGACCAGATTAGGATTGAGGGGGTGAGTCGAGACTCTGAATGTTGTGCACACCGGTGCAAAAGGGAACAGGGAGAAAGTATAGTGGGCAACAATTCTCGGCCAGAGAACAATTGCAAAAAAACTAACAGGACAAAGAAAATTGCAAAACCGGATCCTCTTCAGTAATTTCCCGGGCACGCGTGAACCACCCCAGGTCCTTACCAAAAACAACAACAAAATAAAGTGAAAAGTTATCAAAACAAAGAAACAGATAAACAAAAAAAAAAATGAAAAGGTCACCCAGATATCAGTAGTCAAGCCCACCACCTTAGTCTACCCTATCTGTGACCATCTTTCCTCCCCTTTCTCTTTGGTCTTTCTTGTTGTGGTTTTGGAGGAGATTTCGGCTGGAAAAGTTGTCCTTCTTTTGGTTGGAATGTGGTTCATTCCAAGGTGCTGGCTTCATCTTGAGTGCCTCGTTGGTTGTTTTGGCATTGCGGTGTCCTGCACAGGGTGCGTCGTGGGCGTACCGTAGCATGACCCCCCTTTGTGCCTGAGGGACCACGAGCTGTGGTGAAGTGTGGGCATCAGGGACACCAAGAGGTACGCCCTTGGCAAGATGAAGAAAGGGTAAAGCCATCATCAGGTGATGGAGGTCAGGAAGGGATGCCTGATCAGTTGTGGAGATCGCATTAGCAGAGAGGTCGCGGAGATGATCGCAGACCTTGCTGAGCACAGCATCAGTGGGCTGGAGAGAGATGATGTCAGAGTTGGAGACCTGAAGGGAAAGTTCCAGCAGTGAGGCCTCTGGCATCGAGGTAGGTGCTCGGCTGTGGCTGCAGGTGACGACCTGGACAGCATGGGTGGGTGGGAGGGGACAGTCACCATGCAGTGCTCCTGCTTTAGCGAGTGCATCAGTGTGGTCATTGTACGTCTTGTCCAGTTCTGGGAGTCTGGAATGACCACAAACCTTCTTCCAATAGATCTGCGTGTTTCGTGCGGTAATCAGAGCATCGTACGTGTGCAGGAGGTCTTGGTGTTTGACTGGCTTGTTCCCTGATGTCTTGAAGCCATTCCGTGTCCAGTGAGGGAGATGGCACATGAAGTTGAGACGTGCATAGCTAAAGTCTTTGCAGATCAGCAGGTCCTTTACTTCACGTTCGGAGGCCATCTCCAGGGTGATTAAGATTGCTGCCAGCTCTGCGTACTGTGACGTGTGGGGACCGAGCTTGAACTGCCGTGGTGGGACGTGGGTGTCGTTGAGCCACAGAATGCCAGCTCCAGCTTTCAGGGTCCCCTGATGTTTGAATGAGCACCCATCTACATAAATGGTGATCATGTCTTGACAGACATTTTCATCAAAGTAGTGGTGTTGCGACGGTTCCATTGGTGTCGGCGTGTCCAAAATGTTGGGTGCTGCTGGTCCCTCCTGAGAATAGCTGTGGCAGCTGGGTGACTGTACTGCGTCAGGCTGGGCAGTTATGGCATGGATTGTCAGGTGTTGGTCGTCAGCAAGCTCCACGTGACATACAGTCTCTTTTGTCGCTGGTGACTCTTCTACCTCCATGGTCATGACCACATCTGTGACTTCCATGCCTTGGAGTCACATGCATTTCCCGATCTTGGGGCAGAAGGATCCCAGGGTACGGTCCTGCCTGCACAGGAAGGAGTCATGATGCTGGTATGGGTCTCTTGTGTCAAGACACTGATCTCCTGCTGCGTTCTCTCCATGGTGTGGAGTGAGGTCTGAGGAGACAGCCAGGGTTTGACATTCCCATGTGGCTGTGTCAGGTGTCCACAGTGGCAGCGGTTCTCTAACTTGAGCCCAAATTTTCTGACGTTGGAAGTCTAACAATGGCTCGAACCGGTTCAGCAAATCTTTCCCAATGAGGAATGGAATGGACTCAAGTTGGGAAATGTATACAGGGTGCATTACATTCATGGGGCCGATGGACAAATTGAGGGGGATCATGTGATCCATCCTGGTGCCCACTGGTGAATATGCCTGCACGTCCAAAGAGCATTTCCTCGGCTGGAGGGTTTTGTTCTTCTGGGCGGTTAGGTGCTGCACCTGCTAGAAGAGACTGGCTGACATGAGGGTGATGTCTGCTGCAGTGTCGATGAGGGCCTCGAGGGTGAGAACATTTTCCAGGGTGATGGAGAGGTAGAATTTTTTGGCTACCCCCCTTTCCATCAGGTCACCCAGAAGCTGTGGCACAGGGGCCTGGCCAGGAATTGGTGAGGCGTCACCACAGTCGGATTGGTGCTCTGAGTCAAGGCACACAACCAAGACAGTGCTGCCGGGCACCGGCGGGGGCTCATCCCTTGATCAAGCTCTGTGTTGGTGACGGCAACATCAGGTGCTCTTCCTGGGCATGAGTCAGTAGCACTTTCTAATTGAGGTGGGGCTTCTTCAGTTGTTCCAATATCTCTGGTAGGGAAGGCCGATGACTGTTGAGTGTCATTTGGGGCTGACCCCTTCCAACGCAAGGTTGGGATCTGTAGTGCCAAGGTTCAACACTGCCGAAGCCTTGGTTGCCTTCTCAGCTGCTGCTCTTTGTTTGTGGTACGCCTTGATCGGCAGGTCTCGCAGTTGTTGACTTGTCATGGTGCGGGGACAAGCCATGAGCCTCAGGTAGTGGTTAATGGTTGGGTGGAGGTTCCGAAGGAAGAGAGCCTTGAAGTTCGCATCTTCTTCCATGTCTGGCTCATTTCTGGACCCAAAATATGCCCGACGAAGGCGATTGTAGTAGGCTTGGGGAGCTTCTTGTCTGCTCTGTTTAACATCGAAGGCGACGGTGATACCTTGTTCTGACTCAGGATCAGCAAACTCCCGAGTCAGTGCTTCGTGTAGCAGCATGGCGTTGGCTTTGATTCGACTAGGTTGTCGATCCAAGAAGCTGCGGGCCTCCAGGCTGGATGTGATCCTGATAAGGTAGACTATGTCCTCATTGGTCACATCGTCCAGTCTTTGGAGGTGGAAGTCAATGTCTTGCAGGTAGGTATGAATGTCAGGGCTCCAGATGGCGACTAAAATGGTCGCCAATGCGACTTGATTTTCTATTTTGCGACTAGTTTTTTCATCCCAGTCGCCGGGGGCGACTCTCTCTCAATCTAAGAAAAGCTTTAAATTTAAAGCAGCATAAACGGCTTTTAATTATGTGCGAACACTCTCAGCCCGCGTCTGCCTTTCCTGTTACACTATCACGTGATTAAAGCCAACCTGAAGTGAGGCATCATCTGACACGCCCACTCTGCTTCAAACGTCATCTCGCTCCTCGAATTCCGTACTAACTTTGCACGTAACACGCGAAATGTTCTAAGTTTCCATGTAACACGCAAAATGGCCAAACGAAAAATATCCGACTTTTTCTCAATGTCCACTATTCCAAATCCTGCCTTGTCTACTTCTGAACGAACCGAAGATAATTCAGTAAGTGGGTTATCTGAGGTACAGCCACCGGCGTCTGGAAATGTACAGTTATTAAAGGATGACAACTCCGTCCCGTTAGCAAAGTCTTCTGCGCCCGCGGCTCCGACGCCTGGAAGACAGTTTAAAGCGGCTTGGTTACAGGAGTACGCTTGGTTACGGTATGACAAGGGAAAGATGTATTGCAGCTTTTGCGCACAAGCCGGACAAGAAATTGCTGGTAAAACAGAATTCATTTGTGGTACGAGCCATTTTAAAAAGGAAACTGTGAAAAAGCATGGTGAGAGTAAGAAACACAAGAATGCCAGAGACTCTGTGATCGCTAGGTCTGCTCCTCGTGACACCCCCATAGCAAAGGCAGTGCAACGTGCTTGTGAAAAAGTGACAGAAAATGAGATGAAAGAATTAAAAATAAAATTCAATGCAGCATATATGATTGCACTGCAAGAAATACCGTTCACAAAGTTTAAATCTCAAATTCTGCTGATGAAGAAGAATGGCATGGATGTGTGAAAAACATATGATAATGATACAGCATGTGCAGAGTTTGTAGGTTGCATTGCAGATGAATTAAAAAGTAATGTGCTGGAAGAAGCTTTAAAGGTAAACTACATCTCTGTTATAACTGATTGTGGAACAGATGTCTCAGGGAAAGACAATGTCATCACATACTGTAGGTATGTATCTGATGGAACACCTAAGACTCATCTAGTAGGTTTGGCTGAGATTGATTATGGTCATGCAGAAGGGATTCAAAACACCATTAAATTACTGCTTCAGAATGCTGACCCAACCAACCCAAATTGGTGGGTACATAAAATGAGTGCTTTTGGAGCAGATGGTGCAAGCGTGAACATGGGTGCAACAGGGGGAATAGGGGCACTTTTCAGAAAACAGATAGGTGAACATGCTCTGTCTTTCCACTGTCTACCCCATCGGCTGGAACTGGCAATGCTAAACACACAAAGGTCAGTGCCAATGATTGAAAAAGTTTATGACCTTCTACAACTAGTGTGGAAAACGTATCATTTCAGTCCCAAAAGCAAGCGGGAGCTGAAGACTATCGGAGCAGAGTTAGGATGCACAGTACGAAACCCATCAGCAGTAAAAACTCAGCGCTGGTTGCCACACATTTATCGGGCACTCTCAGTTTTTCTCCATTCAAACTATGCAACAGGTCAGGGGCAGTACACTGCTGTGCATCATCATATGGAGCACCTTGCAGTCATGTCCAAAAACATAGACATAAAGGGAAGAGCCAAACACATTGTTCAGCAAATGGAAAGCTTGTCTTTCGTTGCTTTTTGTCACTTTTTACATGACCTTTTCTCAGAGGTCTCAAAGCTAAGCCTTACACTTCAAAAAAATTCTCTTATACTTCCTCAGGCAGTTGCTGCAATTATGGGCTGTGTGGTAACAATTAAAGGACTGAAGGAAAATGCTTTGAGAGAAGGGAAGCTGCAGGAATTCTTACAGCACATAGGTTCTCAGCCTGAAAGTTCAGTGCAACAGGAAGGGCCATCAACAAGCAGGAGTGAGAGGGCTGCAAGTAGCCACACAGTCATAACCTTCCAAAATGTTAAACTGAAAGGCCCCCAAAATCAGGCCACATTCAGAAGTGATCTAAAGGCCGCAATTGAAAAAACAGTTGACATTACTGTTAAAGAATTGGAGATCAGGTTTGCAAACATGATATCAAGTGTTACACAGCACGGACATTCAAAGGGATCAGAAATCATCAAGTCATTTTCGGTGTTTTGTCATGATGCATGGCCAGAGGACATTGATAGCTATGGCAAGTGTGAGATAGACACACTTGTTAAATGGTACAGGGAGCTCTTATCAAACAATGGCTGTGATGTCACAGCTGTGCAAAAGGAATGGCTAATTTTGAAAATATTAGTGAAGGGTCAGTTTATGGATAAGACTTACGGTGACCTATGGACAGTGATGCTAAGCAAGGAGCCGTTCTGTACAGATTTTAAAAATCTGCTTCACTTAGTCGAAATAATGCTGGTGCTTCCGATATCTGCAGCTCAGTGCGAGAGAGGATTTTCAGCCCAAAACAGAATAAAATCAAAAGTGCGCAACTCCCTAAGTGTAGAAACGCTGGAAGACTTGGTAAGGATCAGTACAGAGGGCCCTACACTTGAACTTTTTGACCCAGAGTCCAGTGTAAAGCGCTGTTTGTCAGCCAGCAAAAAAAAGCGCAGACCAAAGTATACTGGCTGGCCTAATGATGCTGACATTGTAATGGTTAGTGACAGTGAACTTGAAGAGTAATTAATTTCTTTATATTTGTACAATCATTGCAAAATGATTATTTCTGAAATGATTGTTTATAATGTTTGTTATTGTGTTAATTCTTGTGTTATTATGTGTAAGACATTTTCAGTGTTTGTATTTGTATAGTGTTCCTTACACATGTTGTGTATAAGACTCTGGACTTGAAGTATTGCTTATTAGTAAACACTTGCACTGTTCACATTTATGTGTAATTTATTCTTCTGTTATCTAGAAGACCTTGCAGATGACACTAGTAGGCAGGTCAAATAGCTCAGATAGGAGAAAGGAAAGGCAATGTGAGGTAGACCAAAGAAACAAATAAACAATACAAGTAAATATTATTTGTTTATTTCACATTTTGCATGCGGTAGAGATTACGGCTCCCAAAAAAAGCATTTGGCTCCTAAATATTTTGGGTTTAGGAGCCAATGGCTCCTAATTTTTTTTTCTGTCTGGAGCCCTGAATGTCGTGGCCTCCTCTGGGATTCGAGGTGAATGTGTTGATATTCCGAGTTACTTTATCAAGCTCCTTTGTGGTAACCAGGTGCTGGTGTAACGTTCGCTTTGGTAGGCCTGTTCCATCTGGGGTGTCTTCTCTGAGAGAGACCTTCTGGGTTCTTGGTTCCTCAAGGTCTGGTGAGGGGCAGGGAGTTACCTCGTCCCGATGAGAGATCCCCGTGTGCCTTGGGAGCGACCACACTGTTGGAGATGACGTCGATCCCATCGCTGATTCGTAGGGTGCCTCGAATTCCAACTTCACCTCATATGCTTGCTTCAATTCCTGTCTCACCCGGTCAATCTCTTCTGCATCCGCCCGATGTTTCATTCTGGCATCGGTGAGCTGTTCCTGGGAGCTGATCAGTTGGTGATTCAGGCGTCTCTGTGCCTCGTCCAGATGGTTATCCAGGACCTGGATCCGACCATCCTTTTTCTTGAGCTCCACGTGGGCTCTGTCCAGCAGGGTGTCGGCCTATTCCAGTCTGGCTTCGAGGTTTTCTCTGGTGGCTCTGGCTTGCTGTTTTTGCTGGTCAGCTTCAGCTCTGAGCTCTTCCAGGGCGTGTTGAAGCTTTTTGCTGGTGTGAGGCATTTCACCTTCTTCCGTCTCCTCCTCCTCATGGGGTGGAGAGCTTCTCTTTTGGAGTTCTTGCTCCAGATTCCCAATGTGATGCTGGGCCTGGGCGGCATCTCTCTGTGCCTCTGCCAGTAGTCGTTGGGTGTTTTTCTCCTGCTGTTGGAGTGCTTGCACCCTTTGCTGGTGACGGGACGTTCCCTCTTCATTCATCTTCAGCCTGGCTAGGAGTTTGTGTGCGAGGGAGCCGAGTATTTTGGTTACCTCTTTACTCCCACATTTCTGAGTGGGTGACGTGGCCATCAGTTCGGCGATGTCCTCCTCAAGCTGGTCAGCTCCTTTGGACCGTGTGAGATCGGCCTGACCGGGCAGGAAGTCAGAAGTCACAACATCCAGCCAGGTACCCAAATCCTTCCATTGGTCAAGGGGGCTTTCTCTGTGGGTCATGGTGACTCGGTCAACTGGAGGGTGATCGCAGAAATCTGTTATACTCAGGCTGGGTGTTGCCGAGGTGGGAGGCCTAACACCTAAATCTGGGCGAACAAATTAAACCAACAAAATAAAATAAAGTAGAACTGGGGCCTGTCAATGGGTAACTGGAAGGGTGTAGTGAACCCACGGGAATAGTTACCCACGACAAAATAAACAAACAAAAATTGTTCCCTGGGAGAAGTTGTTGCAGGTTAGAACAGTATGAGTTACTCTAGGGCCTGAGAGATGCCCTAGTGAGGGGGAAAGGATAAAGCCTTATCCTGGAAATTGCAAATCTGTGGCTACTGACAGTGTCAGAAGACCACAGGAGAAGTTGGGAACAGGAAATGAGAAATAACAGCTTCAAACCAATGGGACTACATTCAAACGTAGCTTGCTGTTGCAGATCAGATTACCCCTGGGTTGGGCTCTGTTGTACAACTCCGCTTTGACCAGACGGGGGACCACTAGCAGGTTCTGCTTTATTTGTCCCTATATGAGGTGTTGCAGTGTTAAGCTAGTCATGCAGTTAGAGAGGCTTGAACGCTGTCAGGTGTCCCTCCTGAGTATGGCACGTCCCACAAGCTCAATCCCAGCCAAGCAGGCCCAAGTCCAGCTCCCACTACCCCGATCCCCAGCAATGTCAACTTGGAAGGGGGTGTTCTGTACGCACAACTGAGACAAGCCAGGTGGGGCTCAGCTTATCGGCTGCACTGCCTGAGACCTGACTCGACCAAGGCTGGCAAAATAGCCTTCAGGTGTCACCCACCCTAGTGAGAGTCCAAGCTAGGGCCGTTCTCAGAACTCACCCTTGACGAGGTCCTGCTCAAAAGTTGTAATGACTGCCTGAGGTACCCGTCAGCCTTGCCCTTAATGAGTCAGCGGGTGCAGCCGGGCTGGCGCGCTTTTGGGCGTCCAATTGCTGAGAACTCCCCTTCGGTTCTGACAAACTGTACGATCGTAAGCAGTGACAGCAGAGCCACAGGCAAGCTCAACCACAGAGAGCGAATGGTAAGCACCCAGCACAGGAAAAGCTCAACCGGTCATGTCCAAAACCTCAATGACTCCCTGATGTGATTGTATATGTAACTGGTTTTCTGTTATTAATAATGGTTGAACTTCTATGCAAATCTCCTTGTTGGGGAAGAGAGAGTGAATGAAAGCATAAAATGAAATAAAACCTAAAATAAATCAAAAAGGTAAAACAGAAATCAAACCAAATTAATTGTTTCTTATTGTTCAATTGTAAACATCAATTAGTTATGCAGCAATAACCTAATTAGATGTTAATGTGTTGTGATCTAATCGATTTGGTCTGTTAAGTTGATTCCTGCTTTCAGGCAAGAACCTGTGTGTCCAATTATATGTGTTGGTATTACCGGTGTTGACCACTAGGGACCCAACTCAGATGTTGTTACACTTCTATGGCTGACCACTAGAGGCGCAATTTTGAAATGGAGTGGTAGTTCTATGCCTGACCACTAGAGGTGCAATTTTGAAATGGAGTGGTAGTCCAATGCCTGACCACTAGAGGCGCAATTTCAAAATGGAGTGGTAATTCTATGCCTGACCACTAGAGGCACAATTTTGAAATGGAATGGTAGTCCAATGCCTGACCACTAGAGGCGCAATTTCAAAATGTAGTGGTAGTTCTATGCCTGACCACTAGAGGCGCAATTTCAAAATGGAGTGGTAGTCCAATGCCTGACCACTAGAGGCGCAATTTCGAAATGGAGTGGTAGTCCAATGCCTGACCACTAGAGGCGCAATTGGGTGTTGCTCTCTTTGTGGAGGGGTCCCAGGTACGTGAGCCTAAGGGGTGTGGTCACTGGTGACCCAGGAGAAAAAAACAAATGGCGTCAGGCAGGGCAGGCCTTCAGGGCTCTGACCTTTAAGTGGTTAGAGTGGCGTTCGCTGACTGCACTCGTAACCAAGACGGTTGCTAGGCGATTGCCGACGCTAGATGAGTGACATACACTTTTAATGTATGCACAACTTCTGTGTCTTGCGCAGTTTAAAACCCCTTAAAACAATTGCTGAAGCGAGACAGCGCTTGCGTTACGGCGACGGATCTAAATAGCGAGTGCACTATATCTCGTCGCAAATGGTGCTTAAACACGGCGGGTCTCAAGCACTGGAGACTCCCAAATTCTAAATAACACACATAACAGCGCAAAGCGGTGTTAAACTTGCTTTGTCTAAAGCAGGCACACACATATGAGAAAGATCCTGATAGGTAGCTAAGCTATCGGTCTTATCTCAGGGAGTACAAACGCAACAGAATTCAGGTTAGATTCTCGTAACAAGAATTCCTGCTCGCTAATAGAGAGAGATCTCTACCAGGATATATAGAAACGGAGAAATTTGTCCGAATCGATCCTGGAAACAACGCGCTATACCTGAGAGTCTCATCAGATATAGGGTTTAAGTTTACTGCAGTTTAAAATGATTGAAAACTAAAATAAAATAACCGAAAATAAAACAAAAGAAAATTACTGCTAATAATAAAAATAAAAAATAATAAGCCCGTATAATCCCGCTTAAATGCCTTCGGACTGCCGTGAGTGCAATTAATCCTCAACTTTGCAACCTGTTCACAGTAGCGCTTATTCAACTGCACGTTCGGTCATAAAAAGTTTAAATTGTGTGCTCACAAAAAGTTTAAACCTTGTGCCCGCATTCTTCCACCAATTAATGTAGGAATTATTAGCTCAGGTAATTTTTAATATCTCCACCAATATGTTTGAAATTAATTAAAGTTTAATTAATTATTATTTAATGCTGATTATTAACCAATCGTTATGCCGAATGGTCGGCTCCTACAAACTCAATTGCGGTATCCCTGTGAGTCTGTTAATGTGAGACTTAAATGGGATTCACTAATTACCATTATCGTTTAGTAACCTGGGTTAGAAGGCTCGTCCAGCGAGCTGCATCACCAAGCAATGTAAACGATTGGTAGGGAAGCTCCCCTCACGGCCGATGAGAGAGAGTCTCGCGATGTTTCAGGCGAGTTTGAGGTTCAGAGCGTGTAGCAAGATCGCACAGAGGCAGGAACTTAGTGTGAGTACTCAATGACGGAGGCTGAAGTTGTGTAAAAGACATGCATTTATTCCTAGCTAACACTACAACTAACATAAGACAGACATTACACCTAACACAAACAACAAACACGAAATAATGGAATAAAACAAACGATGTAATTATGAAAATGCAATAACCGGATTTTAAATGAGTAACCTTAAATGGGAAATACTGTTCTGCAAAGCAAGCACAGTTTATGGAAACACGACCCTAAAGTCTTATAGCAGGTTAAACAGAACAGCTTAAGTTGTTAGAATGAAAGGAAGTTGGTTTACTTGGTTGAAGAGTGGTGGGGGGGGGGGTCTTGGCAGTTGATGGCAGAGCTGCTGAGTTGATGGCACTCAGGAAGGCGCGGCGTTTGGAGCAGTGGAGTGGAGCCCCTCTGGATTCTCTCTCCTGGTGAAGCTTTGTCTTGGGTGCTGTTCTCTGTTCAGCTGGGCCTTCACCGGAGGGTTTCTTGTGGGCTTCTCGTCTCCCGGGCTGATGGTCTTTTCTGCGCTTGATGATCTGTTTGCCCCGGCTGATGTTCTCCTTCGGGCTGGCGGTTATTCTATGCGCACCTTTGTTCTGAGGTGCTAGATTTTTATGGTCTAAAGTTCATGAATAGGGATGACCAGGAATTCGACTCCTGGCCCAATGGCTGGCCATCCATTTGGCGGGCTTTCGGAGGGGGGTCTGTATCAGTCCTTTTGGGATTTATGGCCCGACTGATTCTAACTTTACTGATTTACTGATGATTTTCATTAAGCTGTTATAACTTTTGATACATCCATTTTTATGGTAATCACTGACCAGATTTGGAATCAGGGGTGATTAACAATCAGTTTGATATCAAACATGCCATACCAGCTTCACAGGTACATACCTCATACCATCTGCATTAATTGATTAAACAACTAATTATTGTATCTATGTGACTGATTCACATCACTATAAGATACAGGGGTTTTTAGGTTGCACCTCAACAGATGTTACACTTTGTGCGGATATTACATCAAATATTCCTATTACAAACAGCACATCTTATCCATAGATAGGCGTGGCCGTTAGTTTGTGGTAATATCAATATAAGTTGCACATCTGGACACAACATATCTTGGTTGGTGTGGCTTATTCTAATTGATCTTCTCCAGAATGGATAAGATACACCTTAATTCAGTTCTTTTAACATAGCATGGTAGAAACAAAGAAACTTGGTGACTGTCCACCAAGATCAGATAAGGACCACAAAGGAATGTTGGAAGAGAAGGGGGGGGGTTTTAACAAAGAAGACTCTCTAAAAGTTAGGACACATTGGTTACACTCACTTTCCAGATTCTTCTGGTATACCATGAGAACATGTAATGGTAGCTATACCTATCTATTTATTTAAATTTATATGTGTTCAAGTGCAAAGGGGTAAAATAGGTGATACTCCGTGAACATGGTTATAAGGGTGGCACACAAAACACTAAGATTGTCTAAGGACACATACAAACATAAGCTATCTGTATTAGGGTGCATCAAACCCCCATTGATTTCCAAAATGTTTTTGGCTGTATAATAAATATGTTCTACCGGATGAAAAAATAATTTGGGCAAAATTTCGTTAATTTTGATTAACATCTACCGGGTCCACATCTAGATTGAAAATATGAAAAATAATGATAAACACAAGAAAAACGAAGGTACTTCAGAAGTTCACAAATATATTTTAAATGCACAAATTAAATTATTAAATTATTGTGATACATGTCTGATGTCTGATATAGTTGGTACAGGTGTATAGGGCATAGGCCTACTGTTACAGAGCAATACTTCCAGCAGCAATATAATAGCAATATACTTCTGGGCAAGTATAATAGTATGTCTATCTTAAGAACTGATAGTGAACATCAAGAAGACTGATATATCGATGGCACCTGGGAAAAACCGCGTAAGTGCACTATAGTATGGCGCAATCCGCGTAAGTGAAAAATTGGCGGGAACGAAACTAAAGCAACTAAACAAAACCACATCCATTTCATATCATGCAATTTTCGCGTAAGGGACATCAGTCTGTGCTGTGATTTGGAAGTGAGTAGCTTGTGAACATGGACGAGGCTCAGATTTTAGCACCAGTATTTTCAGTATGTTCACAAGGGCTCTCAAATCTAGGTCACGTTTTACTCAGTGATAATTTCGTTGACGAAATATTTTCGTTATAATTTTCGTCAACGACAAATTTTCACTGACGAAAACGAGACAATAACTAAATAAAAATTAAGTGATGATGACGAAAACTATAATAAAAATAGCTAATAAAACTAATAAACTATATTAACTAATAAAAACGAGACGAAAATGTGAGTAAGGGACGTTTTTGTAAATGATCCAATCAGAATTAATCTTGGTGCGTGGCGCGGTAAGACGCACACACACATTTGAAAATTATGATAGTGATCCACCTTGCGACGCGAGATGAGATGGCTGGGAGAAAAAGAAGAGAAGACATATGGAAAAATTTCACGTTTGATGTCAAGACAAACAAGACTTTGTGTAAACCGTGTGGAGCGGAAATCGCTGGTAAAAATACAACGAATCTAAAGCGACATCTGCAAGGGAATCATCCTGAAATTCACGCAAAGGTAAGCACAACATTTTTGCTAATGCTGTTTTGTCAGTTTACCAGGGTCGGTGTGCTTTTGCATAACTGAAACTGCCTCTCACTTATTTGTACTAACGGAGGTGACTCCGTTAGATCGTACATTAAAAGTGATTGACATGCTAAAGATAATAAATGGTATTTGTTGAATTTATGTAAATTCATTTTCAAGATAGTGATGTTACGTTTGTAAACGAATCTGCCTTTAAGTTTTAGGTAGGCCTAAACAATCTCATTCATTTAATGCACTGACTCATATTTGTCGTTCACTAATCTCCCTCTTTTATAATAGTTATAATTTATTTGTGTCTTGGTTAACGATTTAACAAATATAATGTTTGTTAAATAATGTTTTTATATGTTTGATAATGTTTTCACCACAAGAGGAGTGAAAGGAGTAGAAATGTATTTGAGACTATTTGTGCATGTGAGCATGATAGAGGAGAGTAAGACAGAAAATGATTAAACCTGATTTGTTCCCTGTCTTTCTAATTCACAGATACAAAAAACCTCAAATGAGAAGGTTGGCCCACTGAGTTCAAATAAAGCTAGTACATCCCAACAGAGTATTTCAACAGCTCTTTTTAATGCGTCAAAGTACAAAATTGACTCTAAAGAACACCAGACTAAAGAGGAGACCATAGCAAGATGGATTGGTCGCACAGGATTACCCATCACGACAACTGAAGATGAGGACTTTATCTTAATGATGGAGACCATAGATAGGAGGCTGACTGTTCCAAAGAAAAGTAAAATAAGCAATCTGATTGACAAACAATATGAAGATGAAAAACAAAAATTCCAAAGGAGACTGTCTGCTGTCAGGAAAATGTCTATAGGCATTGACTTGTGGACAAAAAAAGGACTATCTGCTTCATTCCTTGCCATAAGTTCATGCTACTTTTGTACTGAACAAAATAAACCTGAACATATATTATTAAACCTTGAAGAAGTAGTCCACCCACACACTGCACAGTCAATCAAGGAATGTGTGGACAAATGTTTGCAGGAGTGGAAAATACCAAAGGAAAAGATCCTTACAATTATAACAGACAAAGGAAGTAAGATGGTTGCGGCATTTAAACAGATCACAGCAGAAGAAGAAACCAGCTCTGGCTCTGAAGACTCCCCTGTGATGGAAAATGACTCTGACTTGGAAACAGAGGATGACCTGTGGTAAGCGTGTTTTATTTATTATTCTTTTACATGATTGTCAATGAATATGAGATGATGAAATATTGATAATGTATGCCCTTGTAGTGTATCGTATTCTTTTAATTTTACAATGTATTTGTAATGTAATGTAAAAGGATTTCCATCACGAAGATTGAAATTTGAGGGATAAACAGAAACTTGTACTGTCGTTTATGCTTATTTGGTTGTATTCTCTTCTTAGGTATCATCATGTTGACTTGGACAGAACACCATGTGTGGTGCATACCTTACAACTGGTGGTAAACATGATGCAGAAGGAGGCAGGTGTCAAAAGAATCCTTGATAAAGCAAGGTCAGTGGTAAAGCTGTTTCGTAAGTCATCCATTGCAACACAGAGGATGCTGGACATGTGTGGCCTTACTGTCGTAAATGACTGCCCCACACGCTGGTTAAGCGCATTCAACATGGTTGCACGACTTCTCAAAGTAAAAGACTCCGTCTCCCAAATTGCAAACAGCAGGGGATGGGATAGCTTGCTTCCAAGTGAGTGGCAAAAGCTTACATATTTGCATGGGCTACTGCTGCCTTTTGCAGAACATACCAAAACCCTACAGAGTGACACCATGTCCATGTCCCTGGTGGTCCCAGCCCTCTATGATCTACTCAGCCACCTTGCTGACTTTGAAAAGAACACTACCCACAGAGACCTTTCCAGTCTTGCACAGAAAATGAAAATCAGTG
This sequence comes from Paramormyrops kingsleyae, assembly GCF_048594095.1. NCBI lineage: Eukaryota > Metazoa > Chordata > Actinopteri > Osteoglossiformes > Mormyridae > Paramormyrops > Paramormyrops kingsleyae. The sequence goes on along the minus strand of NC_132808.1, from coordinate 3,066,425 downwards.
TGAACCAGCGTTTTGCTTGGCTCTTGGATCCAGCTGATGAAAAGTTCTCACCACTGGCAGCAGCTGCCTGCTTTGTCAACCCTACTGTCTGTGAAACTCTACTTGATGTGGCTGATGACAATATTGAGGAACTTCTTAAACATGCAGAGGAGTATGTGATCAAAAAATCCACTCTGCTACACATGCACGATGAGGATCAGTCTGAAGATGAAGCAGAAGAGGAAAATCCTGAGGAACAATATGCACCCTCCTCATCAAAGGTGCCAGTCTTCCGTTTTCTTACAAAATGCCGCAGAAGGCCTAGACAGAAGATCTCAATGACCAGCATGAGGGAACAGATCAGAAAGTATAAGGAAGAGCTTTCACAGCAACCCATCATTGAAGAAACAGGAATAGACTTTTGGTTGGCAAGAAGTGATGCTTTATATCACAGGTTGAAACCCTTTGCTTTAGACCTGTTGGCAATGCCAGCTTCTCAAGCCTTTGCAGAAAGGGTTTTCAGTGTCACAGGTGACCTCACTAGAGGTCGACGCAATAAAGCAAGGGTCACATTGGCACGAAGTGCTTTTCTTAAAATGAATCGAACCAAATAGAACTGTTGTATTGACTCACTTCTTATAGCAACAATATGCACGTTCTCATTGTATGTACAGGTCTGTTAGTTTAATTTGATATTGACCTCTACTGTCACTGCTGAAAATAAGATGAGTTGGTTTTTAGTTCCATGCATTGTTGGCATTGTAGCCTAGCAGTTTTTATTTTAATTTTGAATTAGCTCCAATATAATATTTTGTTTTGTTGAGGTGTAAGAAGGAAGGGGCTGTTTTCATTACATTTGCTGTTTGACATACAGTATTCCTTATGATATAAATAAACAGTTTATTATTAACAGAGAACTGTTGATTCAGGTAATTTTTTCAGGTCATGCAGTATTTGCAATGGCATTACTGCCAAATACAGTTTTTCTTTTAAATAATTTGGAGTTGCACTTTTGCTTTACAGAATGAAGAATGTCATATGCGAGTTCTAAACAATGCATATCTAATTTTTGGTTTTTATGGAAAGACGATATTCCACATATTTAATGAGACTTGGCTTTATTTAATTTTAAGTTAGAATATTTTGTATATTACCACGGTTTAACTAAATTACATTTAAATTAAACCCAATATATTTTAGTCAACTAAATCTACAGTAGATTTAGTCGACTAAAATCTTATGCTTTTTAGTCGACTAAAACTAGACTAAAACTAAAACAAAACAGATGACTAAAATATGACTAAAACTAAAATTGCATTTTAGTCAAAAGACTATGACTAAAGCTAAATTGAAATCTGCTGTCAAAATTAACACTGGTTTTACTTCCACCATTTAGAAAAAACGTTCCCCTGTAAAATTGACAAATTGTTGGATACGCGGTTTTTTCCCGGTGCCATCGATATCCACTATTAACCACTTTAAATACTAAAACATGAAATCATTAATGCTTGCAGTATAACTATTCCAAAGTATGAATTATTGCCGTTATTTCAGAATTTCATGGCTGTTGTGGACCCGGTAGAACTTATCCAAATTTCAAATTATTTTGCACAGTGTGTTTTTAGTACAGATAGAACATTTTTTTTATATAGCCATGAAAATATTTTTCACTTGGGGGGTTTGATGCACCCTAATCTGTATATTGAGACTAGTAGTTGTGAGTAAATCAATATACACGGTATACAAAAGCCAAACTTAAATGAAACTTCCTTTAGAGTGTTCGTCTTGTAGGGGCTCCTACTATTTAGACAGAATTCATTGTCTTACCTTTTGCTCATGCGTGCAGGGTGTGGTAGTTGGTGACGCATGCCCAAGGAGAGAGCGCGGGTTCTCTCTGCTGTTTTAGGCACGTTATAATAAACACACAGGTTTTGGCGCTCAGCCTGTCTTGACTGCCTCTTTCCTTTTTGCTGCTGCACCGCAGCTCTACAGTGGTGACCCCAACGTTTCGGTGCGTTTGTTTTTCACTCCGACCATGCTCGCTAATGCTGTTGCGCTCAAGCTCCCGGAGTTCTGGTGCGGCCAGGCGGCGGTCTGGTTCGTGCAGGCGGAGGCTCAGTTCGCCTTGCGCGGGATCACGGAGGACGCAACGAAATATTACTACGTCGTTGCAGCGCTTAACAGCTCCACGGCGGCTAGAGTGGTGAGTCTGCTGCAGAACCCTCTTGAGGAAGACAAGTACGGCGCCTTAAAGTCTCTGTTGCTGGGCACTTACGAGCTCTCCGAGACAGAGCGCACGCGCCGCTTGCTCGCACTACCCGGGCTGGGTGATTCACGGCCCTCGGAGCTGATGGATCACATGCTAGCTCTCCTATGTGACCATCAGCCCTGCTTTATTTTCAGAGAGCTTTTCATGCAACAGCTGCCCGCAGACGTGCGGGGGGCGTTAGCTAACCTCCCGCTTAACTCTATGGAGGGCACCAGGGGCCCCTTGCATGGGGGGGCATTTCTTCCCTCTTTGGAATAATTACCTTATAACTTCAGATATAAAAGTCACAGACACATGCCTGATACCTAAAATCAAAGTTGACCCCTTTACAATTGATTGTAGGAAGTTCAATAACGAAATGAATAACCTGTGTATAATTTATGGACATGCGAATATAACAAAAACAGCTGGAAAAATACAAAAACCTGTCTTTGTGTCTTGGATTTTTGTAAATATTTCAAAGACTACATGATGGAATAGGTCCAATTTTAAAAATCTGGTTCCCAAACTTGTTTTCTACATGTGTGCCCAATTTCATATCATTTGATGCAGCCCAACAGGTTTTACGGAGGAAAGAGCAAATGGTGCAACTGGGAGCCTTTCCTATCCAAAACCTAACCTAAACTAATCTGAAACTTATCCAAAATGGCAATAGTGTAACTAGCAGTGTTTTTTGGGGTAGCAACTTTCTTTCTAAATGCATTACCACTTATAGGTCATAAGTAACAATTTGTCACACATCATCACCACACATTTGTAGGAAAATCTATATTTTATTCACACGACTTGTGCCAAACTTATCCAAAACCTATCCAAAACCTATCCAAACTGGCCACAGTGTAACTAGCAGTGTTTTTTGGGGTAGCGTCTTTCTTTCTAAATGCATTACCACTTATGGGTCATAAGTAACATTTTGTCACACAAAATCACCACACATTTGTAGGAAAATCTATATTTTATTCACACGACTTGTGCCAAACCTATCCAAAACCTATCCAAAATGGCCGCAGTGTAACTAGCAGTGTTTTGGGATAGCGTCTTTCTTTCTAAATGCATTACCACTTATGGGTCATAAGAAACATTTTGTTTCTAACCCTAACCCTGCATAACTGTGCCCAAACAAAGCCCGACAAGTGCCCCGCATAACTGTGCCCAAACAAAGCCCGACAAGTGCCCCGCATAACTTTGCCCAAACAAAGCCCGACAAGTGCCCCGCATAACTTTGCCCAAACAAAGCCGACAAGTGCCCCGCATAACTTTGCCCAAACAAAGCCGACAAGTACCGTACATAATGTTGCCCAAACAAAGCCGACAAGTACTGTACATAACTTTGCTCAAACAAGGCCGACAAGTGCCCCGCATAACTTTGCCCAAACAAAGCCCCGCGTAACTTTGCCCAAGTGAAAGCCAAAAGCGCTGCATTACTTTGCACACTTCAAAGCTTGACAAAGGCGATGCGGAACTTTTCCCAATGTACCACAATACAAGTGTTACCAAAGCAAATGTTAATTGTAATTTACTGAATCACGGAATTATAAAAATCTATAGAATAAAAGAGTAAACTGTAAATAAATGTACTTATGTCGAGCGTTGCATCCTCTCCGCGCAAAAAAGCGTCCTCCTCCATCGAATCAATGGATAAAAGCGACACTTTCTTCCCCCGAACCACTCTTCAAAATCATCTTCTGTGCTTTCTCAACAGTGAAAGTCATCCGAGCCATTTTTCTTCAGTCAAAAAAGTTGTTGTCCGAAAATAACTGGGTAAACTCACGGAGACTACGTGCGCAATGCGTAATCGAGACACTCCCACAAATACTGCACCTGCAGATAATAAGTTGCGCATTCATGTCCCCAGCGCGAAAAACAATGCCCAATCAGCACATCCCATACCATTTTGCAAACCTTAGACACACCTCTATTGGATGAAGCAAATGACACTGTAATTTGATGTTCATGTAAAAAGTTTATTATGGTGAAACATAACCATGGGCAAAGGTTCAGTGCGTAAAAAATAATGTGCTAGCAGGGAAGCAGAGCATATATCTGAAAAAATACTTGACAATGAAGGATTACAGTGATTGATTTATGTACATAAGAGATCAAGCTTTCAAACGAGGGTAACTTTGTCATTTTATTCATTGGTTTTCTTCTAAAACTCCGAAGATAAAAAACATTGCACGAATGTACAGAATGCCGACTGACATTTTTCCGCGATGAGTGAGCAAGCTATTTGAGAGCATTACAGTCATATTTATGGAAAAATGCGTGTTTTGTCTTAATACTGTGACGGTTTATGAAGTATTGGCCGTGAAAGAAATAGTTTGAAGTGCTTAGTTTTCATTTTATTAACACTTATATTTTACTTCCCGACACTCGCCCCGTTTAAAGATGGCTACCATGGTCATTTTATTTTTACTTGTTACAAAAAAACCATGGCACAAAAATTGTGCAACTTTCTACAGATATTATCTGAAAGGTTTTTTGTAGTGTAACAAGCCGTTTTTGGTTGATTTGATACATTTGTTTCTTTTATTGAATGTCATTTTTTTTTGTTATTGAAAATTTGGACGTATGCGTCCGAACCACTAGGCGGCGACAATGAAAGAGTTAAGGACTGTAGGGAGCTTGCTAGGGAGGCTGACAAAGTACACACCGCCAGGCTGGCAGCTTGTGCAGCCGTGTGTGCTCGGAGCTCGGATAGCTCCCCGCCGCTCGCTGAAGCTACTGTTTCTGCCGCACAGCAGAGCGGTATACCAGGTCTCTGTTTCTACAATGCACGTTTCGGTGACAAAGCAAAAAAATGCACCCCCCCTTGCCGTTTTAAGGGGACGGGAAACGCACGGGCCGGCCCTCGTTAGCGGCAGCGAGCGTCGGCAGTTCTGGCAGCCTGCTCTTCGTCACGGATGCTGTTCCTCTGTGATACGGGCGCGCAAGTCAGTGTTTTGCCTGCGTCGGTGGCGGATACGCGCTCTGGCATGAAGGGGCCGACGTTGGAGGCTGCTAATGGCAGCAGTATTGTGACTTATGGCACTCGTGTCGAGGCAGTCTGTTTTGGTGGCCAGCGGTTCCGGTGGCGTTTTGTGGTGGCGAAGGTGTCCACCCCCCTGCTGGGCGCCGATTTTTTATGTGCCAACAACCTGCTGGTGGACATAAAACACCAGCGCCTGGTTGATGCCAGGACTTTCCATTCGGTGCGGTGCTCGCAAAGCAGGGCTGGTTCATCTCAGCTGTCTAGCGCCTTGGCGGCAAATGACACTTTCGCCCGCCTGCTGGCGGAGTTCCCAGACCTCACCCGGCCCACCTTTACATCAGTCACGGCCAAGCACGGTGTTGAACACCACATTGTTACAACAGGGCCGCCGGTCTATGCCCGAGCCCGACGCCTCGATGCTGGTAAATTGGCCATCGCTAAGGCGGAGTTTGCTGTATTGGAGAGCCTTGGTATTGTTCGCCGTTCCAGCAGCGCCTGGGCCTCCCCTCTACACATGGTACCTAAGCCTGGTGGGGGTTGGCGCCCGTGTGGCGATTACCGCCGGCTTAATGATGCCACAACCCCAGATCGCTACCCGATCCCACACATCCAGGACTTTTCCTCCCGGTTGGCGGGGGCATCCATTTTTTCAAAGGTTGGCCTGGTGCGTGGCTACCACCAGGTTCCAGTACATCCAGGGGACATTGCGAAGACTGCGGTCATCACCCCGTTTGGACTTTTTGAGTTTCTTCAGATGCCCTTTGGGCTTAAAAACGCTGCCCAGTCTTTCCAGCGGCTCATGGACAGTGTCCTGAAGGACCTTCCATTCTTGTTTGTCTATTTAGATGACATTTTGGTAGCCAGCAACTCCAGGTCTGAACATATAGCTCACCTTCGCACCCTTTTTGAGCGTCTGAGTGGTCATGGGTTAATTATCAACCCACAAAAGTGTCAGTTTGCTTTATCCTCCATTGATTTCCTCGGCCACCGCATCACGGGCGACGGGGCAGTTCCTCTGCCTGCCAAAGTGGAGGCCATCTCTGCGTTTCCACAGCCTACTACAGCCAGGGCCCTTCAGGAGTTCTTGGGCATGGTTACTTTTTACCATCGCTTTATTCCACGGGCCGCCCAGCTGATGCGGCCGCTGTATGAGGCTCTCAGGGGTAGGACGGCCAAGCAGGTTCTTGAGTGGACTGCTGAGCAGACCCAGGCTTTTGTAGCTACCAAGTCTGCTCTGGTGAACACGACCATGCTGGCCCATCCATTTTCTGGTGCTCCGGTTGCGCTCACCACTGACGCCTCGGACTATGCTGTGGGGGCCGTGCACGAACAGTTCGTGAATGGTGCCTGGCAGCCGCTGGCCTTTTTCAGCCGACAGCTCAGGCCGCACGAACGGAAGTACAGCACATTTGACCGCGAACTTCTTGGCCTGTACTTGGCTGTGCGTCACTTCCGGTTCCTCATAGAGGGCCACCCAATCGCGGTTTTTGTGGACCACAAGCCCCTGACGTTTGCGATGGCTAAGACATCAGAGCCTTGGTCTGCTCGTCAGCAGCGGCAGCTCTCCTTTATATCATAATTCACTACTGACATCCGGCACGTGGCAGAGAAGCATAATCATGTTGCGGACTGCCTCTCCCACTCGGTGGCAAGTGCTGTGCACTTAGGAGTGGATTATGCTCTGTTAGCAGCAGATCAGCGGGTTGATCCAGAGGTGCAGGCATATAGGACCGCAGTCACCAGTCTGCAGCTGGCTGATGTTCCCTTCCTTGACTGTGGTGCCACCCTCCTGTGTGATATCTCGACTGGTCTGGCTAGGCCTATCGTGCCGGCTGGTTGGCGTCGTCACATTTTCGAGGTGGTGCACGGGCTTTCACACCCGGGCGGACGAGCGTCTCAGCGTCTGCTGGCCGCCAAGTTTGTCTGGCATGGGCTGTGGAAGGATGTCCGTAGTTGGGCCGCCTCCTGTGTTCCGTGTCAGCGTGCTAAGGTGCACCAACGCCTTTTGTGGTACCTGAGCGCCGTTTTGACCATGTTCATGTGGACCTGGTCGGGCCTCTTCCCCCTTCCTTAAGAACATAAGAAATTTACAAACGAGAGGAGGCCATTCGGCCCATCAAGCTCGTTTGGGGAGAACTTAACTAATAGCTCAGAGTTGTTAAAATCTTATCTAGCTCTGATTTAAAGGAACCCAGGGTTTTAGCTTCCACTACAATAGCAGGAAGACTATTCCATACTCTAACTACATGCTGTGTAAAGAAGTGCTTCCTCAAATTTGTTTTAAAATGTTCTCCCGCTAATTTCCACTTATGGCCACGAGTTCTAGTATTAAGACTAATATTGAAATAGTCATTTGGCTGAACAGCATCCAGACCCGTTAGAATCTTATAGACCTGAATCATATCCCCCCTTAGTCTCCTTTGCTCAAGGCTGAACAGATTCAGTTCCGCTAACCTCTCCTCGTAAGACATTCCTCTAAGACCAGGAATCATTCTCGTAGCTCTTTGTTGCACCTTTTCTAAGGCAGCAATGTCCTTCTTGAGGTATGGTGACCAAACCTGCACACGGTATTCTAGGTGGGGTCTTACCAAGGAATTATATAAGTGTAACATCACCTCCCTTGACTTAAACTCCACACATCTAGAGATATAACCCAACATTCTGTTCGCCTTTTTTATTGCTTCCCCACATTGGCGAGAGTGGGACATGGAAGCATCAACATACATACCGAGATCTTTCTCGTAATCAGCTACCTTTATTTCAGTGGAACCCATAAAATATCTGTACTTTATATTTCTGCTCCCTGCATGGATTACCTTGCATTTATCTGTGTTAAATTTCATCTGCCAAGTATCAGCCCATTCGCTAATTAAATCCAGATCCCGTTGAAGCCTCTCTGCTGCTAGATTAGTATCTGCTACCCCGCCAACCTTGGTGTCGTCTGCAAATTTAACCAGTTTACTGTATGTATTTGTGTCAATATCATTAATGTAAATTAGGAACAATAGTGGTCCTAAAATTGAACCCTGCGGTACCCCACTATGAACGGACGCCCACTGTGACATTGTGCCTCTAATAACTACTCGCTGCTTCCTGTCAGTTAGCCAGTTTTTGATCCAAGTTGCCACAGTTCCTAAAATCCCTGCAGCTTTAAGCTTTAGCAAGAGCCGTTTGTGGGGGACAACATCAAAGGCCTTCTGGAAATCTAAGTAAATCACATCATAGGCCATTTTGTGATCAATTTCACTTGTAGCTTCCTCAAAGAACTCAAGTAGATTCGTTAAGCAGGATCTACCTCTCCTAAATCCATGTTGGCTATCCTTTATGATGTTATTTGCATCTAGGTAATCTACCATTTTCACTTGAATTATAGCTTCCATTATTTTTCCAGTAATGCTAGTTAAACTGATTGGCCTATAGTTTGCTGGATTACTTCTATCCCCTTTTTTGAATATGGGTGTTATATTAGCATGCTTCCAATCTGATGGTACCATACCCGCAGATAACGATTTCTGGAATATTAAAGTTAAAGGTTGGCTAATAATATCCCTCATCTCTTTTAAGACTATAGGTAAGATGCCATCAGGCCCTTCCTTGGGCTTTACTCACTTGCTAACGGTGGTGGACAGGTCTACTCGGTGGCCAGAGGCCATACCCTTATCATCCACCACCACGGCAGACGTGGCCAGGGCTTTCATTGGTGGTTGGGTGTCCCGTTTCGGGGTTCCATCTGATGTGTCTTTGGACTGTGGAACCCAGTTCACCTCTGAGCTCTGGGCTGCAGTGGCCCAGGTTTTGGGGGTTTCCCTCCATCGTACCACAGCCTACCATCCGCAGGCCAATGAGCTGTGCGAGCGTTTTCACCACTCCCTGAAAGCCGCTCTTCGGGCCAGCCTCAGGGACAGCGGCTGGGTGGACAGGCTTCCCTGGGTTTTGTTGGGCCTCCGGACCGCTGTCAAGTCAGACCTGCAATCCTCGTCGGCCGAGTTAGTCTACGGGTCTACGGGCAAACTCTGCGTGTGCCAGGGGATTTCCTGCCCACCACCACAGCCCCTTGGTGCGCTGAACATCAGCGTTCCGCTCTGCGGGACTTAGCTGGGGCTTGCGTTCCAGTACCCACGACTCAACATGGGGTGCCCCAGTCACATGTTCCGGAGGATTTGGCCGGGGCCGCATATGTCTTTGTCCGCCATGATGCTCATCGGGGTCCGCTGCGGCCGCCCTATGATGGGCCCTTCCGTGTCCTACAATCAGGTGACAAGTTTTTCACACTGGACATTAGGGGCAAGCCAGACCGGGTCTCGGTGGACCGTCTGAAACCTGCTCATTTGGACGTGGACACCCCTGCAGCCCCCACCCCTGCTGTTGTGCGTGTGCGGGGGCCTGCTCTGGTGACGGCTGGGCACCCAGCCTCCCAGCCTATTGTGACTCGTTCCGGTCGGGTAGCCCGACCTCCCCGCAAGTTGGACTTGTCCGTGTTTGTGAATTCTGGGGGGGCGTGTGTAGGGGCTCCTACTATTTAGACAGAATTCATTGTCTTACCTTTTGCTCATGCGTGCAGGGTGTGGTAGTTGGTGACGCATGCCCAAGGAGAGAGCGCGGGTTCTCTCTGCTGTTTTAGGCACGTTATAATAAACACACAGGTTTTGGCGCTCAGCCTGTCTTGACTGCCTCTTTCCTTTTTGCTGCTGCACCGCAGCTCTACAGTCTGTTGGGTGAGTGATATGTAAGGCAGAATGTATGGGGAGGGGGTTGTGTGCCAAGTCGAGGGACCTCTGTCCGTGAAGTTCACTCTGCTTGTTTGTAGGTCCCTAAATCTTTGGGTAATAAAAGTTGGAGTGCTGGCCTACCTGGTTATTTGTGTGTGTATGTTTATGTGTGTAACCCCCCTTTGGTGCCTCTCGTACCAGGCTCGGCCTTGTCTCAGGCCACCTGGAATTTAGGCCCTGTGATATGTGCATGTGTGATCCTACAAGATCTTTCCAAATGTTCTTCTTTATGCTCCTTGTGAAGGCAGAGTCATCTTCTTGTACGGTGTAGTGTTGCTGTAGCTTTTGCAGGATGGGCAAAATCTCACCACAAGTCGGACTTTTGTCGCTGGAGACTGCTAGTGTGGAGGTGTAGTGCTTCTGCATGAGAAGCACAAACTCCTCTGCTTTTCTTAAGTCATCATTGCCCATTTTAGCCAGTCTGCAATATCAACAAAACAAAAATACAACAGATATGTTGCATAAAACAAACAAAAATAAAACCTGTTAACCCCCTGGGGCCGGCGATCCCGCCGGCGGGATCTGACAGAATTCTCGCGAGACCGTTTAAATAACTCCGCGAGTTTTTGTCATATACACATTTTAAAAATACCCTCAGAAACTTTGGACGGTCTACTTTTCAAATATATATAGGTAGAAACTAAATATATTTTTACAGCTTCGTGATACGAATAGAAAGAACAAGAGTGACTGACTTAAGCGTCTGCGTCTCGAAGCGGCTCTGATCACCCACCCACTTGCAAATCGCGCTATTCGCATGATAATAACATGATAATCCGACAGTTAGTATTGGGTGAAGAAATATGTGAATACGCCCATTGTGACCGAAATAAACAAGAGCACATGTCTGGGTAGTGTTTACACTGATCGGCTACAATATAGCACACGGATACGTCTCTGCCGCTGAAGCTTTGCGCCAGTGTTGCCACTTTCAGCAGCGAAGCTCATACCTGTGTTCATAGCTCAGTGGGCTAAGCCTGTGTGCCTGCAATCACGTGGTCACCGATTCAAACGCAGCGTATTTAGAACGTGAATAGCGATCTTCCGCTGAGAGCGGTCCTACACGCTCCCGACGCAAGTAAAACAAAGAAAGGTGACACGATTTGCTTTTTTGCCTATTTAACCTAATTTTAAAAACTTTAATACTTCTGACAATGGAAGTTTTGAAAAGAAGACAGATAACGGATTTAGTCAGTGTTTTTTTTCATGATTCTACATAATGATTTCAGCGAGATATAAACTGAAATACACGAGAAAGATACGCGGTCGATGATGCCCTCGTCCCCAGAGCGTCAATAATAGTCACTGCATCATATTTATCACTTACTATTTATATAGTCACAGTTTTTCATTTTTCATTCCATCTATCAATAAACTGTGAAAGGGATTTTATTGTTGCTACTTTTCTTGCGTTTCAAACTGCCTTTCCAAAGTGATGGGTGTGGGGTGCAGTGACATTCCAGACTGATGGGCCATTGACAGTATGCAAACTACTACAGGTGTGAGGACACCTATCTCATCAATATTCATTGTGAAGACCAGTGACTTTGAGAAAAAGAGTGTCACTCCAAAGTTCTAACACTTTAGTAATCAAACCATATAAAATTTCTGAATGTCACTTTCACCTATGTGTAGCCAACCCCTGTGTCTATAAGCTTCAGAGCTCAAAAGTCTTACCTAGAAATGTCTATAATGTGATTTTTTACAATTTCTCAGCATGTCTGAAAATAGGTTTTTGAAAAGTATATGTTTAAAGTTGATTTTAACAAAAAATAGAATAATAACATTCTAAGAGGTCTCAGATTATTGGTGCTGAGTTTGTGTTGAATAAAAGCAAATGTATCATTTTGGGATAAGTGTTTTTTAGATAGGTGAAATATTTTAAAATGTCAAGGCATGTCAGACTACCTCGAAAGTGGAAAAAAGGCCTCAGGCCCCAGGGGGTTAAGCCATATTATCATTATTTTTCAATACTACTCACCTTTCTTTTTCCATGGACTTTCTTATCCGTGGATCGATGGCTGCAGCCTGGATGGCAGGAAACTGCTCGCAGAATCTCTCCATCATCAAATACAGAGAGTTCCATCTGGTCTTTACATCTAGAAGGAGCATATGCTTGGGCAGCTCTGAGGGGTAACACATCCACAACTTAAATGCTAATGTAATATTCCTTATCTTAGTTTATGAATTGAATTTGATCATGATCTAATGATTTACATGTACACAATCTTAAAAAACTATTTACTATGCTTACTGAGCAATTCTTGCTTCTCCTTCAGGACCACTTTTGCCATGTGGGACCTCTTCATCCATACAATCACAGAGCGAATTTTTGCCGCCCAGTTGGAAATGGCAGGACAGTTGTAAAGCTTCTGAGCTCCAAGGTTCAGGGTGTGTGCAAAGCATGGAAACTTGAGAATTTGTAGCTTTTTGACAGCTACATCCATGTTGGCCGCATTATCAACAGTGGCTGCCACAACCTTGTCTTTGAGACCATACTCCTCCAAGATCTCATCAATATCCTCTGCTACAGCTGTCCCTGTCTGTGCCTGGTACACTGGTTTGGTTTTGAGGACTTTTTCTTGAGCCTGGCCATTCCTGACATAATGCAGCGTTACTGTGAGGTAATGATCTTGACTAAAACTTGTCCATCCATCTGCAGTGATGGCTGCCTTCAACACATGTTTCAGCTCAGAAATCAGATTTGCCTTTTCGACCGCATACCAAGCAGGGATCAAGTGGTTGGTTAAACTGTCTCTGTTTGGGGCTTTGTACTTAGGGTTCAGAGTCTTTGTCATTTCTCTAAAAGATATATAGATGGAAACGGATGAAACATCTGGTAAGAGGAGGACATGCAACTTTGACATTCCCTGACTTAGCCTACAATTAAACACATTCACTTACCGAAAATCGGGGGCATCTACTGTGGCAAATGGGTGCAAGCCTTTTACCACAAACTTAGACACTGCTCGGTGACATTCGTCTATCCTGGCCTGTGTCATTTTACTTTTCCCTGCATCTGTGAAAGGAGAAGCTACCGGCAGACTGCAGCGAGAACTGCCAGCATCTGAGGCAGCCAGTCTGTCTTTCTCGTCATGGTCATCTAAATGCAATGCACAGTAATAGCAGGTTTTGCAATAAGGAAAATCGCGCTAACATAATATGCTATGTTAGTTGATTAGTTACCTGCCGTATTAACAGGAGAGGACGTGCAAACATTACCGCTGCTGCTGGGTTGAGATTCACTAGTCCGGAGCGGATCAAAAACACGACATTCATTTAAGGTTATCGCATGTTTTGTGAGCAAATGCTTTTGCATATTCGTAGTGTTTCCTCCCTTTGATGAAATATCTACTTTGCAAGTATTGCAAGTTGCCCTGTTGTCATCCTTTCTTGTAAAGTATAACCAAACTTTTGAGCGTTTGTGCCGCTTAGGCGCCATGTTTCCTGCTGGGTAAATGACGCTACGCAACGTGGTGACATCATTCGAGGCGACTGGAATCGATAGGGGAATCGTTTGCAAAAATGGCAAACAATTCCAAGGAATTGAAACAGTGGGAACCGGTTCTCAAGAAGAACCGGTTTTCGATTCCCATCCCTAGTCACACAACATCACCACACATCTGGAGGAAAATCTATATTTTATTCACACGACTTGTGCCAAATATATCCAAAACCTATCCAAACTGGCCACAGTTTAACTAGCAGTGTTTTTTGGGATAGCGTCTTTCTTTCTAAATGCACTACCACTTACGGGTCATAAGAAACATTTTGTTTCTAACCCTAACTCCGCATAATTTTGCCCAAACAAAGTGTGACAAGTGCCCCGCATAACTTTGCCCAAACAAAGCGCGACAAGTGCCCAGCATAACTTAGCCCAAACAAAGCCCGACAAATGCCCCGCATAACTTTGCCCAAAAAAACCCAACACGTACCGTACATAACTTTGCCCAAACAAAGCCGACAAGTACCGTACATAACTTTGCCCAAACAAAGCCCCGCATAACTTTGTCCAAGTAAAAGCCAAAAGCGCTGCGCATTACTTTGCACATGCAAAGCTTGACAAAGGCGATGCGGAACTTTTCCCTATGTACCATAATACAATTGTTACCAAAGTAGATATTAATTATAATTTGCTGAATCACGGAATTATAAAAATCTATAGAATAAAATAGTAAACTGTAAATAAATGTACTTACATGTCGAGGGTTGCATACTCTGCGTACTCGAGACACTCCCACAAAAACTACACCAGCAGAGAATAATTTGCGCATTTATGTCCCCAGCGCGAAAAACAATGCCCAATCAGCACATCCCATACCATTTTGCAAACCTTAGACGCACCTCTATTGGATAAAGCAGATGACACTGTAAGTTGATGTTCATACAAAAAGTTTATTATGGTGAAACATAACCATGGGCAAAGGTTCAGTGCGTAAAAAATGGTATGCTAGCAGGGAATCAGAGCATGAATCTAAAAAAATACTTGACAATGAAAAATGACAGTGATTGAATTATGTACATAAGAGATCAAGCTTTCAAACGAGGGTAACTTTGTCATTTTATTCAATGGTTTTCTTATAAAATTCCGAAGATGAAAAACATAGCGAGAATGTAAACAATGCCGACTGACATTTTTCTGCGAAGAGTGAGCAAGCTATTTGAGAGCATGAGAGTCATATTTATGGAAAAATGGGTGTTTTGTCTTAATACTGTGACGGTTTACGAATTGTTGGTCATGAAGGAAATAGTTTGAAATGCTTAGTTTTCATTTTATTAACACTTATATTTCACTTCCGGTCACTCGACCCGTTTAAAGATGGTTGCCATGGTCATTTTGTTTTAACTTGTTACAAAATAACCATGGCACAAAAATTGTGCAACTTTGTACATATATTATAATAAAGGTTTCTTGTTTCTTGTTCAAGCCGTTTTTGGTTGATTTTATACATTTGGTTCTTTTATTGAACGTCATTTTTCTTTGTTATTGAAAACTCGGACGTATGCGTCCAAACCACTAGAGGGCGACAGTGAAAGCGTTAAATGCCTTCGGACTGCCGTGAGTGCAATTAATCCTCAACTTTGCAACCTGTTCACAGTAGCGTTTATTCAACTGCACGTTCGGTCATAAAAAGTTTAAATTGTGTGCTCACAAAAAGTTTAAACCTTGTGCCCGCATTCTTCCACCAATTAATGTAGGAATTATTAGCTCAGGTAATTTTTAATATCTCCACCAATATGTTTGAAATTAATTAAAGTTTAATTAATTATTATTTAATGCTGATTATTAACCAATCGTTATGCCGAATGGTCGGCTCCTCCAAACTCAATTGCGGTATCCCTGTGAGTCTGTTAATATGAGACTTTAATGGGATTCACTAATTACCATTATCGTTTAGTAACCTGGGTTAGAAGGCTCGTCCAGCGAGCTGCATCACCAGGTAATGTAAACGATTGGTAGGGAAGCTCCCCTCACGGCCGATGAGAGAGAGTCTCGCGATGTTTCAGGCGAGTTTGAGGTTCAGAGCGTGTAGCAAGATCGCACAGAGGCAGGAACTTAGTGTGAGTACTCAATGACGGAGGCTGAAGTTGTGTAAAAGACATGCATTTATTCCTAGCTAACACTACAACTAACATAAGACAGACATTACACCTAACACAAACAACAAACACGAAATAATGGAATAAAACAAACGATGTAATTATGAAAATGCAATGACCAGATTTTAAATGAGTAACCTTAAATGGAAAATACTGTTCTGCAAAGCAAGCACAGTTTGTGGAAACACGACCCTAAAGTCTTATAGCAGGTTAAACAGAACAGCTTAAGTTGTTAGAATGAAAGGAAGTTGGTTTACTTGGTTGAAGAGTGGTGGGGGGCGGGGGGTCTTGGCAGTTGATGGCAGAGCTGCTGAGTTGATGGCACTCAGGAAGGCGCGGCGTTTGGAGCAGTGGAGTGGAGCCCCTCTGGATTCTCTCTCCTGGTGAAGCTTTGTCTTGGGTGCTGTTCTCTGTTCAGCTGGGCCTTCACCGGAGGGTTTCTTGTGGGCTTCTCGTCTCCCGGGCTGATGGTCTTTGGAAGTTAACTCCCTTCCAGTGTGTGCTGGGGTTTCAGCCTCCCCTGTTCCCCTGGGACGCCCCTTCGGGACCCGTACCTCATGTGGAAGCGTGGTACCGGGACAGCAGACAGGCGTGGCGACACATCCAGACCGCTTTGCGCACTCAATCTGCCCGCCACAAGGTTCAGGCTGACAAACATCGCCGACCGGGGTTCCCCTATCGACCAGGACAAATGGTATGGTTATCTACCAAGAACCTCCGTATCCCCGGCTGTCGCAAATTTACGGCTCGGTATATTGGACCATTCAAGATCTTACGGAGACTAGGACCTGTGACGGTGAGGCTGCAACTTCCCCGTATATATCGAATCTGTCCGACTTTTCATGTTTCCCTGTTAAAACCTGTCAAACACAGTAGCCTGCGTCCCAACACGGAGACCCCCGAGGAGCCGCTTCTTCCCATCGCGGAGGAGGGTCCCTCCTCTTAGGTCCACTCCATACTAGACTCCCGCAGATGCCGCAGTGGACTGGGCAGGGTCCGACCCGGATGAAAGCTGTTGGGTTCCTGCTGCCTCCGTGTCGGATCCGACCCTGAGGGAGGCGTTCCACCAGGCACACCCGGAGAAGCCAGCCCCCCATCCGCGGGGTCGCCCTCGCAAGCGTCGTCGGCCTCTGGGCGGCGGCCGTCGGGGGGGGGTACTGTCACGCCCACAGGGGCGGGGTCAGACAGGTGCACTGCATCAACAGCAGATTAACCCGGTTTTAAAAGCAGAACAAGCGTCATCACTCGTTGCAAAGTATTGAGCCGATGTTACCGTGCCTTACCGAGCGATTTACCTGTCTCCCGTTTACCCTTGCCTTACCTGTCGTCCTGGTGTGCTACCCTTGCCTCCTTAACTTCCCTCCACAGACCCGTTCCCGTCCATGACTTACCTGCCCCGCCACGGTCGTCATCTCCAGCCTCGTGTTCCCTGTTCTTGTCTCTTTTCGTCGGACGGATCCCCTTGGCAACGACCCCGGACAACGCACCCCGACTACGATTCCAGCGCGTCGATTCTACTCCTCTGCTCCGCATCACCAAGCGGGCGTTCCGACTCAGGACACCTGTCCTGTCCCTCACCATCTGGGGGAGGGTCCTGATCCCCATAATAAACCTTCCTGATCCCTGCACTTCAGGATCTCCGATCTCCTTATTGCTTATACGTGACAGTAATGGACATATTTTCAAATTATATTCTGTGTTACTTTTACTGATGTATATTTTCGGAAGCTTTATTAAATGTGGTAACCTAAATCTATCTCTTGTTTACTTGGAATAGGGTATAGTGTACTGTTCCGTCATAAAGTAAAGTATTATATGCTTGTAGCATTGATGCAACAAAGGAGGATGGGTCACTTGGAAGACTGGTAAATGATAACCATATTAATCCTAATGCAACAATGAAGAACCTAAGGGTGGATGGGAAACCCTGTCTGTGCTTGTTTGCTTTAAAGAGTATAAGTCCAGGAGAGGAAATCACCTATAATTATGGCGATTCGGATTGGCCATGGAGATGCAAGGTACGTCAAAGTTTAAAGTTTGACTTTTATAAATTACTGTTTCTTAATCCAACTGGAATTAAAATAACCAACTAATTCAATTACAACTCAATGCTGACATTTTATTATAATATAACCTGCTGGGGTTCTTAAACTGATGGACAGGTCTATAAACTGGAGGGCGCACATTTACATCAATTAAATATATTATTTATCAGTGATAGCCAAATGAAGCATAACGGGGCATGTCCCCAAAAAAAGGATATATTTTAGGGGGGCCTTTATTTATATTAGCTTTATTTATGTTAGCTTTCAAATTTTAGCTTTCTAGTTCAGCACTAGATTCCATTTGTTTCATCCAAAGGATGAACATTTTGTTTCTTTGCAAAGTCTGCTTTTAAGAACTATTTGTGGGAGTTTTGAGACTAGTTTAAAGCTGCAACAGAGTGTTTGCTGGAGTTTTGTGTCTGGAATCTAGATAATGTGAAACAATATTTTAATAATACCCTACAGTCTAGTTTAGGGTATCATTTTGCCTCAAGTCCATTGTGTATGTGTATACAGGAACATGGTTTATGGGAACACAAGTAAGGGCCTTATGTGTGTATATTAAGGTGTAATTTAGAATGTGTTATATGAAGCCCGTGTGGATTATAGGGACCTGCTCGTCCACCCTCACCTTTCAGAAAAGCCTCTTGGTACGGAAGGTCCTTACTAACAGGTGTTCTCATAAACCATGTTACTGTAAACACACACACACTAGATGTGGTGTTGAGTATGGTGTGAACCAGGATGTTATGTGAGGCCCTGATGGTTCATAGGGACCTACTTCTCCTGTGTGTTTCAACATCTATACCTTCTAAAGAGGTAAATCTGAGATGTCAGCTTTGGGATTACTGTAACTACAGTATGGTACTTCACTGTAGACATTGTCATATGCGAAGAAGCTACACATCACCCAACCCTATACTGTACAATGAATTATGAATGCCACCATTTTTCCCCATTATGTTTTCTATTTGTTGATTTGTTTAGGGTATTCAGGTTAACTATTGAGCCTGCTGATGCTGTATTTGTTCTTTGTTGCAGATGACCACTGAGAAAACTCCAACACTGTCCAAAAAAGGTAAACTGGTGATGCAAAAGCTTATGGAAAGATTTTATTTGCCCGTGTAGCTTTTTTATACCCTAACCTGACTAATGCAAAATTACAAAAGCCTCTGGGTTAGGGCTAACCCTTGAGAAATGTGAAAATGGATACACTTATGAAGTAACCCATGTACTTAATCGTAAATTGATAAAAATTTATTTAAGTAAGACACAGTATGGTTATTTAAAAATGACTTTTGATACTGGCCATATTAAGATCTAACAGCTTGTAAAAGTTTTGAAATGCCAATATACATCAATGACCTTTTATCATTGTGTAGTAAAAGTCGGATCATAGATAAATATAAATGTCACTTCACAGATATTTATAGTAGTCTTTGTCATTTGATATCGTTCACAGTACAATTAATTGGTTTAATATTAATTTTTTTTTTATTTTACAGTGCCAAAGACATCAACTGGTATGCACAACAGTATCCTGCCTGGACAAATGTGCACAGGATCTGTATCTGCATTTAAATGGCTTGGAAATAAATGCACAGGTAGGGAACAATGGAGCTTTCATATGACACAGCTATGCTGAACTTGCAAAGGTTACCCTTGCACAAATCATTGTTTTCAATAGAAGACGTGCTGAAGAAGTTTCGAAAATGCGACTCCAGAGTTTTCACGAGAGAGACCAAACAGACCTCCATGAAGATGTCGCTATGGGTTTGTCACAGACTGAACAGAAGCTCTGCAAATATTTCAGACAGATTGAGATTGCACAACTTGGGGAAAAGGGGCAGGAAAGTTACTGTTCTACTTACACCAATCATGGTGGATGCCTTGTCACTATTGGTCAGTAAGAGAACTGAATGTAGTGTTTGTGATACAAATGTATTCTTGTTTGCAAGACCTAAATCATAGAGCTACTACAGAGGGCAGGACTGTCCATGCAAGTCGGCGTGGAGCAAAAAATCCTGAGCACCTCAGGTCGACCCAACTCCAAAAACATGTGGCTACACTGTCACAAGTGTTCAATTTAAAAAACAATGAACTGGACCAACTAGCAGATTTCTTTGGTCATGACCTCCGTGTACATCGCGAGTTCTACAGGTTACTCGTTCCCACCATGCAACTGGCTAAAATTTCCAAACTACTTTCTGCAATGGAAAAAGGGCAGCTTTCCAGTGTGCAAGGAAAATCGCTTGATGACATCGAAATTGATGGTTAGTATTAAAATTGCTACAATTTAAAGAGAGAAAACCTTGCACACACATTCATATCTGTTTAATAATCTTTTCCAGGTGAAATTGAAGTAAGTGACTCTGAAGTTGTTGACAAACATGAAAGTGAATCTGAGTACAATGTGTCTGCAATAACACAGTCTGGCACCAGTGAACCTATGGTTGATGCATCAGATTGTGAACGTGTGGCTGCTTTACCTGAATCAGAAACTGATGACCTTGTGTTTTGTGCCTCTGCAGATATTGGTAGGTTTTTCTAGAAAATGTTTGAATTTTATTTGACCTTAATTTCTTATGATATGCAGCCTTTATGTCACAGTCAGTCATGACTTTAATAATACATGGACAGTTGTACTTCCAATATCATATATAACATTTTTTATTAATTTACACTCAAGAATGGAAGTATGTGAAGCATTGTATTTAGTAACTGTCCAACTATCATTTAACAACAATATCATTAATAACATAGTTTTGTAGGAAACATTAGTGTAAAATTCCTTGCAAGTGTGATGAGCAGCTGAAGGAAAACTTCTTGGCATGACGTCAGTATACTGTGGCATGACCATAGGAGGAAGCATGAATGCCCCTCCTCAGGTCATGCTGGACCATCCCAGATGGGTCTAGACTCTATTCAAAACACAAGTTTTCTTTTGTATTCATTCTATTGCTTTGATTTGGATTATTGTCTGGTGGCATCCATAAAATAAACAGATAAGTAATCTGACCCTGTATAAAATGCATTGCATGTAATTTATATGTAAATATAATTATGAATTTATTATTTCCTCAAGTATCCATACCAGGATTTTGCATTTTATAGCCATGTTTTAGACCAAAATTTTCAGCTTTTGTATCATTGGTCGCAAAACATTCCCCTAGAACATGTAGGTGTTTTTTTGCAAGCTTGAAACATGCAGCAGTGCAAGTGTCACACTAAGCAGCCCAGAGGCCTGGTTTTAGTGGTTACCTGGGTAATTTTAAGCTTAGTCTGACAAACGAGTAATAAGGAGACAGTATAGTGTGTGACTAAAGTGATCAGATCAAACCTCATTTTAAAATTGAGGTTTAAATGTGTATGGAAGGGGAATGGAAGTTGTGATGCTGTTTGAGAATTATGTGAGTTTGAATTTTATTTTGGAATTATATATTTTGTGTTTTGCAGGCATGGATTTGGTATCATCTAGCAACATTAATGAGAGACCTATCATCTCTGAGGGTAAAGATTAAACTGCACCACACGCATGCGGTTAGAAACTAAAAAACCGGACCTGCAGTTAAAGTCTCACATATCCACACATCTGCTCAGTTTATAATTTATATAAGTTGTTTAATTTTCACAAGATACATAAAGGCCTTTTTATTAGTTGATAGTTCCAATCTAAAACTAAAAAGCAGCCAATACAAAGAAGCCAAGATAGAAGTAATGTGCTCACATTTATGAGTCCTAGCCTAGCTGCTGCACTCGGACAAAGCTGCAGGCGAGGTAAAAGGGATATATTCACTCCAAAGTGCAGTGAGTTACAGTAATCAAGCTTAGATGATACAAAGGCATTAATGACTATTTCAGAGTCATTAAAGCAATCGAGAGTTAATCTTAGTGGGCATTTTTAACTGGAAAAAAGTTCAAGTGGTCAGTTGCCCTCAAATGCTGATAAAGAATTTCTACTAAACTTTTTACTGTATCTGGGATGGTACTTTATGATATGTACCATGGAGTGACAGGGTATACAGGTTTTCATTACTATAATAATGAGCTCCATGTGTAGTAAGCACCTAGTGATGTTTAACACCATTCCTCACAGCCGCATGACTGTTAGTTGTGCAATCACCATGCTTACCAAATCAACTGAAACCTCCTAGTAAATTATTATTCATTCATCTATTAAACAACCAGAAATAATGTTGTGACTATTAAACAAGTTGTTTTCAAGAGGTGATGCTGTTAAATAATGTTGATGGTCATTATCCACACTTGACTGAATTTTTCTGTCTAGTTATTACATTAGTTTAGTATATTTGTAGTAAAAGTATGATTTTTGTAACCTTTTTTTGTATCTCTTTTAGGAAGTAATGCCAGTAAGGGCATTGATGTTTCAAAGAAGAAGAAAGCTTGGTCCAAAGCAGAGGTTGCTGCTGTGATGAAGCATTTTAAAATCATGTAACAAGAGGAGAGCTGGCGACTAAAAATGAATGCCTCCAGTGTAGACTGGCTGAGCATCCAATTTTAGATGGTAGAACAATTCAAAATATTAGAGACTAGTAAGAGAGTGTACATTTCTGTAGTAATTAAAATGTCAGTCCTCGTAATGCTGTATCGTATCAGGTTTGTGTGTGTGCATATTAAGTTCCATTTTTTTTTTTTTTTTTTTTTAAATGTGTCCTGTCCGGCAGCTTTCGCAAGCAGAATAATGGTCTGAATGCACTGCTGTGTCAGACATATTTGCTTTACCATGAGGGGCTCTATAAACTCTGTATAGGCCCTTCATGTTGGTCAATTTCATTTTATTCGTATATTTATTGTATTTTATTTAATACATGTAAAATATTCCAGTTGCCGTGCTGCCCGGAAGGGAGTGATAGATTAGGAAAATGAGTGAAGAAAAGGGGTAGGGAGAGAGATTAAAGAGAAGGAAGGAAAGAGAGAGAGAAAAAAAAACGAACAAAGGTGGAGACAACAGAGAGGTTAAGAAAGACAGGAGTAACGTAAAAAGCACATAAGGCAAGAAAAAAAGAAAAGAAAAAAACGCATTTGAAATACAACCAAAAAAGGATAAATACAAAGACACAACCAGAAATAAAGAAAATAAAACCGATATACAGACATACAAAATTATTGCGTTTGCTTGGAAGGGAGCATGGAGGTGTATTTACATGTGTGTTCATCTGTTTGGGGGAGATGTTTGAACACGTATGCGTGTGTTGGGTGCGTGTGAATTCCTCCATGGAATGCACTTGATAGCGAGGGTGGGGGGCCGCAACCACACCCCACAAGAACCAGAGGCCGGCGGAGACAGGCCCAGGAGACCCAAGGCGTCCGCAGCCCCCCAAGAGCATGGAAGAGCCAAGGCCCCACGTCCCCACCCCAGCAGGAGGAGGAGGGAGGACCCAGGCGCAGCCCCCGCAGCCAAAAGGGCACGAGCCCCAGATTAAGTTCCATTTAAATGGCCCTTTAAAGTCCTACTAGTGATTGTTTTGACCTTATAAGCCGTGTATATGTCACCAAGAGAAAAGGGCTTGCAAACCACCATAACTTCAGGGTGATGTGTATAGGTCTGTGTAGGATGTATAGCAAATCTAAAGTGAGCTTTCTGTAGCCCTGATTTTTTGAAGCAGTTATATCTATGTGACATAGCTCTAGGAGCTGAGGAAAGGGTAGTCCCCATGAACCACTATGGGGCAGGTTTGAGAAAAATGTCCTTCTAAGCCACATAAACCTGTGTGTGTGTGTGTGTGTTGGTTTTGAAGGCTTATGGGGACATTTCATCTGAATACGTACCGACACTATGAGGACATTTGGGATTATGAGGACAGGAGCTATGTCCTCATAATTCTGACGGCATAGATGCACTTCTATAACTGCCAGAAGCATCCTCCCACCTTTTCATTGCAAGTCTTAATGTACCATAAAAAACAGTTTTTGTGTATTTTTGTGTATGACGATGCACCACCAATCGTTTGGGTATGGTACTGCAATCTGATACACAATTGATACACAAAATCGGTGGGAAACATTTTCATTGGTTCACTGGACATATATGCAAATGGACGTGCCAAGCGTCTTACGTCATCGATTATTTCGCGACTCTCCGTTTTGTTTAATTAGCATACCAGTTAGTTAAGTGTTAAGGAAAACATAATAGTTATCCAGCCTAAGTTGTTAATTTCTATTTCATTTCATTTACCGAGGTAGGTAACGTTGGCTAAATGAATGGTTAAAAATAATTACATGGTGTGAGAAGTTTTATATCCAACAAGTAAAAATGCCTTACTTTATGAGGAAAATAATTTCTCGTCTGAAGTTTGGTAATTCGGCTAAACTGCGTGTGTCGAGAAAGTAATAATACCGACATAAACCCCATAAAACGAATTAAGCAAATACATTAAGGCGACGCAGCAAGTGCACACCAAAGTGTTGTTTTAGTGAACAAACATATTTCTGATGTTTATGTAACAGAAGGGGTTTAAACTTATTATATTCATGGTTTACTTGCCAGAACGAACAATTTAAAGATTATTCCTTGACACTAATAGCTTAACGCTGACACAAAAATACAGGGCTGTCAAGTTTTGAAGACAGGCAAGAGTGACATTCCACAGGATGCCTTTTCATTGGTTGTTGTGTTGTATTTTACCCAGATACAGTAGTACTATTTTCTGATTGGCTATTGTGTAGGCCCTTTCTTTTTTTTTATTGGCTGGTAAGTGACAGGCTCTTGGGGCAAATCTTGTCCGACTTCATAAAAGAGGCGTGTTTCCGACGGGAAGCGACGTTTTTCTTGACGTTTCGTGACGTTTTCATCTGAGTTCCGACTTGGAGAGAAATAATCGAACGCACCATAATGTCACTCAACTCAGAATTTCCGAGTTCCGAGAGAAAAATTAACGCACCATTAGACTCCAGTGGAGACACGCTTGTTTTATAGTGAGGCGCTACTGTGCCGCGGTCTGGGGAAAAATTGGGCTCTGCGGCATATTAGCCTACAAATTATTTTTCCGCGTGAGAAATACAATGTGTGGCGGGAGTGCGTGATAAAAGACTGAAAAGAGTGACTGTCACTCTCAATGCGTGACACTTGAGAGCCCTGAAAATATTAAATTCCCATGTTTAAGGCCGTCTTTAACTCTGGTAAACCTATAGGCCTGCACGTAGGAAAAATTCGCGAAACCGGGGACCCACCCGCAGCAGAATAAGGCAGCTCCTTACTGTAGCTGTAATGCACGTGATAGTACGACAATTACGGCAGAGAATTTTTTTTTTTCATTCATACATACGTTTTCAGCATTAGGAGGATATACACTCACCTAAAGGATTATTAGGAACACCTGTTCAATTTCTCATTAATGCAATTATCTAATCAACCAATCACATGGCAGTTGCTTCAATGCATTTAGGGGTGTGGTCCTGGTCAAGACAATCTCCTGAACTCCAAACTGAATGTCAGAATGGGAAAGAAAGGTGATTTAAGCAATTTTGAGCGTGGCATGGTTGTTGGTGCCAGACGGGCTGGTCTGAGTATTTCACAATCTGCTCAGTTACTGGGATTTTCACGCACAACCATTTCTAGGGTTTACAAAGAATGGTGTGCAAAGGGAAAAACATCCAGTATGCGGCAGTCCTGTGGGCAAAAATGTCTTGTTGATGCTAGAGGTCAGAGGAGAATGGGCCGACTGATTCAAGCTGATAGAAGAGCAACTTTGACTGAAATAACCACTCGTTACAACCGAGGTATGCAGCAAAGCATTTGTGAAGCCACAACACGCACAACCTTGAGGCGGATGGGCTACAACAGCAGAAGACCCCACCGGGTACCACTCATCTCCACTACAAATAGGAAAAAGAGGCTACAATTTGCACGAGCTCACCAAAATTGGACAGTTGAAGACTGGAAAAATGTTGCCTGGTCTCGATTTCTGTTGAGACATTCAAATGGTAGAGTCAGAATTTGGCGTAAACGGAATGAGAACAGTTTCATCAGATCCATCATGCCTTGTTACCACTGTGCAGGCTGGTGGTGGTGGTGTAATGGTGTGGGGGATGTTTTCTTGGCACACTTTAGGCCCCTTAGTGCCAATTGGGCATCGTTTAAATGCCACGGCCTACCTGAGCATTGTTTCTGACCATGTCCATCCCTCTATGACCACCATGTACTCATCCTCTGATGGCTACTTCCAGCAGGATAATGCACCATGTCACAAAGCTCGAATCATTTCAAATTGGTTTCTTGAACATGACAATGAGTTCACTGTACTAAAATGGCCCCCACAGTCACCAGATCTCAACCCAATAGAGCATCTTTGGGATGTGGTGGAACTGGAGCTCCGTGCCCTGGATGTGCATCCCACAAATCTCCATCAACTGCAAGATGCTATCCTATCAATATGGGCCAACATTTCTAAAGAATGCCTTCAGCACCTTGTTGAATCAATGCCATGTAGAATTAAGGCAGTTCTGAAGGCAAAAGGGGGTCAAACACCGTATTAGTATGGTGTTCCTAATAATCCTTTAGGTGAGTGTATACAAAATGGCTTTTATGTAATAGCAGTAGAAGTAGTAGTATCATTTGCACCTGCAATCCTGTGTGCATTCCATGATAGCACAGTTCGCTTAACCCCAATTGCAGAAACCTGACAAGTGAGATTGCACACACAAAATTTAGTTGTGTTGTCCTCCATGTTGATCTCCTCTTGGTCTTGCAGTTGCAGCAGGGCTTCTTTCAGGGGATAGTTGACTCTGTTATTTATTTCTGGCCATATTTGCTCAACTTTGAGATTCTGTGGATACAGATATTGTGCAAAGAAATAATGGACTTAAGGTGAGGTTTCTTATTGTGGTGGAAAAAAACTCACATTTGATGATTTTGTCTGGACGTACATTTGCCTGTTTATATTGTATCTGTGTCTGGACAACAACTCTTGCATATACAGGCACATATAGAACTCTTTTCCATGGTCAACCTGGATTTGATCCCACATACCATTTTGAATCACTGCTTCTCTGAAAGAAAATCTGAGCTTGAGAAAACTGCAACAGTGCTGTTTTGATGTTAAAAACATGCTGAATTAGTCCATGCTAGTGATTCTCAATTACAGTCAAAGTCAGACCACATGATCTGGTGTTGTCATTTTACATTCTGTGACATGTGAAGTGTGTTAAAAAAAATGTGAAAAAAAAAAAAATGGAGTTGCTAATGAGACTTGTACATACCTGTAAACATTCTGATAGATTGTTAAGTTGTTTTTAACAGGCATAGTATTGTATGCCACTATTTGGCTGCTGAAGCCATCTATTGCCACAACATGTGTCACTCCAAACATCACCATCTTCTCATTCTGGTCCAAGTGTAGTTTATGACCCATGTATTCTGCATGATAGGGCACTGGATTCAGATTGCGTACACCATAGTAGGTCACAAAAAAGCTGTTATAACAGCACTGCCACTGCATTTCTGTATCACTCATAAATAATCAATAATAATAGTAATAATAATCAATAACTTTTCCCTTAAAATGATTAGACAATTTCATAGAATAACTCAGTTAAAGGCTTTAGAGAAAAGGTAAATGCCAACCTTTTGCCGCAACTCATGATAAGGTTGATGAATCTGTCGTAGCACTCTTCCGACTCGAACTTCACCTGCATGTATGCCTTTTGATGACAGGTAACCTGTCATAAATGTGCGTCCAAATGTTGGACCCACCTGTTAGACAAGAAAGAAAATATTTGTGTGTTTTTGTGTTATAAATCACTAGTATGCATTGTGTGTGCGTATGTGTATGTGTGTGTGTTTACAAAGTGTTTAACATATAGGTCTAAAATGTATGCAATACCATTTCGTCTAATACTAAATCTTTAAATGCATTTACTGATTTGAAAAGATGTAACTGGATTAGGTTGTCTTGCATTTCATGTGCTCTGTGAAAAAGGCAACATATACTCGAAACCACAAGTAGCAATACAGCAATTTGCAAGTGGCATGACATAAGTTAAGGTTAATCACGCAGCAGATACATGAAGCCAGGCAAAGGTGCACAAAAAAAAAAAAATCCATAAAATTACAATAAACATAGCCTACAATGAATATTTGCTCACGCCTACACCTACCCAACTGCATTCAAATTAAATGTCCCCTCACATAACATTAAGAAATATTAATAAACTTTAAAGAAAGATAAAAAACGTACCTCTTTTATAGCGCTGGCCACTGACAGCTCTAGATGAGCATCATCCACTTCGCTGCGTCTTTTAACATTGTGTTCACTGCAAAACCTGCGAACACTCCTTGCGGAGCATTTTTGCACGCCCACCTGTGATAGGTGCGTAGAAATATTTTCATAACTAATATCATCATTAATCAAGTTAATGATAACATCTGTGTACCCTGCTAAAGATGCCATTTTATGCTAATCTGTTGCGGTGTCTTTGCTGCCCCTGCTGTTGACCTTTGTAAATGCTGACAAGAAAAGTTTTTCTTAGTTGAAAAGGTAGTTTTTCACGATTTTCTTTATTTTATTTTTCATAATTTAGTTTTAATAAATAAGAATGAAAAACAAAATAAAGAAAAATGTGTATGTTCCTTATTTTTAAAATCCCTTGCAACCCGACTGCCTACGATATTGAAAACAAGTTTATATTAGGGATCATACAGCTGTGTAGCACTCTGGAGTCTTTGGTGTAAATTGTATTTAATTTCATAAAAGTTTGAGGTTGAAGCAGAAGCCTGATTATATTAAACTTATAGATACTTTACTGCATTGTGTCTCATTATACCATATTATGTTACTTGTGGTTTTATAAATAGCATATGTTACCATGAGTAACATTGTTTCATTGTTCAAGAAGCTCGCAAGTAAACAACACTCAAAAGAACAAAATCAAGATTTCATTAAACCATTAGCATGAAAAATATTGTCTGTTAATGTTGAAATGTGAAAACATAAGGCTTTGAGCGCAAAATGCGAAATCGGAAAACGAGCCATTATCCGTTTTGTCGTTTTGGTTTTGCAAACAAAAACTGAAAATACGAGTGGTTTTCCGTTTTTTTTTTGTTTTGGTTTCATATTGAAAAACGGATGAACGAATGATACACGAATGATCATCATCTGGTCACATACACACTTCATGGCCTAATTTGCAAGATCATTTCAGTATTGAATTACTGTTCACTTGACATGAGAGATTTCTGTGAAATTCCACTTGTAGTAAGTCAGTGATCACCTTTGCCAACCACTACAACCTTTGAAGTGAGAGAAATTCATTTGTGTGGTTTACAGTAATTTTCCAAAAAACGTATTAAATTACTGTAAACTCATGGTTGGATATTTCTGTGAAATTCCACTTGTAGTAAATCAGTGATCACCTCTGCCAACTACTACAACCTTTGAAGTGGGAGAAATTCGTTTATGTGGTTTACAGTAATTTTCCAAAAAACTTATTGAATTACTGTACACTTGTGGTTGGATATTTCGGAGAAATTCCACCTGTAGTAAGTCAGGGAGCACCTCTGGCAACCACTACAACCTTTGAAGTGGGAGATACTCGTTTGTGTGGTTTACAGTAATTTTTCAAAAAACTTATTGAATTACTGTAAACTCATGGTTGGATATTTCTGTAAAACTCCACTTGTAGTAAGTCAGGGAGCACCTCTGCCAACTACTACAACCTTTGAAGTGGGAGAAATTGGTTTACTATGAAAGTGAATTTATTGCAATTTTACAGATGTTTGTATTAGAAAATGTTAGCCGAAATGCTCCAGTAGCAATGCTTGGTTCCCCTGTTCCTACTGAATGCACTTTGTATATGGTCCCTAGCAAAAGGCTGCGCTTCCAACACTGGCTTATTAGTTTTGCAGAAAATGCCTCGTCATTACAATAATTAATGAACATATCACTCACTATACAATGTCGTAGTACAATATGTATTTTCTCCTGAAACAGAAAATGTGACTTTTGTGATTTTTGGTGGTGTTGTTTCAAAGATATAGGGGAGGCAAATCAAAATATATCAAACAAATATGGAATATAAAACCAACTTTACCACGCTATTTACGTTTACTTTTAGCCAGCACTTTTAAATTTCCTGAAATGTCGGTCGCTCTGGCACCAGGGGGACAATTTACTATGGTCGCTGGAGTTGCTACTCTCATGTTTCTTAGAATAGAGCCGCCAAATACTAGAGCACTTTCAACAGGTGTCTCAGTGGGAGTTTCACTGAGTGGGGAGAACCTGTTGGAAACGTGAATGGGCGAATGGTGCCAGTGTGAGTTACGCTACGTTCACACCGCGAGCGTCATAGACGCCAGCTGTCGCTCCCGCCGCCCTGAATGCGACGCTAGCCAATGCCGGAGATGCTCTCTGACGTCATAGAGTGGGCGGGGACAAGGCCACTCCTGATAGGACATAATTTGTCAAATAAATATTGTTGTGAGCCAGTTATTTGCATTCCCGCTTAAAATCATGCGTTATGGAGGGAAAATGTTACCTATAAATAGTGTAGCGCTTCTTTTCAAATTTACCTTCTCACAATGGATGATCGCCAAGTAGTTGCTTGTGCTTTATGTTTCTTTAGTTAACATAAATAGTACTTAAAATGTATCACGACAGTTCTACTAAAACACATAATTATGTTTTGACAAACACTAATGCTATAAATAGGTTTAACATTACCGACAATTTTTTCTCTGCTATGGCGCCTAAATTACTACTGATCAAAAAAATATATTATGCACTTCACCATCTCACCTGGAACACCGATTGTTTCGGACGCTCTGGTCCATCCCTCATTTTTTTTTATTTATGTCCCTGTATGCAAACAGAGACACATCATATATAACTGGGTACCCGGCCACAGCAATAATAAGTCTCTCCTCCATTGTGCCTAGGAACGGTTGGGTCGGAACAAAAGTTTACACGCTTATGTTCTGTGGCGCTTTCTCTAGCGGAGCATCTCTACATTCCCATTGGTTGCCGCCCAACCGCGTCACAACTCATTACCATAAAGTTGACTGGGATTCAACTTCTGTCTGACGCTCCCGCCGCCCAGATCGTGAAGCACCGTGCCGCGCCGCTCCTCGATGCCTCCCGACGCTCCCTCCCATAGAGAATGAATGACTTCCGGTCACTTTGACGCTCTCGCCGCTCGCAGTGTGAACGTAGCATGAGGTTTGGATTTACGGCTATGCCGCCGGGTCATCACCCACTCGCCTTGCTGCGAAGGCTCTGCTGCCGGAGCGGGGGGAGACTGACTAGCTATCGCGGACATATCCGGAGCCGCCAACACTGAATCGATACGTCCCTCTAACACTACAATCTTCTCTGCCAGCCTAGCGACTAACTGACACTTCTCACATGTAAACGTACCGCTAATGACTGGAGAAGAAGAACTAAACATGTTGCACTCGGAACACGGAACAGGAGACATGGCGTTGTACTTACGTGAAACAGGAAGATTGCAATAGAGTCTGACTACAGATCCACTGAGAAGCACATCCACTGACATGCAGGAAATGACATCACAGATCCACTGAGACGCACAGCCATAGATATCTTCTATGATACATCCATTGACAAGCAGATAACGTCACAGATCTACTCTGAAGCACACATTACTGCTTTACAGCAGCTCCTTCTTCTCAATTTTACAATTTAGTTTTAAAAATGGTTCGTAGTTATTTCGTAGTTTGTATGCATGTATTTCTAAATTATAGGTTTTATTATTAGTTCATTTAAAAATTGTTCATAGTTATCACTTGCTTGTATGCATATATTTCTAAATTATAAAGATTACTTTATTTAAAATAATTTGTGCTTATCACGAATTTGAATTATACATTTTTAAAAGTAGTTTGTACTTATCAAATTACAAGTAACGCAATTCTTAATTATAAATAAAATTTAATAAAATTAAATATTGTGTACTTATCAACTGTAGTCCTGATTGTGACTGTCAATAGTGACCAGATTTTTTTTCCCCCTCAATTCAATTAAATTCTTTTATTGTCATGTGTACAAGTACGAGTACCATGTACAATGAAATGCTTGCTTTCATGTGCTCCTGCAGATAGTGAACATAGACAACAAGACGGCTAGACAACAGGACAAGTGAATGTAACGATGAATTATAAATAAGTAAATAAATAAGACCAGAATCCCAGGAATAAATAGAGACAGTGGCATAAATATATGTGTGGGTAGCACTGGAGGTGACACAAGGTTACTGAATGTTCATGAGTCTGATTGCAGATGGGTAGAAACTGTTCCTGAACCTGGAGGTGCGCGTACGAATGGACTGTAGTCGCTTCCCAGATGGGAGGAGGGTAAAAAGTGACAGTGCAGGGTGGCTGGGGTCCCGCCTGATACAGTTCACTTTCCTGAGACAGTGTGTAGTGTGGATGTCATGGATCGCAGGGAGCTGTGTGCCCGTGATCTTCTGTGCTGAGTGCACCAGCCGCTGCAGAGCTCTGTTGTCCTGAACTGAGCAGCTGCTGTACCAGGATGGATTCTACAGTACACATGTAGAATCTGCACAGGGTTGTGGGGGAAATCCGGGCTTTCCCCAGTCTCCTGAGGAAGTAGAGGCGTTGTTGTGCTTTCTTAACTACTGCTGCAGTGTGCCCCAATACACATCACCATCCATGAGTTCAACTGACAAACAAAAAAAATCTTACCTTCTCACTCCTGAACACTTTTTGCATAATAATTTGGAACGCAGTGTATGCAAAACCTCTCCATTAGCTGAATGCACTACCACTGACGAATTAATGGAATATCACCCTAAAAATAACAAAAATATAATATTCAGCCTCCTTGCTGGACTTCACCTGGTATTCTATATCTGACACAAAACTCCTTCACTGCAAAGAAAGTGCACTTGATTCTGCATCTGAATGCATCTCAACGTAAAAAACACATACTTTACATACTTACTTTTCCAGACCACTGCTCGTCAGTTAGGCACCACCATTTCCTTATCTTTGGCATGTCAGACTGAATATAAAAAGACAAAAACCATGCATTCAGAATGTTTGAAAGGACACATTTCTTCATATAGATAACTATGCAACATTCTACAGCGTTGAAGAATTTCTACAGATGACATACCTTGGAATGAAATTCCGTTCTTTGCGTGTGAATCTACATGCATTTGGGCTCGTAGTAACGTTGTTGGTTTAAACATCGTTACTGGGCACAAACGGCAATGGAAACGATTGCAACAGTTAGCACATCTTGCTAACTGAGGCATGGTATTTCTTCGCCAAATTGATCTGTGCATCTGTTGGTCAAAATCAAAAAACACTGTGAAAACGATTGTGTATGCATTTATGGGCTTTTGAAGGAGGGAGATTATTTTAATACAATTCAGCAACACAGCGATTTAAGTCAGGCTAACTTACACTTACTGTATATATGCATTTGAGCGGCATGAAAACACCATTCAACTGATCAGAGTAATCCGCACATGAAAATAAGTTAAGCTATTAACTGAAAGTAGTAACAACCTAAGGACAAACTGTGTTTTATAGCAGCCAAACAATAGCGAACAAAAACCATTCCACTTCTAAACATACAAAGAAGTTCCCTCCATCCTGAAGAACTAATAACTGAACATATTTAATTAATTAACACTGTATTTACCATTCTACTTTCCTTCACCAATGTCATGGTCAACACCACAGAAACAGCAATTAAACAATGGACACGCTGCCACCACTCGTGAGTAAAGTATTGTCTTGGAGTCCACCAAACTTTATGCGCGCTTCGGTGGAACGTCATTTCTGGGCCCTCAGTGGACTTCCTGCATGTCAGTGGACGTGAGTCTCAGTGGATG
Organism: Paramormyrops kingsleyae; assembly: GCF_048594095.1. Lineage (NCBI taxonomy): Eukaryota > Metazoa > Chordata > Actinopteri > Osteoglossiformes > Mormyridae > Paramormyrops > Paramormyrops kingsleyae. The sequence goes on along the minus strand of NC_132808.1, from coordinate 3,032,954 downwards.
TCTGCAGCCAGACCTTTCTCGAAGATTGAGGCTCTAAAGCTGGAAGCACCTTTTTGATTGAACGGAGATCGTGGGTCGGTGCTTGCAAAGGTGATTAATCTGTCAGGGTTTGGAAATTATTGGAAGACTATTAAGCATGTAAAGATTTATTCTGATGACTTAATTCTAATTATTATTTAGGTGATATCTATAGTTCACACGCTAGCAACCAGTTTTGCTCTCACAGGAAACAGCGGAAATGACATCAAGAAAGTATGTCTGTCTGGATCAATGGCACTTGATACTTCTCTTACAGCAACATCTTTAAAAATAACAAAATATCGGTTAAACTGCTTTATTCCTTATACTTTTTATATTTGTGATGCATTATTGTAAATACAGCTTACTAGTTCCTATTTAATAATCATGTCTACCCTTTTTAAATAACAGTATACCAATTTCAGCTAAACTGTTTTATACCTTAAACTTTATACTTCTCTTAAAGCATCATCTTTAAAATAACAAAATATCAGTTAAACATTTATTCCTTAAACTTTTTATATTTTCGATGCATGATTCGATGCAATGTAGCTTACTAGGTATTATAAAATATAATTAAATAATCATGTCAACCTTATTTAAATACCAATATTGTCACGCCCACATGGGCAGGACCAAACACCTGCAGATGATTCACAATTAATCGCTCCACTTGTTAAGCTGGCTACGCCGGAAACCCAGTGCAAAGTATTGTTGCCATTCTCTAAGAAATTGTAGTACGCTGAAGGCTTTATTTGACAGCAACGCTAGACAAAGAAAGACAATTTTAGTGTCCGTGACGCCAGACTTGTGGAACACCCTTTGTGAAATAGCCTTGAATGTACTGTGCAGTCGTACCCCACTGACCAGATCGCAGATTGTAAAACTAAAAAAACAAAAGAACTCGTTAAAAAGAAAGAAGGCTATTAACCAAATTGGTGTGGGTTTCATTTTACCATTGCTAAGCATAGCTCTACCATTCCTTACTAGTCTTTTTCAGCACAGTTAAGGGGATTGAGCATGCGCAGGAAATGTATATATGGTGTTGAAAAAACAAATTGAAAAGTTACATAATGTTACAGCTCCTAATGACACGATAAGACAGACTGCCAAAAGTGAAATGGATTGTGAGATACACAACATTTTATCAAATCGAAAAGGTCTGTTTGTATACAGCAGTGCTGCAGCGATACTTATCTTTGGCCAGGCAAGGTGATAATGAGCCCTTGTTTTTCACGCTAACAGCACCACCTCCCCCAGAAGAAGGTATCAATATTGTCACGCCCACATGTACCTCAGCTGAGGATGTCATCATGGCTGACATCACAGGTGAAGGCTGAGTTGAGTTCACTCAGTCCATATAAGAACATAAGAAATTTACAAACGAGAGGAGGAGAACTTAACTAATAGCTCAGAGTTGTTAAAATCTTATCTAGCTATGATTTAAAGGAACCCAGGGTTTTAGCTTGCACTACACTAGCAGGAAGACTATTATATACTCTAACTACACACTGTGTAAAGTGTTTTCTTAAATTTAGTTTAAAATGTTCTCCCGCTAATTTTCACCAATGGCCAAGAGTTCTAGTATTTAAACTAATATTAAAGTAGCCATTTGGCTGAACAGAATCGAGACCTGTTAGAATCTTATATACCTGGATCATGCCCCCCCCTTAATCTCCTTTACGCAAGGCTGAACAGATTCAGCTCAGCTAACCTCTCCTCTAAGACCAGGAATCATTCTTGTAGCCCTACGTTGAACCTTTTCCAAGGCAACAATGGCCTTTTTAAGGTATGGTTACCAGACCTGCACACAATATTCTAGGAATTGTATATTCGTAGCATCACCTCCACACCTAGAGATGTAACCCAACATCCTATTGGCCTTTTTAATTGCTTCCTCAAGCTGGTGAGTGGGACATGGAAGCATCAACATACACACCGAGGTCTTTTTCATAATCAGCTACCTTTATTTTAGTGGAACCCATAAAATATCTGTACTTTATATTTCTGCTCCCTGCATGGGTTACCTTAGATGTTTCTATGTTAATTTTCATCTGCCAGATATGAGCCCAGTCACTAATTAAATCAAGATGCCATTGTAGCCTCTGTGCTGCTAATTTAGTATCTGCTACACCAGCCACCTTGATGTTTTCTGCAAATTTAACCAGTTTACTGTATGTATTGGTGTCAATATCATGAATGTAAATTAGGAACAATAGTGGTCCTAAAATTGAACCCTGCAGTACCCCAATATGAACGCAGGCGCACTGCGACATTGTGCCTCTAATAACTACCCGCTGCTTCCTGTCTGTTAACCAGTTTTTGATCCAAACTGCTACAATTCCTAAAGTCCCTGCAGCCTTGAGCTGCTTAAGCAAAAGCTGTTTGTGGGGGACAACATCAAAGGCCTTCTAGAAATCTAAGCAGATCATGCCGTAGGCCTTTTTGTGATCAATTTCTCTTGTAGCTTCCTCAAAGAACTCAAGTAGATTAGTTAAACAAGACCTACCTCTGCTAAATCCATGTTGGCTATCCCTCAGAATGTTATTTGAATCCAGGTAATTACCATTTTCACTTGGATTATAGCTTCCATTACCCTTTCAGCTATGCAAGTTAAACTAATTGGCCAATAGTTTGATGGATGACTTCAGTCCCCTTTTTTGAATATGGGTGTTATATTAGCATGCATCCAATCAGAAGGTACCACACCAGTAGATAAGGATTTCTGAAATAGTAATGTTAAAGGTTGGCTAATAATATTTCTCATCTCTTTTAAAACTATAGGTAAGATGCCATCAGGGCCCTGCGATTTATTTAATTTGACATGATTAAAAATGTTTTACAGCGCAGCAAGAAAAGGGTTGAATATATGATGGGCAAAATGCTTGAAAACCCAGATGTCACAACCATGGTGGAACAACCATGGGGAGTTTGTTTTTAACAGTAAAACTATTCCAGGGTCCCACATGATCGACTTGCTTAAAAACATAACCAATCCACAGAATGCAACTGAGGCAAGGAGACCCGTGGGATGGGTTGAGTTTCTACAGTGCATGGCCCGCTAATGTACCACACTCACTCATGCCCAATCATGATGTACGAGGCATCATAGATGCACTCAAGAGCAAGAAAACCACTGAAGAATCGCAAGACAGTACACCACGTCAATCACCACAACCCCAGAGCACACCTCGGAGATTCTTAAAATCTGACTGGCTTATGTTTTAAAGTGTTTTTGTACTTATTGAAACAGTAAAATGAGATATTTTGTGTTTGTGCTTTATTCATACCCTTACAACACCTTGCCATTTGTGTTATGGTAAATAAATTTTTCATACAAGCGATATATTTAAATTTAGAAACAAAATAGAAACCATGGCGTTGTTCCTTCTTAAGTCAAAGTTATAAAATGACAGAATTTTTGAAAAAGAAAAACCTCTACAGCAATTAATTAAATAAAAAAGGCAATGTTGCCCACACGTTACACTGAGGTCGTCTTGAACCTGCTTTGTGCTGTAAACGAGTCGCTCACAGTTCTTTGTCATAAAAGTCTTTATGCTTCCATTAAAGCCGGAGTAGTCTGGAGGATGTTCCTCCTTTGGTTAATCTCGATTATGTTGTCAAGGCATGTGTAAACTATCAATGTCGCAGTTCTGGCTAGTGGCTGGGCGGAATCTCAGCTACAAGCACATATTTCCGCTCTTAACCAGTGAGAGATGTTGACTGCACCCTTCATCTGGCAACAAGTTAAATGCATACACTGTGTATCCATTTACGTATTCGTTTCTGTCAATGACGAAAGGGTCGTTTTTCAAGTGTCACCCTGTGGCCAGGATCAAACTGTAATACTCCCGGGACACGTTGGCCCAGTTAAAGTCCGGTTGAAAGGGTTTAGCGGGATACTGCTGGCTGTCGACATAAAGTGCGGCAAATTCTGCATCGTAATTGCGAAAATTGAAAGGGTTTCGTTCGTACGACAACATAAAATCTACATTATCTACAAGTCGTATGACGACGGTTTTAGGCAGCTGTCCTAGCAATAAAATTTCTTGTACGCAGACACGGCTCCCTGCTGGCAGGCTAAATGTTTTCATGCAGACTCTTTCAATTGGGTACTTTGCATTTGCAGCCAACAGAGCTCTAGTGTGACCCAATTTGACAGCCGTCGAAACAGTAACCTTTTTAAACAAAAAATTTTTTTTGTATACCGCATTATCACAACATTACATTGTCTCAAAGCCCTTTACAGCATCCCCACCCAATGGATCAAATTGGAGAGATGGCTAAGTGCCAAGTCATACTGTCTAAGTCATAAGAACAGTGGCGAAATGTTTCATGTTTCTTGGTAAGATTATGAAACAACATGTTAAAAAATTCTGTCCCGCGACCTGTTTGTAGCTTTTTGGGGATCCTGCCTTCAGAGAGAATGTTTCGAATGCTTTCTTTACCACTATGCCGGTCTTGCTTTTAAGACACAGTACCCACGCATATTTTGATAGAATGTCTAAACACGTTACCATGTATTTAACCCCTTGGACCCGGCGATCCCGCCGGCGGGATCTGACAGAAATTTCGCAAAACCGTTTAAATAACTCCGCAAGTTTTTGTCGGAAGTATTAAAGTTTTTAAAATTAGGTTAAATCGGCAAAAAACTATACCATGTCACCTTACTTTGTTTTACCTGCATCGGGGGCGTGTAGTATGGGGCGCCGTTTGTAAAGTTACGAAACATTTTTGTACTTGCCACTTTTTCAACATTTAGTGCAATTTTCTGACATTTAGCTAGAAGTCAATGGTGTTGTGGATCATCATATTTTTTGCTGTGTAGATTATTTGCACAATTGTTCATCATATGTAAATATAAATGGTATGTCTATATATAAATATTAAATGTAAATGTCAAATATAAATGTTAAATGTAAACGTAAATATAAAAGTTAAATGTAAATATAAATTTTAAATATAAATGTTAAATGTTAACTTATATCTAAATGTTAAATGTAAAAGTTAAATGTAAATATAAATCTAAATGTTAAATGTAAAAGTTAAATGTAAATATAAATCTAAATGTTAAATGTAAATGTTAAATATAAATATAAATGTTAAATATAAATGTTAACATATCTAAATGTTAAATGTAAATGTAAATCTAAATGTTAAATATACATGTTAAATGTAGACTCTAAATGTTGAGAACATATGCAAATTAGCCACGTCCATCTGCATAAAAATGAGCGGTAACGACGAATTAGCTCGCTAAGTGGTTCGCTTGCAAAACGGCAGGTCCAATTGCGAGGACCGTAATCCATTGAGATTATCGTCACTGCTACGCGTCGCTCGTTCGCATGTCGGTAAATACTGATGCGCGAACGTGCGATATGTTTCATGTGATGTGTTATCACTTTTAAGGAAAGTGAAACTGTAAGGTGTGTCCCCCCCTCGAATGACAATGATGGAGAATAATATAATATGGATGGCAATGTGTTATTCAATAGGGACCAAAAAGGCAAGAAGGGAGGTGGTGTTGCAGTATATGTAAAAGAAAACATGCAGCCAAGGGAACTGACTGATAATCATAAAAGTACAGTACTAATTGTTGGTGTTTGTAATAGAGTACCTATGGAGTATTGAAAGGAAGATTGCACTGGAGGCTAAGGATGACATTAAAAGTTTCTTCCAATATTTTAACTCCAAAAGCTCTAAAAGCTGAAATAACTAATCTACAGGATAGTAATGTGAAGGACTCGGGCGGATTTGGGGCGACAGCGTGGCGGGTGGGTAGGTGGGCAGGCCATAAATACTAAGGGGTAACTAGACTAACACAGGACAGGTGAGACTAATTAACAAGGGTTGGAAAAACAGGCCACAGATGAAACTAATAATTAATCAGAAACTAGACAGGGAAACTAGGAACTGACAAAGAAATAAGGAAAACAGAATCTAACATGGGGGAACAAGAAAGACAGGTAAAACACAATGCACAAAGCAAGAACACAAACAAAAAACCACTAGGAGAAAAACAGGTACTAGGAGAAACTGATGAAACCAATGAAACAAAATATAAAAACAGCAGAGGCAGGACTTGAACATACAACAGAGGAGCTAATACATAGCTACATGCTCAGCTCATTGAGCCATGCGGCTGATGGGGCAGAGAGGAAACACTACAGACCGACAACAGGTGAAAAGGTTGGGACAAACAGGTGCTGACCCTGACAAGTCAGGGTCTTATAAGTAAAAAAGAAATTGATATAGTTAATGACTTTAATGATTATTTTGCATGGGTATTCACTGTAGAGGACATGAGTAAAATACCAACTTTTATTACTAATCCAGCATCATCTGTGATTAATATATGTATAACTGAAGCTGACGTGCTATAGAGCCTGGCTAAACTCAAAATAAATAATTCACAGGGCCCTTGGCATCTTACCTATGGCTTTAAAACAGATGAAGGATGCTATTTGATGACCTTTAACTTTGCTATTTCAGAAGAACTTATCTGCTGGTGTGGTACATTCTGATTGGAAGCATGCTAATATAACACCTATATTAAAATAAGGGGATAGAAGTACTGGAAAAGTAATGGAAGCTATAATCCAAGTGAAAATGGTAGATTACCTGGATTCAAATAACATTCTGAGGGATAGCCAACATGGATTTAGGAGACGTAGATCCTGTTCAATTAATCTACTTGAGTTCTTTGAGGAAGCTACAAGAGAAATTAATCACAAAAAGGCCTACAATGTGATCTACTTAGATTTCCAGAAGGCCTTTGATGTTGTCCCCCACAAACAGCTCTTGCTTAAGGTCAAAGCTGCAGGGATTTTATGGACTGTAGCAGCTTGGATTGAAAACTGGTTAACAGACAGGAAACAGCGGGTTGGTATTTGAGACACAATGTCACAGTGGGCCTTTGTTCATAGTGGGGTACCACAGAGTTCAATTGTAGGACCACTATTGTTCCTAATTTACATTAATGATATTGACAACAATACATACAGTAAACTGGTTAAGTTTTCAGACAACACCAAGGTGGCTGGTGTAGCTGATACTGAACTAGCAGCACAGAGGCTACAATGGCATCTTGATTTAATTAGTGACTGGGCTCATATCTGGCAGATGAAAATTAACATAGAAACATCTAAGGTAACCCATGCAGGGAGCAGAAATATAAAGTATAGATATTTTACGAGTTCTACTGAAATAAAGGTAGCTGATTATGAAAAAGACCTCGGTGTGTATGTTGATGCTTCCATGTCCCACTCTCTCCAGTGTGGGGAAGTAATTAAAAAGGCCAATAGGATGTTGGATTACATCTCTAGGTGTGTGGAGTTTAAGTCAAGGGAGGTGATGCTAAGATTTTAAAATTCATTGGTAAGACCCCACCTAGAATATTGTGTGCAGGTTTGGTTACCATACCTTAAAAAGGACATTGCTGCCTTGGAAAGGGTTCAACACAGGGCTACTAGAATGATTCCTGGTCTTAGAGGAATGTCTTATGAGGAGAGGTTAGCTCAGCTGAATTTGTTCAGCCTTGAGCAAAGGAGACTAAGGGGGGGCATGATCCAGGTATGTAAGATTCTACCAGGTCTGGATGCTGTTCAGCAAAATAGTTACTTCAATATTAGTTCAAATACAAGAATTTGTGGTCATAGGTGGAAATTAGCAGGAGAATATTTTAAACTAGATTTGAAAAAGCACTTCTTTACACAGCGTGTAGTTAAAGTATGGAATAGTCTTCCTGTTTTTAGTGCAAGCTAAAACCTTGGGTTCCTTTAAATCACAGCTAGATAAGATTTTAACAACTCTGAGGAATTAGTTGAGTTCTCCCCAAACAAGCTTGATGGGCCGAATGGTCTCCTCTCATTTGTAATTTTTTTTATGTTCTTATGTTCTTAACCCCCTGGGGCCTGAGGCCTTTTTTCCACTTTCGAAGTAGTCTGACATGCCTTGACATTTTAAAATATTTCACCTATCTAAAAAACACTTATCCCAAAGTGATACATTTGCTTTTATTCAGCACAAACTCAGCACCAATAATCTGAGACCTCTTAGAATGTTATTATTCTATTTTTTGTTAAAATCAACTTTAAACATATACTTTTCAAAAACCTATTTTCAGACATGCTGAGAAATTGTAAAAAATCACATTATAGACATTTCTAGGTAAGACTTTTGAGCTCTGAAGCTTATAGACACAGGGGTTGGCTACACATAGGTAAAAGTGACATTCAGAAATGTTATATGGTTTGATTACTAAAGTGTTAGAACTTTGGAGTGACACTCTTTTTCTCAAAGTCAGTGGTCTTCACAATGAATATTGATGAGATAGGTGTCCTCACACCTGTAGTAGTTTGCATACTGTCAATGGCCCATCAGTCTGGAATGTCACTGCACCCCACACCCATCACTTTGGAAAGGCAGTTTGAAACGCAAGAAAAGTAGCAACAATAAAATCCCTTTCACAGTTTATTGATAGATGGAATGAAAAATGAAAAACTGTGACTATATAAATATAGAAAGCGATAAATATGATGCAGTGACTATAATTGACGCTCTGGGGACGAGGGCATCATCGACCGCGTATCTTTCTCGTGTATTTCAGTTTATATCTCGCTGAAATCATTATGTAGAATCATGAAAAAAACACTGACTAAATCCGTTATCTGTCTTCTTTTCAAAACTTCCATTGTCAGAAGTATTAAGGTTTTTAAAATTAGGTTAAATAGGCAAAAAAGCAAATCGTGTCACCTTTCTTTGTTTTACTTGCGTCGGGAGCGTGTAGGACCGCTCTCAGCGGAAGATCGCTATTCACGTTCTAAATACGCTGCGTTTGAATCGGCGACCACGTGATTGCAGGCACACAGGCTTAGCCCACTGAGCTATGAACACAGGTATGAGCTTCGCTGCTGAAAGTGGCAACACTGGCGCAAAGCTTCAGCGGCAGAGACGTATCCGTGTGCTATATTGTAGCCGATCAGTGTAAACACTACCCAGACATGTGCTCTTGTTTATTTCGGTCACAATGGGCGTATTCACATATTTCTTCACCCAATACTAACTGTCGGATTATCATGTTATTATCATGCGAATAGCGCGATTTGCAAGTGGGTGGGTGATCAGAGCCGCTTCGAGACGCAGACGCTTAAGTCAGTCACTCTTGTTCTTTCTATTCGTATCACGAAGCTGTAAAAATATATTTAGTTTCTACCTATATATATTTGAAAAGTAGACCGTCCAAAGTTTCTGAGGGTATTTTTAAAATGTGTATATGACAAAAACTCGCGGAGTTATTTAAACGGTCTCGCGAGAATTCTGTCAGATCCCGCCGGCGGGATCGCCGGTCCCAGGGGGTTAACCCCCTGGGGCCTGAGGCCTTTTTTCCACTTTCGAGGTAGTCTGACATGCCTTGACATTTTAAAATATTTCACCTATCTAAAAAACATTTATCCCAAAGTGATACATTTGCTTTTATTCAGCACAAACTCAGCACCAATAATCTGAGACCTCTTAGAATGTTATTATTCTATTTTTTGTTAAAATCAACTTTAAACATATACTTTTCAAAAACCTATTTTCAGACATGCTGAGAAATTGTAAAAAATCACATTATAGACATTTCTAGGTAAGACTTTTGAGCTCTGAAGCTTATAGACACAGGGGTTGGCTACACATAGGTGAAAGTGACATTCAGAAATTTTATATGGTTTGATTACTAAAGTGTTAGAACTTTGGAGTGACACTCTTTTTCTCAAAGTCACTGGTCTTCACAATGAATATTGATGAGATAGGTGTCCTCACACCTGTAGTAGTTTGCATACTGTCAATGGCCCATCAGTCTGGAATGTCACTGCACCCCACACCCATCACTTTGGAAAGGCAGTTTGAAACGCAAGAAAAGTAGCAACAATAAAATCCCTTTCACAGTTTATTGATAGATGGAATGAAAAATGAAAAACTGTGACTATATAAATATAGAAAGCGATAAATATGATGCAGTGACTATTATTGACGCTCTGGGGACGAGGGCATCATCGACCGCGTATCTTTCTCGTGTATTTCAGTTTATATCTCGCTGAAATCATTATGTAGAATCATGAAAAAAACACTGACTAAATCCGTTATCTGTCTTCTTTTCAAAACTTCCATTGTCAGAAGTATTAAAGTTTTTAAAATTAGGTTAAATAGGCAAAAAAGCAAATCGTGTCATCTTTCTTTGTTTTACTTGAGCTTCGCTGCTGAAAGTGGCAACACTGGCGCAAAGCTTCAGCGGCAGAGACGTATCCGTGTGCTATATTGTAGCCGATCAGTGTAAACACTACCCAGACATGTGCTCTTGTTTATTGCGGTCACAATGGGCGTATTCACATATTTCTTTACCCAATACTAACTGTCGGATTATCATGTTATTATCATGCGAATAGCGCGATTTGCAAGTGGGTGGGCGATCAGAGCCGCTTCGAGACGCAGACGCTTAAGTCAGTCACTCTTGTTCTTTCAATTCGTATCACGAAGCTGTAAAAATATATTTAGTTTCTACCTATATATATTTGAAAAGTAGACCGTCCAAGGTTTCTGAGAGTATTTTTAAAATGTGTATATGACAAAAACTCGCGGAGTTATTTAAATGGTTTTGCAAAATTTCTGTCAGATCCCGCCGGCGGGATCGCCGGCCCCAAGGGGTTAACTTTCTCAGGAAGGGTTACTGCCTTTCACCAGATAGATGAAAACTGGGTAGATGTCTGCTTTGAAAAAACTGCCAAAATTGGATCAGCTGAGCTAAGAAGACAGTTAGAGAAAACAATCTGAACACACTTTTGGGCAGATTAATTAGGTGTTTTCACCATTTGGCAAACACTGCAATTTTTTCCCTCTCCCCCAAGAAGTCTGTCTGTTTTTAAAACATGGTCAAGGGGTACACTTGAAGATTTTTAGGACATATGATCTCGAACATGTAATGCATGATAACTTTGAGTCGATACGTGTTGCCTCATGCTGAAATCAACAACAATTAGCTTAAGCAAGAATCAGCCTACGGTGATGTAGGATCACACATGCACATATCACAGGGCGTAAATTCCAGGTGGCCTGAGACAAGGCCGAGCCTGGTACGAGAGGCACCAAAGGGGGGTTACACACATAAACACACACACACAGATATCAAGGGAGGCCAGCACTCCAACTTTTATTGCCCAAAGATTTAGGGACCTACAGACAAGCAGAGTGGACTTCACGGACAGGGGTCCCTCGACTTGGCCCACAACCCCCTCCACATACACTCTGCCTTACATCTCACTCACCCAACAGACGAACACTCTAAAGGAAATTTCATTTAAGTTTGGCTTTTGTATACCCTGTATATTCATCTACTCACGACTACTAGTCTCAATATACAGATAGGTTATGTTTGTATGTGTCCTTAGACAATCTTAGTGTTTTGTGTGCCACCCTTATAACCATGTTCACGGAGTATCACCTATTTTACCCCTTTGCACTTGAACACAGGTAAATTTAAATAAATAGATAGGTATAGCTACCATTGTATATATGTTCTCATGGTATACCAGAAGAATCTGGAAAATTAGTATAACCAATGTGTCCTATCTTTTAGAGAGTCTTCTGTGTTAAACCCCCCCCCTTCTCTTCCAACATTCCTTTGTGGTCCTTATCTGATCTTGGTGGACCTCACCAAGTTTCTTTGTTTCTACCATGCTATGTTAAAAGAACTGAATTAAGGTGTATTTTATCCATTCTGGAGAAGATGAATTGGCATAAGCCACACTAAACAAAATATGTTGTTTCCAGATGTGCAACTTATATTGATATTACCACAAACTAATGGCCACGCCTATCTATGGATAAGATGTGCTGTTTGTAATAGGAATATTTGATGTAATATCCGCACAAAGTATAACATCTGTTGAGGTGCAACCCAAAACACCTGTATCCTATACTGATGTGAATCAGTCACATAGATAAAATAATTAATTGTTTAATCACTTAATACAGAGGGTATGAGGTATGTACCTGTGAAGCTGGTATGGCATGTTTGGTGTCAAACTGATTGTTAATCACCCCTGATTCCAAATCTGGTCAGTGATTACCATAAAAGTGGATGTATCAAAAGTTATAACAGCTTAATGAAAATCATCAGTAAAGGGAAAATCAGTCGGGCCATAAATCCCAAAAGGACTGATACAGACCCCCTTCCGAAAGCCCGCCAAATGGATGGCCAGCCATTGGGCCAGGAGTCGAATTCCTGGTCATCCCTATTCATGAACTTTAGACCATAAAAATCTAGCACCTCAGAACAAAGGCGCGCAGAGAATAACCACCAGCCCGAAGGAGAACATCAACCGGGGCAAACAGATCATCAAGCGCAGAAAAGACCATCAGCCTGGGAGAAGAGAAGCCCACAAGAACCCTCCGGTGAAGGCCCAGCTGAACAGAGAACAGCACCCAAGACAAAGCTTCACCAGGAGAGAGAATCTAAAGGGACTCCACTCCACTGCTCCAAACGCGTGAGTGCCATCAGCTCAGCAGCTCTGCCATCAACTGCCAAGACCCCCCCCCCCCCCCCCACTAAGTAAACCAACTTCCTTTCATTCTAACAACTTAAGCTGTTCTGTTAACCTGCTATAAGACTTCAGGGTCGTGTTCCACAAATTGTGCTTGCTTTGCAGAACAGTATTTCCCATTTAAGGTTACTCATTTAAATCCGGTCATTGCATTTTCATAATTTCATCGTTTGTTTTATTCCGTTATTTCGTGTTTGTTATTTGTGTTAGGTGTAATGTCTGTCTTATGTTAGTTGTAGTGTTAGCTAGGAATAAATGCATGTCTTTTACACAACTTTAGCCTCCGTCATTGAGTGTCTCACAATAAAGTCCCTGCCTCTGTGCGATCTTGCTACACGCTTTGAACCTCAAACTCGCCTGAAACATTGCGAGACTCTCTCTCATCGGCCGTGAGGGGAGCTTCGCTACCAATCGTTTACATTACCTGGTGATGCAGCTCGCTGGACGAGCCTTCTAACCTAGGTTATAAGTGATATTGGTAATTAGTCAATCCCGTTTAAGTCTCACATTAACAGACTTACGGGGATACTTCAATTGAGTTTGGAGGAGCCGACCATTCGGCATAACAATCGGTTAATAATCAGCATTAAATAATAATTAATTAAACTTTAATTAATTTCAAACATATTGGTGGAGAATATTAAAAATTACCTGAGCTAATAATTCCTACATTAATTGGTGGAAGAACGCGGGCACAAGGTTCTAACTTTTTGTGAGCACACAATTTAAACTTTTTATGACCGAACGTGCAGTTGAATAAGCGCTACTGTGAACAGGTTGCAAAGTTGAGGATTAATTGCACTCACGGCAGTCCGAAGGCATTTAAGCGGGATTATACGGGCTTATTATTTTTTATTTCTATTATTAGTAGTTATTTTCTTTTGTTTTAATTTTCAGTTATTTTATTTTAGGTTTCATTCGTTTTAAACTGCAGTAAACTTAAACCCTATATCTGACGAGATTCTCAGGTATAGCGCATTGTTTCCAGGATAGATTCGGACGAGTTTCTCCGTTTCTATATATCCTGGCAGAGATCTCTCTCTCTCTATTAGCGAACAGAAATTCTTGTTACGAGTTCTAACCTGAATTTTGTTGCGCTTGTACTCCCTGAGATAAGACCGATAGCTTAGCTATCTATCAGGATCTTACTCGTATGTGTGTGCCTGCTTTAGACAAAGCAAGTTTAACACCGCTTTGCGCTGTGAGCCAAGTGTGTGTGTTATTTAGAATTTGGGAGTCTCCAGTGCTTGAGACCCGCTGTGGTTAAGCACCATTTGCGACGAGATATAGTGCACTCGCTATTTAGATCTGTCGCCGTAACGCGAGCGCTGTCTCGCTTCAGCAATTGTTTTAAGGGGTTTTAAACTGCGCAAGACGCAGAAGTTAGCCGCAAGCGGCGTGTGCATACTTTAAAAGTGTATGTCACTCATCTAGCGTCGGCAATCGCCTAGCAACCGTCTTGGTTACGAGGGCAGTCAGCGAACGCCACTTAAAGGTCAGAGCCCTGAAGGCCTGCCTGACGCCATTTGTTTTTTTTTCCTGTGTCACCAGTGACCCCACCCCTTTGGCTCACGTACCTGGGACCCCCCCCCACAAAGGAAGCAACGTCCCATTGAGCCTCTAGTGGTCAGGCATAGGACTACCACTCCATTTCAAAAGTGTGCCTCTAGTGGTCAGGCATAGAACTACCACTCCATTTCGAAATTGCGCCTGTAGTGGTCAGGCATTGGACTACCACTCCATTTCGAAATTGCGCCTCTAGTGGTCAGGCATAGAACTACCACTCCATTTCAAAAGTGCGCCTCTAGTGGTCAGGCATAGAACTACCACTCCATTTCGAAATTGCGTCTCTAGTGGTCAGCCATAGTAGTGTAACAACATCTGAGTTGGGTCTCTGGTGGTCAACACCGGTAATACCAACACACATAATTGGACACAGGAATCAACTTCACAGACCAAATCGATTAGATCACAACACATTAACATTTAATTAGGTTATTGCTGCATAACTAATTGATGTTTACAATTAAACAATAAGAAACAATTAATTTGGTTTGATTTCTGTTTTACCTTTTTGATTTATTTTAGGTTTTATTTCATTTTATGCTTTCATTCACTCCCTCTCCCCCAACAAGGAGACTTGCATAGAAGTTCAACCATTATTAATCACAGTAAACCAGTTACATATACAATCACCTCAGGGAGGCATTGAGGTTTTGGACGTGATTGGTTGAGCTTTTCCTGTGCTGAGTGCTTACCATTCGCTCTCTGTTGGTTGAGCTTACCTGTAGCTCTGCTGTCACTGCTTACGATCGTACAGTTTGTCAGAACCGAAGGGAAGTTCTCAGCAATTGGACGCCCAAAAGTGCGCCAGCTGGGCTGCACCCGCTGACTCATTAAGGGCAAGGTTGGCAGGTATCTCGGGAGGTCATTACAAGTTTGAGCAGGACCTCGTCTAGGGCGAAGTTCAGGAGAACAGCCCTAGCTTGGACTCTCAATCGGTTGGGTGACACCCGAGTGCCGTCTCTTGTTCGAGTCAGGGCCAAAAGTGCGCCCGATAAGCTGAGCCCCACCTGGGTTGTTTCAGTTGTGCGTACAGAACACCCCCTTCCAAGTTGACATTGCTGGGGATCGGGGGAGTGGGAGCTGGACTTGGGCCTGCTTGGCTGGGATTGAGCTTGTGGGACGTGCCCTACTCAGGAGGGACACCTGACAGCGTTCAAACCTCTCTCACTGCATGACTAGCTTAACACCGCAACACGTCATATAGGGACAAATAAAGCAGAACCTGCTAGTGGTCCCCCTTCTGGTCAAAGCAGAGTTGTACGACCGAGCCCAACCCAGGGATAATCTGATCTGCAACAGCAAGCTATGTTTGAATGTAGTCCCATTGGTTTGAAGCTGTTATTTCTCATTTCCTGTTCCCAACTTCTCCTGTGGTCTTTTGACACTGTCAGTAGCCACAGATCTGCAATTTCCAGGATAAGGCTTTATCCTTTCCCCCTCACTAGGGCATCTCTCAGGCCCTAGAGTAACTCACACTGTTCTAACCTGCAACAACTTCTCCCAGGGAACAATTTTTGTTTGTTTATTTTGTCGTGGGTAACTATTCCCGTGGTTCACTACACCCTTCCAGTTACCCATTGACAGGCCCCAGTTCTACTTTATTTTATTTTGTTGGTTTAATTTGTTCGCCCAGATTTAGGTGTTAGGCTTCCCACCTTGGCAATACCCAGCCTGAGTATAACAGATTTCTGCGATCACCCTCCAGTTGACCGAGTCACCATGACCCACAGAGAAAGCCCCCTTGACCAATGGAAGGATTTGGGTACCTGGTTGGATGTTGTGACTTCTGACTTCCTGCCCAGTCAGGCCTATCTCACATGGTCCAAAGGAGCTGACCAGCTTGAGGACATCGCCGAACTGATGGCCACACCACCCACTCAGAAATGCGGGAGTAAGGAGCTAACCAAAATACTCGGCTCCCTCGCACACAAACTCCTAGCCAGGCTGCAGATTAGCGAAGAGGAAACGTCCGGCCTCAAACAAAGAGTGCAATCACTCAAGCAGCAGGAGGAAAACACCCAACGACTACTGGCGGAGGCACAGAGAGATGCCGCCCAGGCCCAACATCACATTGGGAATCTGGAGCAAGAACTCCAAAAGAGAAGCTCTCCACCTCATGAGGAGGAGGAGACAGAAGAAGGTGAAATGCCTCACACCAGCAAAAAGCTTCAACATGCCCTGGAAGAGCTCAGAGCTGAAGCTGACCAGCAAGAACAGCAAGCCAGAGCCACCAGAGAAAACCTCGAAGCCAGACTGGACCAGGCCGACACCCTGCTGGACAGAGCCCACATGGAGCTCAAGAACAAGGATGGTCGGATCCAGGCCCTGGAAAACCATCTGGTCGAGGCACAGAGACGTCTGCACAAGATGAATCACCAACTGATCAGCTCCCAAAAACAGCTCACCGATGCCATAATGAAACATCGGGCTGATGCAGAAGAGATTGAGGTGAGACAGGTGAGAAGAGATTGAGACCCGGTGAGACAGGAATTGAAGCAAGCATGAGGTGAAGTCGGAATTCGAGGCATCCTACGAATCAGCAATGGGACCGACGTAATCTCCAACAGTTCGGTTGCTCCCAGTGCAGCCGCTCCCAAGGCACACGGGGACCTCTCCTCGGGACGAGGTAACTCCCTGCCCCTCACCAGACCTTGAGGAACCAAGAACCCAGAAGGTCTCTCTCAGAGAAGACACCACAGATGGAACAGGCCTTCCAAAGCGAACGTTACACCAGCACCGGGTTACCACAAAGCAGCTTGATAAAGTAGCTCAGAATATCAGCACGTTTACCCCGAATCCCAAAGGAGGCCACGACATTCATGCCTACCTCCAAGACATTGACTTCCACCTCCAAAGACTGGACGATGTGACCAATGAGGACAGAGTCTACCTCATCAGGATCACATCTAGCCTGGAGGTCCGCAGCTTCTTGGATCGACAACCTAGTCGAATCAAAGCCAACGCCATGCTGCTACATGAAGCACTGACTCGGGAGTTTGCTGATCCTGAGTCAGAACAAGGTATCACCGTCGCCTTCGATGTTAAACAGAGCAGACAAGAAGCTCCCCAAGCCTACTACAATCGCCTTTGTCGGGCATATTTTGGGTCCAGAAATGAGCCAGACATGGAAGAAGATGCGAACTTCAAGGCTCTCTTCCTTCGGAACCTCCACCAAAACATTAACCACTACCTGGGGCTCATGGCTTGTCCCCGCACCATGACAAGTCAACAACTGCGAGACCTGGCGATTAAGGAGTACCACAAACAAAGAGCAGCAGCTGAGAAGGCAACCAAGGCTCTGGCAGTGCTGAACCTTGGCACTACAGATCCCAACCTAGCGTTGGAAGGTGGCCACCCTCCTCATCAACCACCAATCCATGACCGAGGTTGGAGAGCAACAAGCCACAGTGAGCGTTACCCTGGTGCGCCCCCACAGCAGTCAAAGACCCAGCCAGACTGGTGGGAGACACGGCGCTATCTTATCAAGGGTAAGCTAAGACCAATGGAGCCATGGAACAAGCGGAGAGACCAACAGGGAAACCAGTTTCCTTTTTTTTTTTTTTTTTACTTCCTCAAAAGGAGAGGGAGGGGGGGGGAAAAGGAGAAGGAGGGAAGAGAGAGAGAGGAAGAGAGAGGAATGGAAAGAAAACAGATAAAAAACAAGAAAAAAAAAAAAACAAGAAAAAAACAAAACAGATAATCTGCTTCCATGTCTGTTGAAAAGAGAAAGACAACATACAACATCTGTACTAATCACAACGACCATCAAACGTTAAATGTTGTTGAACAGCACACACAACCAGCCTTACAACCCATGCCCAGAAACAACAGCCGATCAAGACAGTGTGTGTCCGTGAGCACCTGTGTGTACACCTGTGTGTCAGCACGCTGGTGTTCCTAAGGTTTCTCCATGTAATTGTCTAGTAGTGTGTGTGGGGAGCCACAGCCCCGCCCACCCAGGACATGAAGTCGACACAGAGGAGACCCGGGCCCCAGATATCCAGAGGCCCCCCAGGGCACGGGAACCCCAGGAGGACCACCGCAGGAACAATTGCAGCCCCCACCGAGAAAAGGGCAGAGGAGCGCTCCGGAGGGGGGCCATCCGGCAGCCACATCACAGGAGCCCCAGGGGGCCGTGGCGGCGAGCACGCAGGCCCCGCCGGCGGCCGGCCACACCAGGGCAGACCGGACCCCGGGCCCAGAGATCCAAGGGCCCCCCCACCCCCAGCCAGGGCCCCGACAGAGCCGGAAGGGCCAGGCCCCGGCAGGCAACCGCCGAGAGTGAGCCAGCACACACCAGAGCATCCAGCCCCGGACATCGAGAACCACCAACGCATCGGCAGCCGGGGGCCTCATCCACCAGCAGGGAGTGTGGCGGGGGGAATAGAGCCTGAGATGTTATTTCAGGTGGAGTCTAAGACCTAACCTGACACATACATATAGACAAACAGGCGTACACATACACAAGCATACGTTCCCACCCTCATGCACACATAAACAAATATTGACCCATTCGCCCAACATGAAGACACAGAAATGAATGCCGTACACACATTCACACTCCCCATATATACTCTATACTCCGAGATCTAGGCACCACCCAAAGGGGCAATCCGCCACCAGACCTCGGAGATGGATCCCTTTTTTCCTCTGGCATGGGGACAAGAAGACCACCCCAGACCCCACAGCAGCCGAGAAGCCCACCAGCCCAGACCCCGACCGGACGGCCAGCTCCTCCCAGCCCCCGGCCCCAGATGGTGAACAGAGAACGGGGGTGTGAAAAGACCCCATGCTTCCCTCCGCCCGCTCATATGTGGTGTTGGTGCGTGTTGTTCTAAAGTGCTTTAAAACAGGGGAAGGGCATGGTGCTAACCACCCTCCGCCAATCAGCAGCTGGTGTCAGCTCGGCCCCTCCCCAGAACCCTCAATGTCTATGTGCAACTTAAAATTGAGAAGTGGGCATTGGCACCAGAGGTAAGGCTGAATGAACAGACCGCCCTCTGGACGCCATTCCTTGTGCCCACCCCCAAGGCCCTAAATGTATGTGTCATGAGAGAGTAAGTAATGAGAGTGTCTAAGTTGTGATGTGTGATTGAGACACAGGTGGTCACGGGGGGGCAGAGGAGGAATACCTCCCCTGCATCCCAGCGACGCACCTGCACCTCAAAGCCCTATATGTGTGTTGGGGTGACGGAGCGGGAGGAGGGAAGCATTTAGGGATGGGGAGGAAAGGATCGGGGGGGGCAAAGTACCCCCCCTCTGGAGCCAGCCCCCCCGCTGACCCCCATAAGCACCCCCGTTCCCCGAAATCCACCCAGGGCGGGAGAGCCGAGGCCCATCCAGTCCGGGGGCCCAGAGCAGCGGCACCACCGGGCACCACAGAGCCCGGGGCAGCCAACCAGACCCCACCACAGAGGGAAAAACTACACCCACCCCACCATTCAGTCAACTCCCAGACTACATAAGACAATAGACAACCAGGTTGAGTCCATTCACCTACTCTATTGGATTCCCCCCCACCCCCGCAGAGTGGATACCCCTAAGGCAGGGACCACCTGCGGGCAGATGGTAACAACCTCCCCACCAGCTAAAGAGGCCCCCAGCCCCTCCAATGCGCCGAAGGTCCCCGTGCCGGGGCCGGGCCCCAGTGCACGCGCCAGCCCACACCCCGGCGACCCACCCACCAGGACCCAAGCCCCCCCAGCCCAGCCGGAAACCCAGCCCGGAGGCAGAGCGCCCCCAGAACCCCAAGCCCGCCCCGGACCCACCCAGGAGCAGCACGGCCGCCAGGCTGGTACCCTACGTCCGCCGGCACAGGCTACCCCAGCAGCGCTGCATGCAGCCGCCAGAAAGACACCACCCAAGAGCTACCAAAGCCCCATCCAGGCCAGGACCGCAGTCCCAGCGCGGAACCCCCCCCAGAAACCCCCCCCAGGGAACCCCCAGACACCCCAAGCCCATAGGCCCCCCCCACACCAACAACAAAGTCCGAAGCGGGACAAACCTGCGACCCCCCACCGCCGCTAGGTGATGGAGCTGATCAAAGGATCCCAGAGAGATTGGTCTAATGTGGCGGCAGAAGCTGTATCAAGACTAATATGGTCCAGCAAACTCTCTCTATATTGGTTGATATTAACCCCCTGGGCCCTGAGGCCTTTTTTCCACTTTCGAGGTAGTCTGACATGCCTTGACATTTTAAAATATTTCACCTATCTAAAAAACATTTATCCCAAAGTGATACATTTGCTTTTATTCAGCACAAACTCAGCACCAATAATCTGAGACCTCTTAGAATGTTATTATTCTATTTTTTGTTAAAATCAACTTTAAACATATACTTTTCAAAAACCTATTTTCAGACATGCTGAGAAATTGTAAAAAATCACATTATAGACATTTCTAGGTAAGACTTTTGAGCTCTGAAGCTTATAGACACAGGGGTTGGCTACACATAGGTGAAAGTGACATTCAGAAATTTTATATGGTTTGATTACTAAAGTGTTAGAACTTTGGAGTGACACTCTTTTTCTCAAAGTCAGTGGTCTTCACAATGAATATTGATGAGATAGGTGTCCTCACACCTGTAGTAGTTTGCATACTGTCAATGGCCCATCAGTCTGGAATGTCACTGCACCCCACACCCATCACTTTGGAAAGGCAGTTTGAAACGCAAGAAAAAGTAGCAACAATAAAATCCCTTTCACAGTTTATTGATAGATGGAATGAAAAATGAAAAACTGTGACTATATAAATATAGAAAGCGATAAATATGATGCAGTGACTATTATTGACGCTCTGGGGACGAGGGCATCATCGACCGCGTATCTTTCTCGTGTATTTCAGTTTATATCTCGCTGAAATCATTATGTAGAATCATGAAAAAAACACTGACTAAATCCGTTATCTGTCTTCTTTTCAAAACTTCCATTGTCAGAAGTATTAAAGTTTTTAAAATTAGGTTAAATAGGCAAAAAAGCAAATCGTGTCACCTTTCTTGGTTTTACTTGCGTCGGGAGCGTTTGGGACCGCTCTCAGCGGAAGATCGCTATTCACGTTCTAAATACGCTGCGTTTGAATCGGTGACCACGTGATTGCAGGCACACAGGCTTAGCCCACTGAGCTATGAACACAGGTATGAGCTTCGCTGCTGAAAGTGGCAACACTGGCGCAAAGCTTCAGCGGCAGAGACGTATCCGTGTGCTATATTGTAGCCGATCGGTGTAAACACTACCCAGACATGTGCTCTTGTTTATTTCGGTCACAATGGGCGTATTCACATATTTCTTTACCCAATACTAACTGTCGGATTATCATGTTATTATCATGCGAATAGCGCGATTTGCAAGTGGGTGGGCGATCAGAGCCGCTTCGAGACGCAGACGCTTAAGTCAGTCACTCTTGTTCTTTCAATTCGTATCACGAAGCTGTAAAAATATATTTAGTTTCTACCTATATATATTTGAAAAGTAGACCGTCCAAGGTTTCTGAGAGTATTTTTAAAATGTGTATATGACAAAAACTCGCGGAGTTATTTAAACGGGTTTTGCGAAATTTCTGTCAGATCCCGCCGGCGGGATCGCCGGTCCCAAGGGGTTAAGGTTATTTTTATTTTTCCAGTTCATGAGGAAAGTCTTCTTAGCAATGCATAAAGCGGTGAAAGCCATGTGGGTTGTGTTAATCTCGGTAGTGACACCATCTAAGTCACCCAACAAGCAGACTGAAGGAGAGGCTGGAATGGTACATTTCAGACACTTTGATAAGTCCTCACAAATCCTGCGCCAAAACATCTGAACAGGTGGACAGAACCAAAGAGCATGGATGTAATTGTCAGGTGTATCCCCTTGACAGTGTGAGCAGTTGTTAGAAGATGTAAAACCCATCCTGAACATCCGATGCCCTGTATAGTGCACTCTATGCAGGATTTTGTATTGTATTAATTGTAAATTGGAACTTCTAATCAGTTCAAAGGTTTTTAAGCATGTCTTAGACCAGAAATTGTGGTTCCAGCTGATTGATAAATCTGCCTCCCATTTTGCAATAGGAAGGGATATTGAATCATCCATTTTGGAAAGTGTCCTGTATATTTTAGACAGTAATTTGGGGGTTTTGAGATTAAGGAATTCTGCCACCCTTGGTGGTATTTGTAATTTGATTTGATTAGACTTGAATTTCCTTTTTACTATAGATTTAACTTGTTGATATTCTAAAAATCTATTCTTGTTAATCCCATGTCTTTTAACTAATAAGTCAAAGGGGATAAAGTCTATTTCTTCGAATATATGTTCCAAGTATTGAATACCTTTACAACTCCAATCCGGGAAATTTATCATATTATTGTTTAGTAGTATGTCAGGGTTGTTCCAGATGGGAGTACGTTTGCATGGGATTAATGAAGACTCAGTCATTTTAAGAAACTCCCACCATGCTTTCAGAGAAGAGCTGATACTGATGCTTTTGAAGCATTCATGTCGTTTAATGTTTGAGCTAATGAATGGTAGATCTGAAATCTCTATGTTATTGCATAGAACCTGTTCTACGTCTAGCCAAGGTTCATCTAAGAGGGTATGTTTTAGCCATCCTGAGATGTTTTGAAGCCTGTTGGCTAAGAAGTAGTGGTGAAAGTTAGGCAGATCTAGTCCTCCTTTGTCCTTGGTCCTTTGCAGCGTTTTTAAGCTAATACGCGATGGTTTATCTTTCCAAAGGAATTTAGAGATGGCGGAGTCCAGAGATCTAAACCAGTCAGGTGATGGTTTACTTGAAATCATTGCAAATAAATAATTAATTCTTGGTAACACCATCATTTTTATTGATGCAACCCTTCCCATGAGTGATATGGGCAGGGACTTCCATCTAACCAGCTCATCCTCAACCTTCTTTAAAAGTGGGATGTGGTTTAATTTAGTTAAGTCTGCCAGCCTAGGTGAAACATTAATACCTAAATATTTAATATCCCCAGATTGCAGTGGAGTGGAGGAAGAGTTCTGAAAGGAGCAGTTAATTGGAAGAACTGTAGATTTTAACCAGTTTATTGAATAATCTGAGACTCTTGAGAAAGAGTTTATTAATGTAATTACCTCAGAGAGAGTGGTTTGTGATTGCTGGAGAAAGAGTAACACATCATCCGCATAAAGACTGACCTTATGTTCCACATTCTTGCATTTGATGCCTTTAATCACTATAGCCTGTCTAATTGCTGCTGCTAGTGGTTCAATAAAAATTGCAAACAGTGAGGGGGAGAGAGGGCATCCATGCCTGGTGCCCCTCTTGAGACAGAAGCTAGAGGATGTTTGGTCATTTGTCCTAACACATGCTGTTGGGGAACTATATAATATTTTTAACCAGTTTATAAAAGAGGTTCCAAAACCAAATTTGTGTAATGTTGCAAATAAAAAACTCCAACTAACTCTATCGAATGCTTTTTCTGCATCTAGAGACAATATTATGATTTGAAGGTTTTTATTGCACGAATAGTCTATCAGATTGAGTAATCTACGTGTGTTTGTTGATGAGTGCCTCCGTTTTATGAAACCAGTTTGGTCAGGATGAATTATGTGAGGGGTTATCTTCTCTATTCTTTTTGAGAGAGCTTTGCAGATTATTTTAAGGTCAACATTAATAAGTGATATTGGACAATAGCTGGTAGGCAATATAGGGTCTTTGCCTGGTTTTAGCAAGAGACTAATGTTGGCAGAATTCATATTTGGTGGTAGTCTACCATTTTCCTTGGTTTCCTGCAACATTCTGTAGAATGTTGGTGACAGAATTGTCCAGAATTCTTTATAGAATTCTACTGGAAATCCATCTGGGCCTGGAGCCTTATTATTGGGCATACTGTTCAAAGCTTCCTGGAGTTCACCTGGTGTCAGCAGAGAATCCAGTGCCATCGTTTGATTATCTGATAATTTCGGAAGGGTTATACTATCAAGAAACTGATCAATTTCGTCTTTAGATGGGTTTATCTGTGGTAAGTATAAAGATTTGTAAAAGTCCCTGAAAGTGTTGTTTATTCTTTCAGGGTCATATACTGTATCCCCAGTTGAGTCTTTAACAGCACATATAGTTGTTTTTTCTTTATTTATTTTTAACTGGTTAGCTAAAAATCTACCTGATTTATTACCATATTCATAATTTTGCCAGCAAAGTCTTTGTGCTAAGAATTGTTTTTTTATGAATAATTTCATTTAATTCTAATTTTAGAATAGACTCATTTTATTTCCTGGGGACATTTCCTGTTCCTGGGATGATACATAAGCTTCTTCTAAGGATTTGATGTTTTCTTCTAATTCCTGAATATACTTGTTTTCTCTTTTCTTTTTATGTGATGAGAATGAGATTATTTTACCTCTCATCACAGCTTTGCCTGCTTCCCAGAGAACAGATGCTGATGTTCCAGGCAGGTCATTATAGTCTAAATATAAAGCCCACTCTTTTTTGAAATAGTTAATAAAATCTCCATCTTTAAGCAATGATGTATTAAATCTCCAGTTTCTAATTGGTGGAATGGCTTTCTTATTTATTAGGGTTAAAGATACAGGAGCATGATCGCTGACAGCTATAGGGTGTATCTCAGTGTCTGAAATGTCACTCAGCAGTGAGCTACTGATTAGGAAATAATCCAGACGAGAGTAAGAGTGATGGACGTGTGAGAAGAAAGTATATTCCCTACGGTTGGGGTGAAGAGAACGCCATGCATCGCGAAGACCATAGTCGCTCATGTACTGCTTAACTATATTTATGGATTCCCAATTGCGCTGAGCAGCTGTACTGAGCCTGTCCATTTCTTTATTTAGTGCGAAATTGAGATCGCCCCCAAGAACGAGTGCGCTATCTAGGTGTTCAGAGAGTGCGGTAAAGAAAACGTGGAAGAATGAAGGGTTATCAACATTTGGACCATATATACTAACAATACATAACTTCTTGTTAAGTATAGATAATTTAATGATTATAAATCTACCTTCTGGATCTATAATTGTGTTGAGTAATGTGAAATTAACATTTTTATGTATTAAAATTGCTACTCCCCTTTGCCTAGAGTTATAACAGGCTGAGAACACATTAGGAAACTCAGGTGTTTTAAGTTCATCTGTAGCTGTGGCAGGTCTATGAGTCTCTTGTAATAAAACAACGTCTGCCTGTAGTTTTTTAAGCTGGCTAAATATTTTTAAGCTCTTCTCTCTGGAGCCAGCTCCATGCACATTCCATGAGACAAACCTTAGTGTGCCCATAGACATGTGTGTGTAGCTAATATTGCACGTGCAAATGAGTCAGATACGAACGAGCGTGTGAGCGCTTGTGTGCGTGTGTATCCTATATGTCTGTGTGCACTATAAGGTCGGAGTGGTTGTGGTGAAGCTAAGTACATGATCATGTCGTGCAGATGTGTAAAAATCGAGGGTGTTGTGTGTGATTGAGTAGAAATTTAAAGCAGGTGATCGGTGCAGGGAAAGCAGGGAGAAGTGAAAAAGACACACAAAGGGGCACGCGAGTAAGGGTATATGTGAGAAACATAGAAACATAAACATTGTTAGCACTGTAGCGCTGCGGAGACTGACGGTAGTGTATTTGTTATGACCTAACCAGTTTCCTAAGCTAAGCTCTCCCCCAAGTTCCCGACGGAATCCACCACAGAACTGGCAAGACAGAAGGAGAGGTTACAATCCAGACTCAAGGCCTGGACGAACCAAGGAAGAAGCAGAGTCTAATCTACTACAGTTGCTGCATGATTTCTTTACTCAGCATCCCCTCAAGGGTCAAGAGGACTTTCGGAAGAATGATCCAAAATGACTAGGACGGAAGCACAAATCACGCAGGACCCCACAACCCTCACCTGAACCCACACCAGACAATGCCTACAAACTCCCTCAGAGGTCAGCCCCAAATGACGCTCAACAGCCATCGGCCTTCCCTACCAGAGATATTGGAACAACTGAAGAAGTCCCACCTAAATTAGAAAGTGCTACTGACTCATGCCCAGTAAGAGCACCTGATGTTGCCGTCACCAACACAGAGCTTGATCAAGGGGATGAGCCCCCGCCGGTGCCCGGCAGCACTGTCCTGGTTGTGTGCCTTGACTCAGAGCACCAATCGGACTGTGATGACGCCTCACCAATTCCTGGCCAGGCCCCTGTGCCACAGCTTCTGGGTGACCTGATGGAAAGGGGGGTAGCCAAGAAATTCTACCTCTCCATCACCCTGGAAGATGTTCTCACCCTCGAGGCCCTCATCGACACTGCAGCAGACATCACCCTCATGTCAGCCAGTCTCTTCTACCAGGTGCAGCACCTAGCCGCCCAGAAGAACAAAACCCTCCAGCCGAGGAAATGCTCTTTGGACGTGCAGGCATATTCACCAGTGGGCATCCGGATGGATCACATGATCCCCCTCAATTTGTCCATCGGCCCCATGAATGTAATGGACCCTGTATACATTTCCCAACTTGAGTCCATTCCATTCCTCATTGGGAAAGATTTGCTGAACCGGTTCGAGCCATTGTTAGACTTCCAACGTCAGAAAATTTGGGCTCAAGTTAGAGAACCGCTGCCACTGTGGACACCTGACACAGCCACATGGGAATGTCAAACCCTGGCTGTCTCCTTAGACCTCACTCCACACCATGGAGAGAACGCAGCTGGAGATCAGTGTCTTGACACAAGAGACCCATACCAGCATCATGACTCCTTCCTGTGCAGGCTGGACCCTACCCCGGGATCCTTCTGCCACAAGATCGGGAAATGCATGTGGCTCCAAGGCATGGAAGTCACAGATGTGGTCATGACCATGGAGGTAGAAGAGTCACCAGTGACAAAAGAGACTGTATGTCACGTGGAGCTTGCTGACGACCAACACCTGACAATCCATGCCATAACTGCCCAGCTTGACGCAGTACAGTCACCCAGCTGTCACAGCCATTCTCAGGAGGGACCAGCAGCACCCAACATTGTGGACACGCCCACACCAATGGAACTGTCGTGACACCACTACTTTGAGGAAAATGTCTGTCAAGACATGATCACCATTTATGTAGATGGGTGCTCATTCAAACATCAGGGGACCCTGAAAGCTGGAGCTGGCATTCTGTGGCTCAATGACGACCCTGTCCCACCACAACAGCTCAAGCTTGGTCCTCACATGTCACAGTACGCAGAGCTGGCAGCAATCTTAATCACCCGGGAGATGGCCTCCGAACGTGAAGTAAAGGACCTGCTGATCTGCAAAGACTTCACCTATGCACGTCTCAGCTTCATGTGCCATCTCCCTCACTGGACACAGAATGGCTTCAAGACATCAGGGAACAAGCCAGTCAAACACCAAGACCTCCTGCACACGTGCAATGCTCTGATTACCGCACAAAACATGCAGATTTACTGGAAGGCAATATGTGGTCATTCCAGACTCCCAGAACTGGACAAGACGTACAATGACCACACTGATGCACTCACTAAAGCAGGAGCACTGCATGGTGACTGTCCCCTCCCACCCACCCATGCTGTCCAGGTCGTCACCTGCAGCCACAGCCGAGCACCTACCTCGATGCCAGAGGCCTCACTTCTGGAACTTTCCCTTCAGGTCTCCAACTCTGACATCATCTTTCTCCAGCCCACTGATGCTCTGCTCAACAAGGTCTGCGATCACCTCCGCGACCTCTCTGCTAACTAGATCTCCACAACTGATCAGGCATCCCTTCCTGACCTCCATCACCTGATGATGGCTTTACTCTTTCTTCATCTTGCCGAGGGCGTACCTCTTGATGTCCCTGATGCTCACACTTCACCACGGCTCATGGTCCTTCAGGCACATAGGGGGGTCATGCTACTGTATGCCCACGACGCACCCTGTGCAGGACACCGCAATGCCAAAACAACCTACAAGGCACTTAGTCAAGTAGCCTACTGGCCTAACATGCGACAGGATGTAACAGAATATGTGAAAGGATGTCTGGTCTGCTGCCAATTTCAACCAGCAAACCCAAACCACAAGGCCCCTCTGCAGCGACGGGGTATCAATTTCCCATGGTCAGATCTACAGATTGACTGGGTAGGACCCCTGACAAGATCAGCTCGTGGAAACAAATACTTCCTCACAGTCACCTGTCAGTTCACTAAGTGGGTAGAATGCCTCCCGGCACCCAACGACACAGCCCAGACAGCGGCATATCTGCTCACGAACCATGTGTTCTCCAGGTTTGGCCTCCCACTGAAAGTCAACTCAGACCGAGGCACCCACTTCACAGCCGAAGTGATGCAGGACATCTTGAAACTGTTGGGGATCAAAGCCCAGTTCCACATCAGCCACCATCCTATGGCATCCGGCCAAGTAGAACGGACCAACCGAACCGTCGTCGGTATGCTCAAGAAATATGTGGCATCCAATCAGAAAGATTGGGATGTGAAATTGCCTCTGGTGCTCATGCCAATCAGAGCCACACCCCACAAGTCCACAGGAGTGTCCCCCTTCGAACTGATGACGGGACGACAAATGACACTCCCTCTCCACCTGCTCTACCAACCTGGTGACAACAATCTCATCACAGCCTACACCACAAAACAATATCTGGACAGCATGCACCAGCATTTGAGAGCTTACTTTGCATTCGCCCAAAAAAACCTGCAAAGAACCGCAGAGGGCAGGAAAGCCTACTATGACCAGAAAACCTCACAAGATGAACTGCAAGTGGGAGACAAAATCTGGTACTATAGGTCTGTGCAACCAAACTCAGCACAAAGACTTTCCAGGAAGCTTCTACCACACTGGTCGGGACCACATGAGATCGTGGACAAACTGTCACCTGTGGCTTACCGAATCTGAACCAACAAAGGCACCCACGAAACATGCCTCAAGTGGGTTCATCGGAATCAAATCAAGAAATACCAAGCCCAGAGAAAGCCTGAAACACCCACCAACCAGTCTTCTCAAGACGAAGCCAGCAGCTTGGAATAAACCACATTCCAACCAAAAGAAAGACATCTTTTCAGTCTGAAATCTCCCCAAACTCCCAAGGAGAAAGACCAAAGAGAAAGGGGAGAAAAGATGGTCACAGATACGGTAGATTAAGGTGGTGGGCCTGACTACTGATATCTGGGTGACCTTTTCAGTTTTTGCTGTACTCATCTGTTTCTTTCTTTTGATAGCTTTTCATTTTATTTTGGTTGTTGTTTTTGGTAAGGACCTGGGGTGGCTCACGCGTGCCCGGGAAATTACTGAAGAGGATCCGGTTTTGCAATTTTCTTTGTCCTGTTTGTTTCTTTGCAATTGTTCTCTGGCTGAGAATTGTTGCCCACTATTTCTTTCTCCTTTTCCCTTTTGCACCGGTGTGCACAACATTCAGAGTCTCGACTCACCCCCTCACTCCTAATCTGGTTTTCATTTTCTACCTCCTATCACTAGGATGATGCTGCCCACGCTACAAGCATTACTCTGCCTAGGAGGGGTGAGGCCCCAATCCGACATGGTGTGCCCTGGGCCTCCACCCAGCATCGTCTTCCGGGGACAGCCCCGGTCTCTTGATTACCAACTGTTGTACCCACACAGAGAGAGTATTCGTCAGACGATGTCAACTGAGCCATTACCTGCACGAGAGACCCCAAACTAGTGGGACAGGTGTCAGATGGACTCAGGATGCCCTGTATCATGCTGCCGCTGACACTACCCACAGGTTGGAGCAGTTACCCAATGACCGTGACCCAAGCTGAGTCCAATCGACGGCCCAAGAGGCTCCTGAGCACCCTGCTGGGAGCTGCAGCAGCCGTTGGCACCCTGTTCGACATACTGTAGGATTCACCACTCCTCACGGTCCCAGAAGTCAGGCGCCAGCCCCTGCGCCTCCTCCCTGTCCATCCTGTCACTGTGCCACCCAGAGTGCCAAACAATGGGATGTCAACAATGCCTCGTTGCATGGTGGTGATCCTGTTTCAACTTCCGTCGCCTGAATGATGGCAATGCCATCATCAGCCGAAAGGGGGGATATATAGGATCACACATGCACATATCACAGGGCCTAAATTCCAGGTGGCCTGAGACAAGGCCGAGCCTGGTACAAGAGGCACCAAAGAGGGGTTACACACATAAACACACACACACAGATATCAAGGGAGGCCAGCACTCCAACTTTTATTGCCCAAAGATTTAGGGACCTACAGACAAGCAGAGTGGACTTCACGGACAGGGGTCCCTCGACTTGGCCCACAACCCCCTCCACATACACTCTGCCTTACATCTCACTCACCCAACAGACGAACACCCTAAAGGAAATTTCATTTAAGTTTGGCTTTTGTATACCCTGTATATTGATTTACTCACGACTACTAGTCTCAATATACAGATAGGTTATGTTTGTATGTGTCCTTAGACAATCTTAGTGTTTTGTGTGCCACCCTTATAACCATGTTCACGAAGTATCACCTATTTTACCCCTTTGCACTTGAACACTAAAAATAAATTTAGAAATTTAATAAATAGATAGGTATAGCTACCATTGTATATATGTTCTCATGGTATACCAGAAGAATCTGGAAAATTAGTGTAACCAATGTGTCCTAACTTTTAGAGAGTCTTCTGTGTTAAAACCCCGCCTTCTCTTCCAACATTCCTTTGTAGTCCTTATCTGATCTTGGTGGACCTCACCAAGTTTCTTTGTTTCTACCATGCTATGTTAAAAGAACTGAATTAAGGTGTATTTTATCCATTATGGAGAAGATGAATTGGCATAAGCCACACTAAACAAAATATGTTGTTTCCAGATGTGCAACTTATATTTATATTACCACAAACTAACGGCCACGCCTATCTATGGATAAGATGTGCTGTTTGTAATATGAATATTTGATGTAATGTCTGCACAAAGTGTAACATCTGTTGAGGTGCAACCCAGAACACCTGTATCCCATACTGATGTGAATGAGTCACATAGATAAAATAATTAATTGTTTAATCAATTAATGCAGATGGTATGAGGTATGTACCTGTGAAGCTGGTATGGCATATTTGGTGTCAAACTGATGGAAAATCACCCCTGATTCCAAATCTGGTCAGTGATTACCATAAAAGTGGATGTATCAAAAGTTATAACAGCTTAATGAAAATCATCAGTAAAGGGAGAATCAGTCGGGCCATAAATCCCAAAAGGACTGATACAGACCCCCTTCCGAAAGCCCGCCAAATGGATGGCCAGCCATTGGGCCAGGAGTCGAATTCCTGGTCATCCCTATTCATGAACTTTAGACCATAAAAATCTAGCACCTCAGAACAAAGGCGCGCAGAGAATAACCGCCAGCCCGAAGGAGAACATCAGCCGGGGCAAACAGATCATCAAGCGCAGAAAAGACCATCAGCCTGGGAGAAGAGAAGCCCACTAGAACCCTCCGGTGAAGGCCCAGCTGAACAGAGAACAGCACCCAAGACAAAGCTTCACCAGGAGAGAGAATCTAAAGGGACTCTACTCCACTGCTCCAAACGCCGTGCCTTCCTGAGTGCCATCAGCTCAGCAGCTCTGTCATCAACTGCCAAGACCCCCCCCCCACTAAGTAAACCAACTTCCTTTCATTCTAACAACTTAAGCTGTTCTGTTAACCTGCTATAAGACTTTAGGGTCGTGTTCCACAAACTGTGCTTGCTTTGCAGAACAGTATTTCCCATTTAAGGTTACTCATTTAAATCCGGTCATTGCATTTTCATAATTACATCGTTTGTTTTATTCCGTTATTTCATGTTTGTTGTTTGTGTTAGGTGTAATGTCTGTCATGTTAGTTGTAGTGTTAGCTAGGAATAAATGCATGTCTTTTACACAACTTTAGCCTCCGTCATTGAGTGTCTCACAATAAAGTCCCTGCCTCTGTGCGATCTTGCTAGACGCTCTGAACCTCAAACTCGTCTGAAACATCGCGAGACTCTCTCTCATCGGCCGTGAGGGGAGCTTCGCTACCAATCGTTTACATTACCTGGTGATGCAGCTCGCTGGACGAGCCTTCTAACCTAGGTTATAAGTGATATTGGTAATTAGTCAATCCCGTTTAAGTCTCACATTAACAGACTTACGGGGATACTTCAATTGAGTTTGGAGGAGCCGACCATTCGGCATAACAATCGGTTAATAATCAGCATTAAATAATAATTAATTAAACTTTAATTAATTTCAAACATATTGGTGGAGAATATTAAAAATTACCTGAGCTAATAATTCCTACAGTGATATGGAGCATCCTAAATATCTGGTGTCAGATCAGTATGTCACAGCACTTTATAGATACAGACAATATGGTAATATGGTAGTATGGTTAAGGACATGGGCTTATAACTACAAGTGGCTCAGCGAACTAAGCCCCATGTCTGTGGGCCCTTGAGCAAGACCCTTAACCCCCAGCTCCAAGGTGCTGCATGCCAGCTGACCCTGTGCTGTGATCCACAAGCTTGCACTCTCCTTCATGTGTGTCTCAAGGAGAGTAGGACGAGGCAGGTGAGGAAAAGCATTACAAAGTACTTGTGCAAATGGCAAATAAAGGATCATGTTGTCTTGGTACTTAACCACAGTTGTTCTAGTAAAATATCCATCTGTGTAACTGGGCAGATTTGGAAATCACTTTAAATAAAGGTGTCATTTCGAGCAACCAAACAGAAAGGGCCCTATAAACTCCCTCCTTGCTTTAAATGTTTAGTGAGAAGAAAACCAGCCATTTCGTCACTTTCGTCATTTACCCCAATACAACCCAACCCCATCTCCACCCCCTCCCGCCCTTTAAAGTTCAATTCTCATTGCTAGTTAATGAATGTGAAAGGGAAACTAGGCTCCAGTCAACACTTGTTTTGTTCACAGAATTGCTGTTCTCTTATAAGGAAACATTCACATTCTTTCTGGTAGGGAAAGCACCATTTTTACCACAATCTAACAAAAAATGTGCAAGAAAAAGAAATTCTTGTCAAACATGCCTGAAAGCAAGGCATGATTCTTATAAGTAGTCTATAAGTGAAAATGAACTTCAAAGGCATAAAAAAAAATTAAATGCTAATTAGAATTTGCTCATATATTGCAGACACCCAGAATTGATAGTTTTGCAAAGGAATCATATATATGTGTGTGTGTGTGTGTGTGGTAAATATAATATGACAGTTGCTTATATATACAAAGTGTAGAACCCATAAAATGCCAGGTTTTTGAGATGCAGAAAAACGAGACCACGATAAATCATTTAAAAACTTCCACCTTTAATGAGACCTATAACATGTACAATTCAACTAAAAAACATCTGTTAGGCTGAAAAATACAAAAAACAGAAAAACATACAGTAAGCTGGTAGCATACTATAGGCTACTGTAAGTGTGCACACCCTTAAACTAATACTTTGTTGAAAGACCTTTTGATTTAATTATAGCCTTCAGTCAATTAAAGTGACTTTGATTAACCTCAAATAATGTTCAGCTGTCCTAGTAGGATTTTCCTGACATTTATTCGGTTTCATCCTACAGCAAAAGCCATGGTTCGCATAGAGCTTATAAAGCATCAAAGGGATCTCATTGTAGAAAGTTATCAGTCAGCAGAAGGGTACAAAAAAATCCATGTGATTTAATTATACCATGGAACATAGTGAGGATAGTCATCAAGAAGTGGAGTAAATATGGGACAACAGTGACGTTACTGAGAACTGGGCATCCCTCCCAAACTGATGAAAAGACAAGACAAAAATTGGTCATGGAGGCTGCCAAGAGGCCTATAGCAACACTGAAGGAGGTTTAGGAATTTCTAGCAAATACTGCTTATGTACTTCATGTGACAACAATCCCCCAAATTCTCCATATGTCTGGACTATGGGGGAGGGGCGCAAGAAGCTTTTTCTTGCTAAGAAAATCCAGGCCTGGCTAAATTTTGTTAAACGTCTCCCAAAAGCATGCGTGAAAATGTGTTATGGTCTGATGAAACCAAGGTTGAACTTTTTGGCTGCAATTCCAAATGGTATGTTTGGTGCAAAAATAACACTGCACATCACTAAAAGAACACCATACCCATGAGGAAGCATGGTGGTGGTAGCATCATGCTTTGGGGTTGTTTTATTTCTGTTGGAATAAAGCTGGGACTTTATTCAAGGTGGAGGGAATTATGAAAAGTTCCATTTACCAGTCAGTTTTGTCCCAAAACCTTCAGGTGTCTGCTACAATGCTGAGGACGAAGAGGAATTTCACCTTCCAGCATGACAATGACCACAAGCATACATTCAAATCAACAAAAGAATGGCTTCACCAGAAGAAAATAAGTTTTGGAATGGCCCAGTAGGAGCCCAGACCTAAATCCAATTGCAAATCTGTGGGGTGACCTGAAGAAGGCTGTGTACTAGAGATGCCCATATAATCTGACAGATTTGGAGCGCTTTTGCAAGGAAGAGTGGACAAATATTGCAATACTGCCAAATCAAGATGTGGCATGCTGGTAGACTCCTACCCAAAAAGACTGCATTCTGTAATTAAATCAAAAGGTGCATCAACAAATATAGTTTATGGGAGTGCACACTTATGCAATCAGCTTATTGTACTTTTTTTTAATTTTCCCCCTAACAGATGTTTGTTTTTCACTTGAATTGAACAGGTTGTAGGTCACATTAAAGGTGGGAAAAGTTTTGCAGTGCTTTATTGTGGTCTAATTTTTTTACATCACAAAAACCAGTCATTTTAACAAGTGTGTGCACTTTATATCCACTGTATGTTTATACTGATGTTGTAGTGCTGAAGTCCATCTCGAGCTGCATTTTTGCACTTGATAGTTTCATGTCTTGGTCTTGAGCTTGGGTGTTTGTGACGTAATCTTAAAAAGGCATCTGAAGTCCACACTACCTATTAACAATACATTTTAAAGAGGGAAAATCAAATCTCCTAGCCTAATAAATGTATCTACCGATACTTTTTAGAGATGGGAGGGAAAATGGACTAACTGGTATTCTTCAAGATGACAAGTTTTAGATCACCAGGACAGAAAAATTGATTTTTAAATGTCACTTTAAACATGGGTTACTGTAATTACTGTAATCACTGTTAATATTTTTTCACAGGTACAGGTAAGGGACTGACGTGTGAGTCTGGCACGTTACTATTATGAATGATCAAGCATGTGAAGAGTCTTTTCCATCATTATCTCAATTTAAATCCAAAGTTTGACTCTTTGACGTAAATAATCACCAACACATGAGTATGACTGTCTGCTTGGGTTCATGATGGAGTGCAATTTCAGTACAGCAGGGAAACATCTTTTTTTAAATTTGTTTATTATTAAAACTGCAAACTGTTCCTAAGAACAATTGTAAACCAAACATTTTACAATGTGTCTGTAACATGTCTGAACAACAAAACCCGAGATGCGTATATGCACACTAAAATAAATATGTAAAATTAATGAAGAATCAAAAAGTAATATAATAAACTAAAACCCTGTGTCATATACTAAGTATCATCACATGCAAAGATAAGCACACTTATGGCCTAAATTGTTTTTTTTTGCTTGCTTTACATGCCACTTGCAAAGCCAGTTTCTGCCTTGCTCTGGTCATATACACACTCTTTTTTCCTCTTTCAACTTCTTTTGTAGTCAGTTTTAATTATTTCCATTTTGTTAGACATCAATAAGCAGTTAATGTGTGAACAAACAAAAATGTTTGGAAGAAAATGGTTTATGTATAAAGTTACTTAATAATTTATGCTAATATTTCATTAACAGAGCCAATCACTTCACCATAGTTTCACCCTGCTCAATCTGCCTTTGTTGGGGTGTGATATTTTATTTTTCCTCTCTTTTCACTTAGAATATAATAGCCTTTGTGGTGCCATGCCTTATTGTCAAATCAAAGAAACACTCTACCAACCAGAAGGGGGCAGCAGTTGATGGCTTGAAAAAGGTACTGGACCTGACGCATGTTTACATTCTTGGAAGAGAAGTTATATTTTTAAATCAGTCCTGGTAAATTAATGCAAAGTACCCATGTGAAATATTTTTCATGATTAAAATTTAATACAAGAGATATGCATGATATGCAATTAAATAAGGAATTTTGACTGAATTTCCAATGAAGTGTCTATTTATTTATCCACCATTTATTTGTTGGCAGCCCAGTGGATAGCACCATGGCCTCACACTGCTAGTGCTTCGAGTCCGATCCCTGTCTTGCTTCTCTTTGTGTGGGCTTTGCATTTGCTCTCCATGGGGGTTTCCTCCAGCAATCCTGATATTCTCTCCTCACATGCTTCACCATAACATGTGCTTTACAAGGTTTTTGCATCTATATTGTGCTTCCAAGCAGAAGTTCCAGTCTCAAGATGACAAATTTCTGGAAAGTGGCAAAACAGGTAAATACACAAATAAATTTTCAAAAAGCACAATTCTTATTTATAAATATTACAGATACCACATTAACAGTAAGAAATCTTCTAATAATAAAATAGAACAGAGCCCCATCAGAGACCAATCTGTAATTATACTGAGTTCAAATAGATATGCCTTCCATGAAATCATACCCTGCATATCTTCCATATGTAAAATATTTAGTGTGAGGCTAATCAGAAACCATCCACACTCAAGAATCATTTAGATTAAAAAATACCATTACTAAACAGTATTAACATGTATACCTCTACATAGTTATTAATGTTGTATTATTGGTTTATTGTCAGCTGATATCTTCTGAGCTTACAGAAGCCAATTTTTTTAATTTTAGTGAATGAATGAATCTCTTTATTGTCACTGCACACATATCATTGACATTACACATTGCAATGACATTAAGTTTACTGAAAACAGGGCAAACTTTGCTTTTGATATAGTTTAATGAACGTCACAACTATATAAAAAGCAAAGTGCAACCTGTTTTTGTTATTCTGCATATTGTGATTCTTCCTTGTGGTCAGCACTCTTACATACTGTTATATCACCACTAGTGTAGCCTGTTTTCCTGTACTTCAATTAGACTAAGTTTGCAACTGTCCTATGTGATACTTTAAAAGACAAGTTAAATAATAGAAGAAATGGGATAAAATAAGTAACTTAAAAAAAAGAACCAATTCAATTCTGCAAACTAGTAATTAATTAACCACAGTATAAGGCAGTATGAACAGTGTAAATAGTATAGTGCAAACACCTCAGATGTGCAAAAACACCTCAGATGTGCTACAAACCAACAAACAGTACAAACCAAAGCATAATTAAATGGCAATATAATTCCAAGGCTTTTTATGCACTTCTGAGTTTCTGCTAGTTTCTCATATAAACATGCATATTTATTTAGCATTCTGTGCCAATGGATGGATCTGTAGACCAATAAAAATTAATGTTGTGCATGACAAACGCGTCGATCAGGCAGGCACATGACAAAGTGAGCTTAACATGGCAGTGGATGGACACACAGGGGCACAGTGAGCTATGGTGGGACACTCAGCCCACCAGACATCCCACCATTCAACCGCAGCAGTCATGGACAGATAGCCAGGAATGGCCTCATCAGGGAGAACTGGTCACTCGGCCCACCATCAAACACAGACTTTTTTTTAGACATGTCAGCATTTTGTGGAATGTGCCGGAATCTGCCCTGAGCTGTCAGCCAATGACCGTTGCTATGGCCTTTAAGAGGCACTGCTGCTGACAGAAGGTGCTGTGGTTCGACTTGCCATGTCTGTTTCATCTTCTTTCTGCAGTTTTTTTCTCTTTATTTTTTTCCAGGGAATTCCTTTGCTGAGGACCCTGACATTGTTATTCAAGTGGATCTGTGCTGGTGGTGGGATGGGGAAACAGAGAGCAGGTCAGGGGTCGCTGTCTTTCTCCCAGGCACTGCCAGAGCTCATCCATTCGCAGGAGTTTGCTGTTTTGTAGAGGACTGTACTGTGAACTCCTCCAGAAAGAAGCAAAGTGCATCTGTTTGCCTGTTTGTCTTCATGAGAAGATTATCCACTTAAAATTTGTCATCTTAGTAAACCAATGAGCTGGGTGATGTTTGGAAATGTGTGTATGTGTGTCCATCCTCCAGTGTAAGAGCCATATGTTAAGCAGGCAAATCAGATTCTTAGGTGAGATGGTCTTTTTGATTTCTATGAAAGAGTGTAAAACTGTTTTAAACATAATGAGATCTGTATAGTCAAACTAATTGCTTATCTGTCACTACTAGTGTAACAAGAGAGGAGATCCAAAGGTAACATTTCAGAGTTTATTTCCAAAAGCTGAATTACAAGTCAAATTCTCCAAAAGTTGTTAATCGAGAAAGGGTCAATCAGGTGCAAACAGAATATTAAAATGATCCAGAATCACAGGCTCAATTATTAGAAAATGAGTCATATAAACAAGCATCATAAAGCATAACTAATGAACCGTCTGCAACGTGAAGAAGAGACAAACCATTGCAATAAATGATAGTGAGGTTTAAACATCCGAACAGGTAACAAGAAACAAGTGAAAACAATGATCCAATTTATCCAACAGATGTATTTATTGTGAGGGACCAGACTGAATGTGTCACAGTGCATGTTGGTTTTCAGCAAGTCAGCATTGGCTCTGCTCAGGATCACACATACATGCTCCACACAGGTCTAACAGATTTATCACAACAAGTGAGATGTGAACTTGTTAAATCTGGTTTCTTCTTATGTATGGCACAGTGTGCGTCTTAAAGGAAAATGTGACAGTATGAGAATGTGGCAAGAACTGGGTATCATGCTGCCAAGATAGAAGAGATGGAGCTATGGAAGACAAATGGGACAGACAAGGCTGGGCATGGATTTAATAAATGGCAGTCGGCCAATCGAATAAGCAGTCAATGAGTATAATGCCACATATGGAATGTGGATGCTGACAAATGATCCTATAGATGAATGGCCTTATCAGGGTCTTCTCTAGGGACATACCTTCAAGAAGGTGACACAGGGGCCCCCAGATGTGCCCCATTCAGATCATGCCATCTGCCACAGTAGGGCACATTAGAATGTGTCAAAGCATGTAATTTAAAAAAAATGAATTTTATGAAGTGAGATTTTTATTTATTCTTTATTATTTGTTGTTTAGTGTAAGAATTTTTATTATTATGCTAAAACCTTTAATAATGTCAATGCCTGAACACTGTCAATTCAGTTTAATTCCATTTATTTTTCTATAGCACCTTTCACACACACAGTGGAGAGGAACCAAAAACTCCCAAGTAGGGAAAAAAAAAACCTCAGGAAGCACAGCAGAGAGAGATAGAATACCGGTTATGTCAAAATGACAGGTTGGGTCAAAGGTCACAAAGGTCAAATAAATCAAAAAGTGACAGGTGGGGGCTGCAAGCCGGGTGACGTCATGAGGTAGTGGGAGGGGGGGCTATTTTTTTTTGGCTGTGAGCCAGTTGAGCGAGTTGAGCGTTGGGATAGGGGTTTATTTGTATATAGTTTATTTATTTATTATAATTATTATAATTTAATTATTTATTATTATTTAATTATTTATTATAATGTAATTATTATTATTTTAATTTGAGGAGAGTGCTTATGAGTGTGTTGTTTTGTCTGCATCCACCGGGTGCCGAGCAGGGGACTGAGCAGGGGGTTGTTGCGTTAAGGTCCCAAACACTGGGTCTGAGTGGGGTGGGTTACCTGATGGAGTGTGAGCGTACGCTGTACCACCGTGGTAAGGTCCGTGGCTTTGGAGAATCTGTAGAAAAGGGCTCGGAGAGAGCGATGCTGTGTGTGGTGCGGTACCGTGGTAAGGTCCCGTGGCTTTGGATAATCCGCAAAGGACTCGGAGAGAGCGATGCCGGAGAGCTGAGAGTTGTGCTGCGCGAGACTGAAAGAAATCCTGTGAGAATGAACAAGTTGGAGCTAAGAATGAGAGGAGGAGGAGTAGGGTCTGGGTCTGACGTCCAGTAAAAAACGCTTAGCAGTAGTTTGACCATCTGTGTGTGTCTGTGTGTGTGTGTGCGTGAAAGCCGACACCCCCCTGCAGCAGTAGCAGTTTGGCCTTGTGTTTTTCCTCATGCAACCTATGTACATCCCGATAGGTCAAATCCCGGTCAAACTGTAATTTGGGCCACAGATCAAGTTTGACATTTTGTATTTCAGTAAATTTTGTTAAAAGTTTTGTCTTTTCCCCCCGACTCCCCGCCACACATCAAGTTTGACATTTTGTATTTCAGTAAATTTTGTCTTTTCCCCCCGACTCCCCCCATACCGTCTGCGCAGTTAAAACGTACATCGAAATAGACAACAGATAAAACTTGACAGGCCGTATATTTCTCCTTAAAGAATCCTAAAAAGTACCCAACCGCAGATATTTTTATTACCTTGAGAAGGGTTTCCCTCCTTTGGTAAAGAGGCACAAGTACCCCACACCCAGTATCATCAAGGCCTTGCCCTACTGGAAAGAGAAAACTACACGGGACCTGCATAGAGTGAGTATATTATTTCTTTTATGCGTGTTTTATGATAAACACCATACAATAAAATAACTTAAAATAATTATTTTATTTTTAGAGATTCAGCTATTTTGGGTTTGTTTTTTTTTTCTCTACGGGAGATGCTGCGGATAGAAAACTCCATATAGTGAGTATATTATTTCTTTTATACATATGATAAACGCTATACATTAAACACTATACATTATAA
Organism: Paramormyrops kingsleyae; assembly: GCF_048594095.1. NCBI lineage: Eukaryota > Metazoa > Chordata > Actinopteri > Osteoglossiformes > Mormyridae > Paramormyrops > Paramormyrops kingsleyae. The sequence continues at coordinate 2,992,203 of NC_132808.1, read as the reverse complement.
CTTATTCTAATAATAGGTATTCCCTGTTTTCTATGTACAAGAGAGACGGCGCGGACCGGTCAAGAGAAAATCTACGCAAGACCTGAATCAGCAGGTATGGACGGAACAACACCCCCCTCCTATACCTGAAGCGCTATTAAATGAAATAGACAACATCAACAACGCTAATAATGATGAAAATGATGCGGTTTACTTTGCTCAACACGACTCGCCACCCGCAGCGTCTGGTGAAGCGACGGCCCAAGAGCCCTGTTTGCTACCATCCTTAGAGACATTATTAATAACCTTCCTGTGCTGTTAGGGTCGGCACCGACCCATTTTTAAGTTTAACATGCATAAAAGCACCACATATATTTGTGTATACTCTTAAAACGAAAGGCTCCATATTGAACCTTTTAGATTGGTACATATATGACACTCCTTGGACATTCTCAATTAAAAGAAATGGCACCTTTTTGAAGGCAATGGTTATATTTCCTCTGGTTAGAACCCCTATAGTTCTATATAGCACACCCAAGAACCTTTTTTTCGAAATATATACTGCATCAAAGCTTTTTGACTTTGTCAGGAATCTCTATTTAAACTAAATAAAAATTAAAACAAAATCAAGGTAAGGCATCCCCACACATGTAAGTTAAGATAAGACCAGTTCAGTTTATTTATATAATTCTCTAGAGGTTTATTTTATCATTATTTTTTATTGAAAACGAGAGGAATGCTGTCAAAAGAAAGGTCCACAAAGCCACACCAAAAATATTAAAACCAGTCTTTTCATGGATAAGGAAGCCTAACAAGGTAACCAAGAAGTAAGAAACAAATTGGATGATAAATAATTGTTTTGAGGGTATCTTATGGCTGATGTAAGACACGTGCTGCTTGACACCGACCCGTCTAACATAAGAGACAGGAACAGAAAGCTAACATAGGCCGAAGGTTAAGCGTGTTAAATGAAAGGCAGCGGGATAATTCCCCATAATGCTGCACTATAACAAAATCAAACGCGACGTGAAAATGTTTAATAGACCTCAATAAAAATGTCAGGGACGTCTACGACAAACGCAGATTGTTGACTAGTGCGGAAACTGCCTTTTGGATACCGAACTGTAAAAACTAGCAGCATCGCAAAAAGGGTGTTGTAAGTCTTTAAAAATATTTCATCGAATTAATTTGTTAGTGTAACATGAAAGTGTTTCAAAGATGTACAGATGTTTTAAAATGTAATATGAAAGTTTTTCAAAGTAAGATGTACAGATGTTTTAAAATGTAACATGAAAGTTTTTCAAAGTAAGATGTACAGATGTTTTAAAAAATGTAACATGAAAGTTTTTCAAAGTAAGATGTACAGATGCTTTAAAAATGTTCGGGTGTTTTATTTTCTAGACGCGTTGTACAAAAACGTTTTGTTATGTGTACGCAGCGCAAGCATGTTTGTACAAAGTTTTATGCATTCATTTTGCGAATCAGTTTTGAAATCTAATATGAACGTGGCTTTTATTTTACAAAAACAAAGTTGCAAAAAATTTGTAGGCTCTTTATCAAAGCAGATTTTGTTAATATAACAGTTAAACAAGTTTTTTTTTTTATTTTCAAAGTTGCACAAGGGTTTTAAAATGTAACATGTACACGTGTGTTTTATTTTTCAAACTTGTACAAAAATGTGTGTGTACATTTATCAAATGAGTTTTAAAATGTAACATGTACAGGTATTTTATTATTCAAAATAAAAGTTGTACATACATTTTGTTATATGTATGCAGCACGGTCATGTTTTTAAAATGTACTAATTTTTGCGGGGTGGTGGGCACCTCTCGTGGAATCTATCAATCTTTCGCAGCTTTTGAACCCTGAGCCACAAGGGGACTGGGGCTTTTAACCGTGAGACTCGACACCTACACATTAGATCCTTACTTCAGCAATGGTTCCCATGTACCCAGTGTATAGGGTCAGGTCCATCGCAAGAGAATGTCTTCGCCGTGAGAGAACGATCCACCAGCATTTTGTGTATCAACGAATCTGTAACCATTCTTTCCATTCATTATATGCTGAGTTTTCCAAAACTGTTTTTTAGCTGAAGCATAAAAAGCTGTAACTTCGAGTGCACCTGGTTTAATAGCATTTTATTTATAACAGTAGGAGCTTGTAAACTGCATTTAGCGGTCGCATTAAAACACATTAAAAACTTTAAAGAATAAAGCCTTAGTTATTTTTAATAAAGACGGCTTTCTAGTAAATGGTTTTCCTACAAGGTGATCCCGTGGCCTATACTTAAGACATCCGGGCGCCTGATTTGAGATGTTTACTGAGGACGGTATGTTAAGTTAACAGTAGTGACTGAGTTTTTTGCACTATTTGTTTATTGTTTGTTGTGTGTTCTACATACATGTTTTCACTGGAGGATCTGCTTTTATTCTCATTGTACATGTGTATAGTGACAATAAAAAGGCATCCATTCATTCATATAATATGTCGGACACAATGGCTCTGAGTACGAGGGAGTCTGCGGTGAGGTGCACGAGCTGCTAGCTGATGTAACGCTGTGAACAGTGGGGCTCTGACATTCTTAAGGTGCGGCTAACTATCCCCGAGACACTTTAGCCAGGATCGTGTATATTTGCGCTTAATGCTGCTGTCAATGTCAGGGTTTTGTTGACTCTTATAGGGAGCTGGCGAGCAATAACATTTTTTAGCTGGTCCTTTTCATTCAGTACATACACGCTTTAGAAGAAAACCTAATCACCATTAAAATAAATAAATAAATAAATAAATGTACAAAACTATTGAAATCTCCCAGAAGCATGTGCATATTTTTCTGGTTTGCGTGTGTGTGTGTGTGTGTGTGTGTGTGTGGGTGGGTGTGTGTGTGTGTGTGTGTGTGTGTGTGTGTGCGTGGTTGCCTAAGCCCAGTCGGCCTAGTGTTTGATAGGTGATGGAGAAGCGTACAGTCGTGGGGACAATAAACTACATGCGCCTATGCCAACATGTGTTTAAGTACTGTATAGCGACAAACATGGACGCTTTCTTTAACGTAAAACAGTTAAAGGCTCATTCGGTTTTGTTAACATTCTTAATTTTTTTAATTTCAAGTAGCCTCTAATCACCTTACATTAGTTCTGATTTACCGTAGTCACCAATTAGAGTATTTTAAAACAATGTCACTACATGTTAAAGCTATCAAGGAAACATGATTATATCAGCGGAACAAACCAGTCGCCGGTATGTATAGACAGATCATGTGTTGCTCATCAATCGACAGCATTTTGAAATCTATTTGTATTTAGACAAATATATAGGGAATAAAGCGTTGTGTTTTAAAAGCAGACATTGAGGCCGAATTTAAATTGGTCACAATTGTATTTTTTTCCGCAGCTAGAAGTGTCGGCTGAGCCTGATTTTAATTGGCATGTCGGTTTAGGATTCTTGCAGTAGAAGTTATGCAGTGAATTGCGGTACTCTGAAATTAAGTGATATGTGTATTAGAATCGTGAAGCGTCATCTTCCTTTGTTTTAGGTTCACCCCAGGCATTTTATGAATTGTAATGTAATATCAGACAGTGTGTGATGAATTTCTGAAGGCATGTTATATATGACCATTTCGTGGAAGCGTCTCATGGAAAAATGTAGTTGCAGTTTGTCAGGACTAAAGACTGGCTAATATGACATGGTGAACAAGTCCTGTGGTTAAAGAATGCTTGCCTGCTGCTTAAAACATTGTGTTGTATGCCGAATATTTCTTGCCCATAGACTACATGTTGCTATACTGTTCCTTTGTAATATTCAAGTATTATTTTTTAAATCATTTAATGAAATAGGTAAATATCTCATCATTGATGACTATGGTCCACCTGAGTGACAAGTAACCTGTCCTGGACAGAGGTTTCTTTAAGGCCTGTTGTGGGAACCCCATGGTGTAGCATTAAGAGAAAGAATACAGGGAGTGGTACAAATGAGCAGTTGTCTTGCCCCCTTTTACTCATTTTGGATGCTTAAATTACTAAATTGTGATTTTAATGCTAATCTGTATGATTCTATGGTCTGAGTGAGTCTCCAGTACTACATGAATGGTAAACTTAAAAACTCTACTTCTCTTAGCTTAATGATATTTTCTTTTACTGTGTACGATTGGTAGAAATGAAAATCGTGATTTGCCTCTCAGCTTGTGTGTGTGTTTGTGTGTGTGTGTGCATGCGGTGTATCAACAATGACAATTAATCACTAAATTCTAAACAAACCCACATATAAAACCCCCTCCCCACCCTCCCCAGACACCTATAAAGCACAGCATTCTTGCTCTCACCCCCCTCTCATTTTGTGAAAAGCATGTCTGTTGCCAAGACTACAGCTCGTGTCTTGAGTCGTACATACTATGACCCCAGCCACCCGGGGTCATACGGAGGGGCCTCCAGACTGCAGAGAGCCGTGCAGGAAGATACGGGGAAAAAAAGTAGGTACTGATGACATCAGAGAGTGGCTGTCTATGCAAGACAGTTATACTTTACATAAGCCGGCTAAAAAGAATTTCCCCAGGAACAGTGTGTTTAATACCGAGAGCCATGTATCAGCGGCAGGCCGGTTTATGCGACATGTAAGGGCTGGTGACGTACAACGACAGGTTAAAGTATCTCCTTACGGTGATTGATTTTTTTTCCTAAAAGGCCTACTTGCGTGTGTTAAGAAACAAGACAGGGGTGGTTGTAACGGAGGCCTTTGATTTTATTTTAACCGAGCAGGCGTGTCCCTCAAGTTACACACGGATGCGGGTAATGAGTTTGAAGAAAGAACTTTTCAGAAACTTTTAAAAAGTCATAAAATCACCCATTTCACCATTTAACCAAACGTTAAAAGAGAGGATGTCCAAGTCAAATTGTATTTTCTTACAGCTTGAAAAGTGCGGGTGTGCTACCATCAGATTGGAAGCATGCTAATATAACACCCTTATTCAAAAAAGGGGATAGAAGTAATCCAGCAAACTATAGGCCAATCAGTTTAACTAGCATTACTGGAAAAATAATGGAAGCTATAATTCAAGTGAAAATGGTAGATTACCTAGATGCAAATAACATTATAAAGGATAGCCAACATGGATTTAGGAGAGGTAGATCCTGCTTAACGAATCTACTTCAGTTCTTTGAGGAAGCTACAAGTGAAATTGATCACAAAAAGGCCTATGATGTGATTTACTTAGATTTCCAGAAGGTCTTTGATGTTGTCCCCCACAAACGGCTCATGCTAAAGCTTAAAGTTGCAGGGATTTTAGGAACTGTGGCAACTTGGATGTAAAACTGGCTAACTGACAGGAAGCAGCGAGTAGTTATTAGAAGCACAATGTCACAGTGGGTCTCTGTTCATAGTGGGGTACCGCAGGGTTCAATTTTAGGACCACTATTGTTCCTAATTTACATTAATGATATTGACACAAATACATACAGTAAACTGGTTAAATTTGCAGACGACACCAAGGTGGGCGGTGTAGCAGATACTAATCTAGCAGCAGAGAGGCTTCAACGGGATCTGAATTTAATTAGCGAATGGGCTGATACTTGGCAGATGAAATTATGTAAGGTAATCCATGCAGGGAGCAGAAATATAAAGTACAGATATTTTACTTCTATCCCCTTTTTTGAATAAGGGTGTTATATTAGCATGCTTCCAATCTGATGGTAGCACACCCGCACTTTTCAAGCTGTAAGAAAATACAATTTGACTTGGACATCCTCTCTTTTAACGTTTGGTTAAATGGTGAAATGGGTGATTTTATGACTTTTTAAAAGTTTCTGAAAAGTTCTTTCTTCAAACTCATTACCCGCATCCGTGTGTAACTTGAGGGACACGCCTGCTCGGTTAAAATAAAATCAAAGGCCTCCGTTACAACCACCCCTGTCTTGTTTCTTAACACACGCAAGTAGGCCTTTTAGGAAAAAAAATCAATCACCGTAAGGAGATACTTTAACCTGTCGTTGTATGTCACCAGCCCTTACATGTCGCATAAACCGGCCTGCCGCTGATACATGGCTCTCGGTATTAAACACTCTGTTCCTGGGGAAATTCTTTTTAGCCGGCTTATGTAAAGTATAACTGTCTTGCATAGACAGCCACTCTCTGATGTCATCAGTACCTACTTTTTTTCCCCGTATCTTCCTGCACGGCTCTCTGCAGTCTGGAGGCCCCTCCGTATGACCCCGGGTGGCTGGGGTCATAGTATGTACGACTCAAGACACGAGCTGTAGTCTTGGCAACAGACATGCTTTTCACAAAATGAGAGGGGGGTGAGAGCAAGAATGCTGTGCTTTATAGGTGTCTGGGGAGGGTGGGGAGGGGGTTTTATATGTGGGTTTGTTTAGAATTTAGTGATTAATTGTCATTGTTGATACACCGCATGCACACACACACACAAACACACACACAAGCTGAGAGGCAAATCACGATTTTCATTTCTACCAATCGTACACAGTAAAAGAAAATATCATTAAGCTAAGAGAAGTAGAGTTTTTAAGTTTACCATTCATGTAGTACTGGAGACTCACTCAGACCATAGAATCATACAGATTAGCATTAAAATCACAATTTAGTAATTTAAGCATCCAAAATGAGTAAAAGGGGGCAAGACAACTGCTCATTTGTACCACTCCCTGTATTCTTTCTCTTAATGCTACACCATGGGGTTCCCACAACAGGCCTTAAAGAAACCTCTGTCCAGGACAGGTTACTTGTCACTCAGGTGGACCATAGTCATCAATGATGAGATATTTACCTATTTCATTAAATGATTTAAAAAATAATACTTGAATATTACAAAGGAACAGTATAGCAACATGTAGTCTATGGGCAAGAAATATTCGGCATACAACACAATGTTTTAAGCAGCAGGCAAGCATTCTTTAACCACAGGACTTGTTCACCATGTCATATTAGCCAGTCTTTAGTCCTGACAAACTGCAACTACATTTTTCCATGAGACGCTTCCACGAAATGGTCATATATAACATGCCTTCAGAAATTCATCACACACTGTCTGATATTACATTACAATTCATAAAATGCCTGGGGTGAACCTAAAACAAAGGAAGATGACGCTTCACGATTCTAATACACATATCACTTAATTTCAGAGTACCGCAATTCACTGCATAACTTCTACTGCAAGAATCCTAAACCGACATGCCAATTAAAATCAGGCTCAGCCGACACTTCTAGCTGCGGAAAAAAATACAATTGTGACCAATTTAAATTCGGCCTCAATGTCTGCTTTTAAAACACAACGCTTTATTCCCTATATATTTGTCTAAATACAAATAGATTTCAAAATGCTGTCGATTGATGAGCAACACATGATCTGTCTATACATACCGGCGACTGGTTTGTTCCGCTGATATAATCATGTTTCCTTGATAGCTTTAACATGTAGTGACATTGTTTTAAAATACTCTAATTGGTGACTACGGTAAATCAGAACTAATGTAAGGTGATTAGAGGCTACTTGAAATTAAAAAAATTAAGAATGTTAACAAAACCGAATGAGCCTTTAACTGTTTTACGTTAAAGAAAGCGTCCATGTTTGTCGCTATACAGTACTTAAACACATGTTGGCATAGGCGCATGTAGTTTATTGTCCCCACGACTGTACGCTTCTCCATCACCTATCAAACACTAGGCCGACTGGGCTTAGGCAACCACGCACACACACACACACACACACACACACACACACCCACCCACACACACACACACACACACACACACACGCAAACCAGAAAAATATGCACATGCTTCTGGGAGATTTCAATAGTTTTGTACATTTATTTATTTATTTATTTATTTTAATGGTGATTAGGTTTTCTTCTAAAGCGTGTATGTACTGAATGAAAAGGACCAGCTAAAAAATGTTATTGCTCGCCAGCTCCCTATAAGAGTCAACAAAACCCTGACATTGACAGCAGCATTAAGCGCAAATATACACGATCCTGGCTAAAGTGTCTCGGGGATAGTTAGCCGCACCTTAAGAATGTCAGAGCCCCACTGTTCACAGCGTTACATCAGCTAGCAGCTCGTGCACCTCACCGCAGACTCCCTCGTACTCAGAGCCATTGTGTCCGACATATTATATGAATGAATGGATGCCTTTTTATTGTCACTATACACATGTACAATGAGAATAAAAGCAGATCCTCCAGTGAAAACATGTATGTAGAACACACAACAAACAATAAACAAATAGTGCAAAAAACTCAGTCACTACTGTTAACTTAACATACCGTCCTCAGTAAACATCTCAAATCAGGCGCCCGGATGTCTTAAGTATAGGCCACGGGATCACCTTGTAGGAAAACCATTTACTAGAAAGCCGTCTTTATTAAAAATAACTAAGGCTTTATTCTTTAAAGTTTTTAATGTGTTTTAATGCGACCGCTAAATGCAGTTTACAAGCTCCTACTGTTATAAATAAAATGCTATTAAACCAGGTGCACTCGAAGTTACAGCTTTTTATGCTTCAGCTAAAAAACAGTTTTGGAAAACTCAGCATATAATGAATGGAAAGAATGGTTACAGATTCGTTGATACACAAAATGCTGGTGGATCGTTCTCTCACGGCGAAGACATTCTCTTGCGATGGACCTGACCCTATACACTGGGTACATGGGAACCATTGCTGAAGTAAGGATCTAATGTGTAGGTGTCGAGTCTCACGGTTAAAAGCCCCAGTCCCCTTGTGGCTCAGGGTTCAAAAGCTGCGAAAGATTGATAGATTCCACGAGAGGTGCCCACCACCCCGCAAAAATTAGTACATTTTAAAAACATGACCGTGCTGCATACATATAACAAAATGTATGTACAACTTTTATTTTGAATAATAAAATACCTGTACATGTTACATTTTAAAACTCATTTGATAAATGTACACACACATTTTTGTACAAGTTTGAAAAATAAAACACACGTGTACATGTTACATTTTAAAACCCTTGTGCAACTTTGAAAATAAAAAAAAAAACTTGTTTAACTGTTATATTAACAAAATCTGCTTTGATAAAGAGCCTACAAATTTTTTGCAACTTTGTTTTTGTAAAATAAAAGCCACGTTCATATTAGATTTCAAAACTGATTCGCAAAATGAATGCATAAAACTTTGTACAAACATGCTTGCGCTGCGTACACATAACAAAACGTTTTTGTACAACGCGTCTAGAAAATAAAACACCCGAACATTTTTAAAGCATCTGTACATCTTACTTTGAAAAACTTTCATGTTACATTTTTTAAAACATCTGTACATCTTACTTTGAAAAACTTTCATGTTACATTTTAAAACATCTGTACATCTTACTTTGAAAAACTTTCATATTACATTTTAAAACATCTGTACATCTTTGAAACACTTTCATGTTACACTAACAAATTAATTCGATGAAATATTTTTAAAGACTTACAACACCCTTTTTGCGATGCTGCTAGTTTTTACAGTTCGGTATCCAAAAGGCAGTTTCCGCACTAGTCAACAATCTGCGTTTGTCGTAGACGTCCCTGACATTTTTATTGAGGTCTATTAAACATTTTCACGTCGCGTTTGATTTTGTTATAGTGCGGCATTATGGGGAATTATCCCGCTGCCTTTCATTTAACACGCTTAACCTTCGGCCTATGTTAGCTTTCTGTTCCTGTCTCTTATGTTAGACGGGTCGGTGTCAAGCAGCACGTGTCTTACATCAGCCATAAGATACCCTCAAAACAATTATTTATCATCCAATTTGTTTCTTACTTCTTGGTTACCTTGTTAGGCTTCCTTATCCATGAAAAGACTGGTTTTAATATTTTTGGTGTGGCTTTGTGGACCTTTCTTTTGACAGCATTCCTCTCGTTTTCAATAAAAAATAATGATAAAATAAACCTCTAGAGAATTATATAAATAAACTGAACTGGTCTTATCTTAACTTACATGTGTGGGGATGCCTTACCTTGATTTTGTTTTAATTTTTATTTAGTTTAAATAGAGATTCCTGACAAAGTCAAAAAGCTTTGATGCAGTATATATTTCGAAAAAAAGGTTCTTGGGTGTGCTATATAGAACTATAGGGGTTCTAACCAGAGGAAATATAACCATTGCCTTCAAAAAGGTGCCATTTCTTTTAATTGAGAATGTCCAAGGAGTGTCATATATGTACCAATCTAAAAGGTTCAATATGGAGCCTTTCGTTTTAAGAGTATACACAAATATATGTGGTGCTTTTATGCATGTTAAACTTAAAAATGGGTCGGTGCCGACCCTAACAGCACAGGAAGGTTATTAATAATGTCTCTAAGGATGGTAGCAAACAGGGCTCTTGGGCCGTCGCTTCACCAGACGCTGCGGGTGGCGAGTCGTGTTGAGCAAAGTAAACCGCATCATTTTCATCATTATTAGCGTTGTTGATGTTGTCTATTTCATTTAATAGCGCTTCAGGTATAGGAGGGGGGTGTTGTTCCGTCCATACCTGCTGATTCAGGTCTTGCGTAGATTTTCTCTTGACCGGTCCGCGCCGTCTCTCTTGTACATAGAAAACAGGGAATACCTATTATTAGAATAAGTTATAATGTATAGTGTTTAATGTATAGCGTTTATCATATGTATAAAAGAAATAATATACTCACTATATGGAGTTTTCTATCCGCAGCATCTCCCGTAGAGAAAAAAAAAACAAACCCAAAATAGCTGAATCTCTAAAAATAAAATAATTATTTTAAGTTATTTTATTGTATGGTGTTTATCATAAAACACGCATAAAAGAAATAATATACTCACTCTATGCAGGTCCCGTGTAGTTTTCTCTTTCCAGTAGGGCAAGGCCTTGATGATACTGGGTGTGGGGTACTTGTGCCTCTTTACCAAAGGAGGGAAACCCTTCTCAAGGTAATAAAAATATCTGCGGTTGGGTACTTTTTAGGATTCTTTAAGGAGAAATATACGGCCTGTCAAGTTTTATCTGTTGTCTATTTCGATGTACGTTTTAACTGCGCAGACGGTATGGGGGGAGTCGGGGGGAAAAGACAAAATTTACTGAAATACAAAATGTCAAACTTGATGTGTGGCGGGGAGTCGGGGGGAAAAGACAAAACTTTTAACAAAATTTACTGAAATACAAAATGTCAAACTTGATCTGTGGCCCAAATTACAGTTTGACCGGGATTTGACCTATCGGGATGTACATAGGTTGCATGAGGAAAAACACAAGGCCAAACTGCTACTGCTGCAGGGGGGTGTCGGCTTTCACGCACACACACACACAGACACACACAGATGGTCAAACTACTGCTAAGCGTTTTTTACTGGACGTCAGACCCAGACCCTACTCCTCCTCCTCTCATTCTTAGCTCCAACTTGTTCATTCTCACAGGATTTCTTTCAGTCTCGCGCAGCACAACTCTCAGCTCTCCGGCATCGCTCTCTCCGAGTCCTTTGCGGATTATCCAAAGCCACGGGACCTTACCACGGTACCGCACCACACACAGCATCGCTCTCTCCGAGCCCTTTTCTACAGATTCTCCAAAGCCACGGACCTTACCACGGTGGTACAGCGTACGCTCACACTCCATCAGGTAACCCACCCCACTCAGACCCAGTGTTTGGGACCTTAACGCAACAACCCCCTGCTCAGTCCCCTGCTCGGCACCCGGTGGATGCAGACAAAACAACACACTCATAAGCACTCTCCTCAAATTAAAATAATAATAATTACATTATAATAAATAATTAAATAATAATAAATAATTAAATTATAATAATTATAATAAATAAATAAACTATATACAAATAAACCCCTATCCCAACGCTCAACTCGCTCAACTGGCTCACAGCCAAAAAAAAATAGCCCCCCCTCCCACTACCTCATGACGTCACCCGGCTTGCAGCCCCCACCTGTCACTTTTTGATTTATTTGACCTTTGTGACCTTTGACCCAACCTGTCATTTTGACATAACCGGTATTCTATCTCTCTCTCACAGCCACAGTTAATTTGAAGTATGCTACCCCTTCTACCATTACCATGAAAAAACAAATGGTTTCAATCACTCCTGACCAAAAGGCTGGGCTTAGTATCCTTAATTCTAAGACATACTGTACATCTGGCGCAAGTACAACAAGCGTTAATTATTCAAAGAACACCAACCCAGATAGCAAAATTCGTTTGGGCCAGATCCGGGCCACACTATGCATTTTCCTCTGGCCCAGATACCGCAAAGAATGACGGCCCTCTGATGGCCCAGACATGGTTCTTCCTGATTTGGGCCATAACAGGTCCAGTGACGGCTCAGACATGGTTCTTCCTGATTTGGGCCATAACAGGCCCAGTGATGTCATAAACCACAATGGCTACACAATTGATATCAATAAAGTTTATTTTTACTATAAACAATATACACTCACCTAAAGGATTATTAGGAACACCTGTTCAATTTCTCATTAATGCAATTATCTAATCAACCAATCACATGGCAGTTGCTTCAATGCATTTAGGGATGTGGTCCTGGTCAAGACAATCCCGTGAACTCCAAACTGAATGTCAGAATGGGAAAGAAAGGTGATTTAAGCAATTTTGAGCGTGGCATGGTTGTTGGTGCCAGATGGGCCGGTCTGAGTATTTCACAATCTGCTCAGTTACTGGGATTTTCATACACAACCATTTCTAGGGTTTACAAAGAATGGTGTGCAAAGGGAAAAACATCCAGTATGCGGCAGTCCTGTGGGCGAAAATGCCTTGTTGATGCTAGAGGTCAGAGGAGAATGGGCCGACTGATTCAAGCTGATAGAAGAGCAACTTTGACTGAAACAACCACTCGTTACAACCGAGGTATGCAGCAAAGCATTTGTGAAGCCACAACACGCACAACCTAGAGGCGGATGGGCTACAACAGCAAAAGACCCCACCGGGTACCACTCATCTCCACTACAAATAGGAAAAAGAGGCTACAATTTGCACAAGCTCACCAAAATTGGACAGTTGAAGACTGGAAAAATGTTGCCTGGTCTGATGAGTCTTGATTTCTGTTGAGACATTCAAATGGTAGAGTCAGAATTTGGCGTAAACAGAATGAGAACATGGATCCATCATGCCTTGTTACCACTGTGCAGGCTGGTGGTGGTGGTGTAATGGTGTGGGAGATGTTTTCTTGGCACACTTTAGGCCCCTTAGTGCCAATTGGGCATCGTTTAAATGCCACAGCCTACCTGAGCATTGTGTCTGACCATGTCCATCCCTTTATGACCACCATGTACCCATCCTCTGATGGCTACTTCCAGCAGGATAATGCACCATGTCACAAAGCTCGAATCATTTCAAATTGGTTTCTTGAACATGACAATGAGTTCACTGTACTACAATGGCCCCCACAGTCACCAGATCTCAACCCAATAGAGCATCTTTGGGATGTGGTGGAACGGGAGCTTCGTGCCCTGGATGTGCATCCCACAAATCTCCATCAACTGCAAGATGCTATCCTATCAATATGGGCCAACATTTCTAAAGAATGCTTTCAGCACCTTGTTGAATCAATGCCACGTAGAATTAAGGCAGTTCTGAAGGCGAAAGGGGGTCAAACACCGTATTAGTATGGTGTTCCTAATAATCCTTTAGGTGAGTGTATAAATGCTTTTCAACAAACTACTGATTTATAATTACAGTAGTACCTCAGTTCTCTAACTCATCAGAACTCGAATTTCTTAAAAGTCGAACCAACCACATTGTCGTGTCGATCGGGGACGGAACGGAGACAAATGCTCAGACGTCAGGGTATCAGGGAATACGGGGTTTAATTACAGGTAAGGCAGGCAAAACGCAGACGGACAATACAATGACCGGACTGGGGAAACAAACTGAAACGCGGAAGAAATACAGAGGACTAATGACAATAGCCAGAAACAGCTGATCACATGGGGATTCCAGATGGGGTTAACGAGGGGGCGTGGCACGCAGATGGAGCGGACGATCGGGGCAGGACACATTGTTTTTTAACTTTACACATTGTTTGGATACATTTATTTTCTTACTTTACAAATTACTGTTTTGATAAATGTGCTTAGATGTGTTTAGTACAGTATATGCTCTTGTTTTATCTGGTTCACTTTGTGTTTAAATGCAAAAAAAAACATATTTAGGTGTAATTTTTTGGGGCTGGAAACCAATTAATTGGTTTTCCATTATTTCTTATGGGGAAAATTCAATAAGAACTCGAACTATTTAAGATTCGATCTGGTGTTCTGAACGGATTAAGTTCAGGTTCTGAGGTACCGCTGTATATTTAATTACACTTCACTGTGTAACTTCAACAAACAGATGAGGCATTTTAAACACTTTACAACATACAAAATATCCATGAACATGGCCCTATAAAATGGGTTAATAAAACGTGTAATTCGGGTGGTCAAAAACACACACACAAAAAAAAATCCAAATACAAAACAAGTAAATACATGGCAAGCAATGTCATTTGCCCTTTTTGCACATTGCTTCCTTCCTCCATCCCTGTCAGGTGCCAACTGAAGCCATCTTTGAATGTTTTTGCCGCCTCCTGGTCCGTTGCACTTTTGTCTTACAGCAGCTAAAACACACAACATAAAACTATTAATGCCACCTGCCTCTTAGGCATAGCACATAAATCATACCTTCAAGATCGAGACAGCACCCAACATTTCTAGGATAAATTAACAATTCCAAAACACATACAGTAGGATGGTGACATTTCAGAATGGACAGAAGAGTTGATAAAGCCATTAGGGAGATACTAAACTCAACAGCCCAGTTCACCAAAGAATCTCTTAAGTCAGGAACACTATCACTAGAGTAGGAGAATGGACCCAACCTGGGTGTCTATTGTCTTATGTAGTCTGGGAGTTGACTGAATGGTGGGGTGGGTGTAGTTTTTCCCTCTGTGGTGGGGTCTGGTTGGCTGCCCCGGGCTCTGTGGTGCCCGGTGGTGCCGCTGCTCTGGGCCCCGGACTGGATAGGCCTGGATCCCCCGCCCTGGGTGGATTTCGTGGAACGGGGGTGCTTATGGGGGTCAGCGGGGGGGCTGGCTCCAGAGGGGAGGTACTTTCCTCCCCATCCCTAAATGCTTCCCTCCTCCCACTCCGTCACCCCAACACACATGTAGGGCTTTGAGGTGCAGGTGCGTCGCTGGGATGCAGGGGAGGTATTCCTCCTCTGTCCCCCCGTGACCACCTGTGTCTCAATCACACATCACAACTTAGACACTCTCATTACTTACTCTCTCATGACACATACATTTAGGGCCTTGGGGGTGGGCACACGGAATGGCGTCCAGAGGGCGGTCTGTTCATTCAGCCTTACCTCTGGTGAAGTGCCCACTTCTCAATTTTAAGTTGCACATAGACACTGAGGGTTCTGGGGAGTGGCCGAGCTGACACCAGCTGCTGATTGGCAGAGGGTGGTTAGCACCATGCCCTTCCCCTGTTTTAAAGCACTTTAGAACAACACGCGCCAACACCACATCTGAGCGGGCGGAGGGAAGCATGGGGTCTTTTCACACCCCCGTTCTCTGTTCGCCATCTGGAGCCGGGGGCTGGGAAGAGCTGGCCGTCCAGTCGGGGTCTGGGCTGGTGGGCTTCTCGGCTGCTGTGGGGTCCAGGGAGGTCTTCTTGTCCCCACGTCAGAGGAAAAAAGGGATCCATCTCCGAGGTCTGGTGGCGGATTGCCCCTTTGGGGGTGGTGGTGCCTGGATCTTGGAGTATAGAGTATATATGGGGAGTGTGAATGTGTGTATGGTGTTCATTTCTGTGTGTCTTCATATTGGGTGAATGTGTGAATATTTGTTTATGTGTGCATGAGGGTGGGAACGTATGCTTGTGTACAGTATGTGTACGCCTTTTTGTCTGGGCGGTTGGGTCTTAGACTCCACCAGAAATAACATCTCAGGCTCTATTGCCCCCCACCACACTCCCTGCTGGCAGATGAGGCCCCCGGCTGCCAATGCATTGGTGGTTCTCGATGTCCGGGGCTGGATGCTCTGGTGTGTGCTGGCTCACTCTCGGCGGTTGCCTGTCGGGGCCTGGTCGTTCCGGCTCTGTTGGGTCCCGGCTGGGGGGTGGGGGGGCCCTTGGACCTCTGGTCCCGGGGTCCGGTCTGCCCTGGTGTGGTCGGCCGCCGACGGAGCCTGCGTGCTCGCCGCCATGGCCCCCTGGGGCTCCTGCGATGTGGCTGCCGGATGGCCCCCCTCTGGAACACTCCTCTGCCCTTTTCTGGGTGGGGGCTGCAATTGTTCCTGCGGTGGTCCTCCTGGGGTTCCCGTGCCCTGGGGGGCCTCTGGATGTCTGGGGCCCGGGTCTCCTCCGTGTCGGCTTCATGTCCTGGGTGGGCGGGGCTGTGGCTCCCCACACACACTACTAGACATTTACATGGAGAAACTTTAGGAACACCAGCACGCTGATACACACAGGTGTGCCCGCAGGTGCTCACGGACACGTGCTCACGGACACACACTGGGTATGTGTTGTAATGCTGGTTGTGTGTGCTGTTCAACAACATTTAACGTTTGATGGTCGTTGTGATTAGTACAGATGTTGTATGTTGTCTTTCTCTTTTCAGCAGACATGGGTCATGGAAGCAGATTATCTGTTTTGTTTTTTCTTTTCTCCCCTTTTTTTTTTTCTTTTCCTCTCTCTCCCTCTCTCTCTCTCTTCCCCCTTCTTCTCCTTTGTTCCCCCCCCTCCCTCTCCTTCTTTTGAGGAAGTAAATGAAAAAATAAATTAAATAAATAAATACAAATAAAGTAGTCCTCCGCAGAGGGGGGGTGGAGGAGGGAATATTTAAAATAAAATAAAAAAAAACTAGAGGTTCTATGTCCCATATCATCCTCATCAGACTCATCAATCCTGTTGTTATAAAAACTATGTTCTCCTTCCTCATCAGCACCCAGCTCAAGCTCCGCATCACTAGCAATCAGCAAATGGTCATATTCAGAAGCTTTACCCAGCAAGCTTTCCTCCATGTTTATTGCAAATGTGGTATTACTTTGCTTGTTTTGTATGAACTCTATAATACTATCTACTTTTTTTTGGCTTGCTTTCTTGCATTGCTGCGCTCATTGTAGGTCCAAGCACCCTCCATAAATACCTGGGACTAGTTCTGCCACCTTCAAAAAATGTAAAATATTTATCAAATATAAAAATATTATTTTAATAGTTCAAAATGAGAATGAAATGTCAAAGATTGTGCACAGTGTCACGATCAGCTCCGAACGATCCTCGTATGTGCCTCACCCCCTCATTACCTCATGTCAATTCCTGATTGTTCCCATCTGTGTCTAGTTAATTCCAGCCTGTCCTGTGTAGGAATTATTAGCTCAGGTAATTTTTAATATTCTCCACCAATATGTTTGAAATTAATTAAAGTTTAATTAATTATTATTTAATGCTGATTATTAACCGATTGTTATGCCGAATGGTCAGCTCCTCCAAACTCAATTGAAGTATCCCCGTAAGTCTGTTAATGTGAGACTTAAACGGGATTGACTAATTACCAATATCACTTATAACCTAGGTTAGAAGGCTCGTCCAGCGAGCTGTATCACCAGGTAATGTAAACGATTGGTAGCGAAGCTCCCCTCACGGCCGATGAGAGAGAGTCTCGCGATGTTTCAGGCGAATTTGAGGTTCAGAGCGTGTAGCAAGATCGCACAGAGGCAGGAACTTAGTGTGAGTAAACACGAAATAACGGAATAAAACAAACGATGTAATTATGAAAATGCAATGACCGGATTTAAATGAGTAACCTTAAATGGGAAATACTGTTCTGCAAAGCAAGCATAGTTTGTGGAAACACGACCCTAAAGTCTTATAGCAGGTTAAACAGAACAGCTTAAGTTGTTAGAATGAAAGGAAGTTGGTTTACTTGGTTGAAGAGTGGGGGGGGGGGTCTTGGCAGTTGATGGCAGAGCTGCTGAGCTGATGGCACTCAGGAAGGCGCGGCGTTTGGAGCAGTGGAGTGGAGTCCCTTTAGATTCTCTCTCCTGGTGAAGCTTTGTCTTGGGTGCTGTTCTCTGTTCAGCTGGGCCTTCACCGGAGGGTTCTTGTGGGCTTCTCTTCTCCCGGGCTGATGGTCTTTTCCTTCAGGCTGGTGGTTATTCTCTGCGCCCCTTTGTTCTGAGGTGCTAGATTTTTATGGTCTAAAGTTCATGAATAGGGATGACCAGGAATTCGACTCCTGGCCCAATGGCTGGCCATCCATTTGGCGGGCTTTCGGAAGGGGGTCTGTATCAGTCCTTTTGGGATTTATGGCCCGACTGATTCTCCCTTTACTGATGATTTTCATTAAGCTGTTATAACTTTTGATACATCCACTTTTATGGTAATCACTGACCAGATTTGGAATCAGGAGTGATTTTCCATCAGTTTGACACCAAACACTCCATACCAGCTTCATAGGTACATACCTCATACCATCTGCATTAATTGATTAAACAATTAATTATTTTATCTATGTGACTGATTCACATCAGTATGGGATACAGGTGTTTTGGGTTGCACCTCAACAGATGTTACACTTTGTGCAGACATTACATCAAATATTCATATTCCAAACAGCACATCTTATACATAGATAGGCATGGCCGTTAGTTTGTGGTAATATCAATATAAGTTGCACATCTGGAAACAACATATTTTGTTTGGTGTGGCTTATGCCAATTCATCTTCTCCAGAATGGATAAGATACACCTTAATTTAGTTCTTTTAACATAGTATGTTAGAACCACGAAACTTGGTAACGGTCCACCAAGATCAGATAAGGACCGCAAAGGAATGTTGGAAGAGAAGGGGGGTTGTTAACAAAGAAGACTCTCTAAAAGTTAGGAAACATTGGTTACACTAATTTTCAGATTCTTCTGGTATACCATGAGAACATATATACAATGGTAGCTATACCTATCTATTTATTTAAATTTATACATGTTCAAGTGCAAAGGGGTAAAATAGGTGATACTCCGTGAACATGGTTATAAGGGTGGCACACAAAACACTAAGATTGTCTAAGGACACATACAAACATAACCTATCTGTATATTGAGACTAGTAGTCGTGAGTAAATCAATATACAGGGTATACAAAAGCCAAACTTAATTGAAATTTCCTGTAGGGTGTTCGTCTGTTGGGTGAGTGATATGTGAGGCAGAATGTATGGGGAGGGGGTTGTGTGCCAAGTCGAGGGACCCCTGTCCATTAGGTCCACTCTGCTTGTCTGTAGGTCCCTAAATCTTTGGGCAATAAAAGTTGGAGTGCTGGCCTCCCTTGTTATCTGTGTGTGTGTGTTTATGTGTGAAACCCACCTTTGGTGCCTCTCGTACCAGGCTCGGCCTTGTCTCAGGCCACCTGGAATTTAGGCCCTGTGATATGTGTGTGTGATCCTACACTGTTCAACCAAATAGTTACTTCAGCATTAGTTCAAATACAAGAACTCGTGGCCATAGGTGGAAATTAGCAGGATAACATTTCAAATTGGATTTAAGGAAGCACTTCTTTACACAGCGTGTAGTCAGAGTATGGAATAGTCTTCCTGATAACGTAGTGCAAGCTGAATCCTTGGGTTCCTTTAAATCAGAGCTAGATAAGATTTTAACAACTCTGAGCTATTAGTTAAGTTCTCCCCAAGCGAGCTCGATGGGCCGAATGGCCTCCTCTCGTTTGTATAGTTCTTATGTTCTTAACACACCCCTGGCAAATCCCAGAATCAACTGAGAAGAATGCAGAGGTTCTCCACTCGGCACAGCACTCACAGTACCAGTGTACAGGCCGGCCAGCAGCTTTGGGGGGATCCTGTGAAGTCTCAGGATGTCCCACAGGGCAACTCGATCAACTGAGTCACACGCTTTAGAAAAATTGACAAAGGCTGCAAAGAACCTCTGCTGATATTCATGCTTGCGCTCGATGAGAACCCTCAGTGCCAGGATACGGTTGATGGTAGACTTTTTAGACGTGAAACCAGACTGCTCCGGTCGCTGACAGGCAAGCAAGTAATCATGGATCCTGTTAAGGACGACCCTAGCAAGGACCTTAGCCGGCACTGAAAGCAGTGTTATCCCTCTAGTTGCCGCAATCCAGGCGATCCCCCTTCCCTTTCCAGATCGGGATTACAAGTCCCATTTTCCAGTCAGTTGGGATAATGCCTGACTCCCAAATGGAAGCAAAGATTGCCTGCAATGCCAGGAGGACAGCCTTACTATCAGCCTGGAGAAGTTCACCCCTGATACCACAGATCCCTGCAGCTTTCTCTACCTCCATCTCATTCACCACCCATGCAATCTCAGTGAGATTAGGTGCTTCAAAGCTAATTGGAGGATCAGCTTCAAGAACCGTGGACCCAGAGATGTCCAACATCTTAGCTGGAGGGTCAGCTTTAAAATCCTCCTCAAAACGGGTCACAACTGCAGTGTCATCCATAATGACCATTACATCATTATACATCAAGTCTCAGAGGAACAGATTCAGATGTGCATAATGCTTTGATTCCTCTGTAAGTAGGACATGGGTCAGTAGACCATAGATAGTGTGTCACCTGCTTACAGATTCATCTAATAAACACCTTCTTATCTGCCCTCAGAACCCTCACAGCTGTCCTACTCAGTTCCTGTTACAGACTGGAGTTGCCACCAATTCGTGTGCTGTGACTCCTCTAGATAATATCCAGGGTACCCTGCAAGATGAAAAACTTCCTTCTGGGAAGAATGGCAACACCAACACAACCCTCGGCAACCTTCAGGGTCTTATCACGGAAGGTCTCCCACATCACATTAAAGTCAGCAGTCGCATCCAAGTCTGCAAGTTCCTCACACGAACTGCGTGAAAACTATTCAGAAACAGCTTGATCTTGGAGTCTGGCTAAGTCCAGCCTCATTCTCCTAGTAGGTGGTAGCCTACTGGATATACACTTACCTAAAGGATTATTAGGAACACCATACTACGCTTCCAAAGTCGTTCACGCTCGGCCTCAGGTGGTATCAGTGAAACACATGAAAGCCAGGAGGAACAACAACAACCCACAGGTGACCATCTAGTGCTAACAACTTGAGGATTCCACAGGGTTCATCAACCTGCTATGCCAGTCAGTCAGAATTGAGAAAGCACTCTGGATGGAGTGCAAAACGTCTTCTATGAAAAACAAAGTCCAGTTGCTATTACATACTGTAACCCTTTTTAGGGTTAATTTATGACATTGATATGATCGACAAATTCAGTTAATTAGTGATAATTGCTACTATAATTTTTTATGTTATTATATTCTAGAACATTTTCGGATATTAAAAAAAGTCAGCCATTTTGTTTTGTTTACATTTCAACTGTTAGAAAAGATATAACACCATGGCTAGGTATTCCACAGCTGAAGCTCTTCGACACATTCTGCAAGAGGATACAGTCGGAATGTGCATTATATGACCAGTCCCCTCTGCTGCCCCACCCCCATCCCCCCCCACCGCCGCAACCCCTTTAACTGCACTATCTCACTGCATAAGCTGTGCAAGCATCATGCAGTTAACTAATAAATGTATCTTAACTTTAGTTAATTGAATTTGAGCTTGGTACCATTGAATTATATATGCCAATGGATAGGGGTGCAACTTGAACCCCAAGGACCTGGAACGTAACTTTCTGACAAGGACCCATTGAGGGTTAAATAACCTTTCTTTCCCATTCTGACATTCAGTTTGGAGTTCAGGAGATTGTCTTGACCAGGACCACACCCCTAAATGCATTGAAGCAACTGCCATGTGATTGGTTGATTAGATAATTGCATTAATGAGAAATTGAACAGGTGTTCCTAATAATCCTTTAGGTGAGTGTATGTGTGTGTGTTTTACATGTGACTCTGACCCTGTCAAAAGGAGAATTTGTTACCTTTGGGAACAGACAATTTTCTTTTCTTTTCTTTTTTTTTTTAGAAAACTTTATGTTCATGCACACAGAAAATGCTGGCTAAAGTGGAGTATGCCGGAGTGCAGAAATACATAAAAATTCCACAGTCTGATGATGGAAACTTTCAATACAATGCATTTCTTCAAGAAGGTTGGTTCTGCATATACATAACTTTAAAGTCTAATTCAAAGTTCCCTAATTCATATAGCAGCTTATTACATAGTACTTTAGATTTTCCAGTAACTGGAAAGTTCATTCTTGGACCAGACAATGTCAATCAAATCACTCTGACTGATGGGTCAGGAACAGAGGTGGATGGTGATATCTTTGATGAGCTTGTAAAGTCAGGAGTTGTGACTTTCAGGATCTTAACTGGACAGCCAGCAATAGGTAAGCATGTTAAAGACAATCACAGACAGTGTTAAAGAATATTAAAGTGCATTATCTACAGCAATTGTCTGAGAATTTATAAAATGATTTTAAAAAGAGCATACCTCTGTTTCTTCTAACTATATTCATTGCATTGTAGAATCACTTAAACTTAAGCATCTCTCTCGTTTAGCTTTCTTCATTCTGCCACAATTATGTACTCATCCATCTTTATACACTGTTAAATATCTGCATCTCCACTGTTGACTGTTTTTGTCACTGATTAATATATGCTACTTCAATTTGCTTTTTTGTGATTTTCGTAGAGCTGGATTTTAAACTGGTTGCAAATGAAACTGAATCCTCAGTAGTGGCAGGGACTCTATCCTCTCCACTGTCATCAAATTCATCTGATTCGACAGTTATACTGGAGCCCACAAGGAAAAGAAGATGCCTGTCTGAGGTAATGGATCGTGATGAAGCGAGAAAGGTGAGCCTTACAGTATTATTTTCAAATTTGGAAACATCCTTAGTGTTTGATTTTGTAAATGTTAAGTATTCCCTTACAGAAGGGAATTTGTTTTTGTTCTTGAATTTGAATGCCGTTCACATGTCAGAAGATTATACCATGTTCTGGCAGATGGTTGATGCAGTTCTCAGGGCTAATGCAAAAAGTGAAGAAGTCTTCATGGAATATGACAAAACCAGAACACTTACAGATGCAAAGCGTAAAGAAATGGTGAACATCCTAGTTGCAGATATGCTAAGAGTACATGGGTAGGAAATTCAACATACTTCTAATTTTGAATTTTATCTAAACATATTCCCTTTTAAGTATGCTTAATAACCAAGGACTATTTTGAAAGGATCCCACCTTCAACTGTGCGAACTAGTTATGCATTGGGGATTGTGACACTTTTTCCATATCTTCAAGATCCATACTCTAAAAATGGATATGTAAGTATCCAGCATATTTTCATCTTGTTTAAGTCCAGTTAGTACCTGTCAAACCTTCATTTTGTGTAATGCTCATAGTCCAAGAGCAATGAACATTACACAAAAGGTTTGAACATTTGAAGGGTACTGTGTGTGTGTATTTGCTTTATACATGTATAGCATGGGTGTCAAACTCCAATCCTGGAGGGCTGGAGCCCTGCACAGTTTTGGGTTTCCCCTCGTTCAACACACCTGATTCAACTCCTTGTGCTAATTACCACATTACCTCTTGAGCTGAATCATTTGTGGTGGAACAGGGAAAGAACTAAGATATACAAGGCTCTGCCCCCCCAGGACTGGAGTTTGACACCCGTGATGTATAGTATGTAGTTGTAATAATTATTCCTTTATACTATGCAGCTTTTCCCATGCTATTTTTTGTGTAGATTTTACTTTAAATCATTATGTTCCAGGAACACTACTATGATCCAGAAAGTAACACTGGCTACCTTGCACGGAGAATTAAGACAGTTCAGCGCAATACCTCTACCGGCTCCCGGGAATCATGCCAGGCAAATTCATCAGAACAGCCCAAAAACCCAAAGAGAATCTATATCATCTGAGGAGCAACTCTTTGGTGATGAGTGTAGAGAGGCCATATCTACAATAAGACATTCAACTGATGATTCTGTAATCAAACTGAAGATGCGAGCAACATTTCAGTATAGACAGAAGGTGATTCGTGACTTGGATTAATCTAGCTCAGTTTTTGATGTCTTCCCTCGTTTCCTTGACATACCTGGTTTGGTAAGCAAAGCATATTTGAGCACTTGTTTGGTTGATGTAGATTTTTGTGACTGATAATTTAAGCTACATTTGTGCCCTTGTTTTAAAGATTGATCAGGATTTTAACATGATGTTTGGAGATGAGGTGTCTGGAAGGTTCCTTGCAAAGTGGCCAACACATTTCAAGGCCAAAGTCGTCGCTGACTGCAAGACTGCACTCCCAAATCAGTACATTGAGGAGCTGCTCTCAGCAATTGAACCTCAGCCTGAGGATAATTATGGTCAGTGTACATTTTATATGATGACTATTTGTATTCTAAAATGTTTTATTCTCCCCCTTTAATATTTTTCTGGTTAAATTATATGATTTGTTTTCTAGGATGGGACAGTGATATGTCAGCAATTCTGCTTCTGCAGTATCTTCTCCCACCAACCTCAAAAGGGCAGAAAAAAACAACCAAGATCAGTTCCGCTCAAGCAGCCAACCATCTTGTGAGATATCTTAAGGTTTGTGTGTACTTATGTAGGGCTGGGTGATATTGCCTCAAATCAATATCACAATTGAGCATTTTACATATATTGTGATTAATGAGCAATTATTTTGTTTCTGTGTTTTTGCCCTCGAGGTTTGTACTTAAAGCAACAACTAAAAGCTCAACAATTAAAGCTTGGATTTTTTTGAAAAAATGGTGCACAGTTGTATGTCTTTAAAGAAACAGTACATGAATACACACTAGGAAAAGTATTAATTTTGTTTTCATTAACTGAATTAAAAAAAAAGTCATGGGCAAGATTGCATCAGAGGTTCTTAATGTCTGTTTTGATTAATTGTCCAGCCCCTCATATATACATGCACACATGCAGTATTTGCTGTCCTGCTCTGAGAATTCCAAAATCTCCTGAAACTAAGTTGTATTATTGTACAGTATATTCCATTCCTTACCAGCAGGAAGGAGCCAGTCTCACTACCTTCCTTGAGAGAGTTGATGTGACACAACCACTCCTCCTCTGCATTGGTGAACAGAAGAACAGGATTGAGAGATTCTATGTCATTGTCGACCAGAAGCCTATTCCTTGCAAGGCACAAACATCAGTGGCTGCTTTTGATGAGCTCTTCAAAGCACTCTATGTCTTCAGTCTCTCCTATGATGAAGCCCTTTGCAGTTTCTACACATTTGTCCAAACCACAGTATATAACATTTGATGTTGGAAGTACAAAAGAGAGCCCACGTGTAAAGGAACTTCGTGCACGTTTGTTGCAGTGAAAAGAGAAACTCATCTTTTGTTTGAAGATGTTCACATGTGTAGGAATTTAACAGCTCAAATGGGGGTGGTTTCCCACCAATGTTCAGGGGAATTGATTATGAATTAATTAATGATTAATTCATACACAATTAAATATGGAATATTAGGTTTGAGTTGTTGTTCCGATATCACAGTCTTTATATTAGTCCCACTTGGTAAAGAGCTGGATGATTTAAGTCCAGAATGTGAATGGAATTCATTCGTTGGTATCACTACTCAGTCTAAGATAGCTGCCCGTCCACCGGGTCAGCTTCTCTCTGTAACCTAGCGACTCAGCTCTTGGCCAAAGAGAGAGTCTCACGATACTTGAGGATGCGAGTGGGACTTCAAAGCTCAGTAACGGGATTCAGACCAATAAAGTGACTTATTGTAAGCACAGAGAGGGAGATTTAAAATGTGAACAGCATGCGTTTATTCTAATGCTACACTAAAACAGGACAAACATTACACATAACATAATACTTACAAACACAATAACGAAATTACGGAAAATGGATTTACAGTAGGAAACAATGATCAGCTTTGATTAAATACTGTTCTGCAATGGCAAGCCTAGGATCTAAACAGGCAACCCAGATTTCAGTGTAGATCAGCCGGTACCAGTTGCCTATGAGAGAGTTGACGGTGAGTTTACGTGATTGCAGCGGGGATCAGCTTTGTCTTTTGTTGAAACTCGCGGCGAAGAGGCTTCGGAGTTTCGATGGTAGATTTATCTTCTCCGCGCGTAGTTTCTCCCGCAGTCTTGGATTGGAGGCTTCGCGTTTTCTTCTTCTTTTCTTTTCTCCACACCTCCTCCTCTGGGTGTGAGGTTTTTATGCCCCATGGACTCCATGAATATTCATGACCGACTCATACCCAATGAGAATTGGTACCTGGATCCGAGGGGCCGGTTGCAGGCTCCCCGAATGGCCCCATAGATTTATGGTGGTCTTTGGCCAAATTTTGTGCTGATTTTAATTAAGTAATTTAGCTTTGGATAGGTTCAACTGTGTAATAATCCGTCCCCGGATTCATATTCGGACATAATTTAGGATGACATCGATACCAAACATGATATTCCACCTTCGATCCAAACCTTAGCTAATTTTTATTGATTAATTTATAATTCCTTTTATGAGGTGCATACTTATTATTGCCATCAATGTACAGAATACCTGGTTAGGTGGTATATCTCACAGCTGTGACAAGTTTAGGTGAGTTTTACTGAAGCTGTACCCCATTGCATACGGTGTGTCCTAATTAAGGATGGCTCGGGTAACTGTCTTTACTCCAGTAAAAGAACAATATTGATTATGCATTGACAAATTATAAAATGGAGCAAACCTGGCTATTAAAAAGGGGTTCAGTACACAAGTTTTAACATACATTGCATAGTCTCTCTCAGACAAAGGGAGGTAGAAAAAAAGAGCGCGAATCTCCGATTTACGGCTGTAAGGTATAGATAAGCGACCACTTTTCTACCCCTCCCCCCTTTGGTGAGGGGTGGGGGCTTTCCTTAGTTCTATTAAATAAATAACTATGCACTCAAACATTTCTACCACCATGATAACACCATGATTATGCATAAATGCATCACACATAACGTACGCACACAGGCAGCACATAAACAGACCATACACATAGACACATCACACACATATGTACTTCACACGCACACAGAGGTAAATAGTTACTTATGCGCACATATAAGTACAGGTGAGCATGGGCACGCACATGCGCACGCACAGACACACACACCTAGCAAGCTCCTCACACCCGGCGAATTAGTTTAAACATGAGCACAATAAGGTTTGTCACATGGAATGTACGTGGTGTCGGCTCCAGAGTAAAGAGGCTAAAAGTTTTTAATCACCTGAAAGATTTACAAGCAGACATTGTCCTCCTACAAGAGACACATCTGTCCAAAACAGCTGCAGATGCACTCACCTCAGTTCCCTCATGTATATTCAGCTGGATACAACTCAAAACAGAGAGGAGTGGCCATACTTATTAATAAAAAAATACACTTTACTACCATTAACACTATTACAGACCCAGAAGGTAGATTCATTATAGTCAACTTATCTATCCAAAACATGAACATATGTATCGCTAGTGTATATGGCCCAAATGTTGACGACGACTCCTTTTCACCTCACTTTCTGATCATTCTGACACCACACTTCTTATAGGAGGGGACTTCAACCTGATTTTTAACCCTGAAATTGATAGGTTTAGTAATGCAGGTAGCTATAGGAACTAGCAATCCCCAGAAATCCTGAAACAATATATGAGGGACCTTGGTCTATGTGATGTTTGGTGTTCTCATCATCCCACTCTTAGAGAATATACTTTTTTCTCGTCTGTACACCGATCATACTCCCGCCTAGACCACTTTCTAATCAGTAGCTCCAAAATGAGGGACACTTCAGCGGTTCAGATCCACCCTATCACTATCAGCGACCACGCCCCAGTCTCCCTCACTCTGACTAACACAAAGGTCACTCCGCCAATCAAACACTGGAGATTTAATACATCATTACTTAAAGATGAAAATTTTATAAATTATTTCAAACAGGAGTGGGCACTATACTTGGAGGACAATGACACACCAGGAATCTCAGCTTGTGTTCTTTGGGAGGCAGGGAAAGCAGTCATGCGAGGTAAGATAATTTCTTATTCCTCACATAAGAAAAGAGTAGAAAATTCACTAATATTAGAACTAGAGCAAATGATTAAAACTTTAGAAAGTGAATATGCAGCCGCATCCCAGGAATGCATTCTGGATGAATTAAGGAGAACAAAACTTAAATTAAACGAGATTAATGATAAAAAAACACAGTTCTTGGTGCAAAGGCTTAGACTGGAAAATTTCGAAAAAATCAACAGATCAGGTAGATTTTTAGCCAACCAATTAAAGCTGAACAAGGAAAAAATAACAATCTCTTCCATAAAAGACCGATTAGGTAACATTACACATGACCCAGATGAAATAAACAACACCTTTAGAAATTTCTATGAAAATTTCTATGTCACAGATTGATCCACCACAGGCTGATATTGATGAATTCCTTAACAATATAAATCTTCCAAAATTACAGGAAGATCAGGTAATGGCACTGGAGGCACCCATTTCAGTGGCAGAACTCCATGATGCCCTTCAGCATATGGCCAACAATAAGGCTCCGGGACCAGATGGTTTTCCAGCAGAATTCTATAAGGAATTTTGGACTACGTTAGAGCCCACTTTCCATAGAATGGTATGTCATATTAAAGAAAGCGGCGAATTACCTTTAACTATGAACTCTGCCAATATTAGTGTACTCCTAAAACCAGGTAAGGACCCCACGCTCCCATCTAGTTATCGTCCCATATCACTAATAAACACAGATCTTAAATTAATATGTAAAGCTTTAGCAAAAAAACTGGAGAAAGTCACCCCTTTCATAATACACCCTGATCAAACAGGCTTCATCAAAGGTAGACAGTCGGCAGCCAACACACGCAGGTTAATTAACTTAATGGATTACTCTACCATCAACAAACTAGAAACTATAATTATTTCTTTAGATGCAGAAAAGGCTTTCGACAGGGTAAATTAGAAATTTCTTATAGCAGCACTAAATAAATTTGGGTTTGGATCATCTTTTATTACCTGGATTAAAATTCTATATAGCTCTCCTAATGCATCAGTCAGGACAAACGACCAAACTTCACCAAGCTTTCTTCTCCAGAGGGGTACTAGACAAGGCTGCCCACTCTCCCCCTCTCTCTTCGCTATTTTTATTGAACCTCTAGCAGCCATGATAAGACAAAATAGAGATATTACAGGTATTCAAATTAAAAATGAGCTTCATAAGATAAGTCTTTATGCAGATGATGTATTAATTTTCCTTCCAAACTCTCAATCCTCCCTATCTCACACAATTTCAGTCATAGAAAGATTTTCATCAATCTCTGAGTATTCCATCAACTGGTCAAAATCCACAGTCCTGCCTATAAACTGCGATTTTCAAAATGCGCCAACTACTACATTACAATCAGGAAATATCAAATATTTAGGTATAAATATTTCCCCCAGGCTGTCAGACCTGCAAAAATTAAACTTTACTCCACTACTTAAAACAATAGAAGACGATCTTATACGGTGGAAAACCCAGCCCATATCACTCATGGGGAGGGTGGCCTCTATTAAAATGATGGTTCTACCCAAAATTAACTATTTGTTCTCAATGATCCCCTATAAACCCTCTTCTGCCTGGTTCAATTCATTAAATTCACACATTTCCAAATTTCTATGGCGGGATAAACCACCAAGAATTAGTATAAAAACCTTACAAAAGACTAAACAATGCGGAGGTTTAGATTTGCCAAATTTTAACTACTACTTTCTTGCCAATAGATTACAATATGTTTTGAATTGGATTAATCCAAGCCCGCTAGACAGACTATGGCTAAATGTAGAACAGGAGTTCTGTGATAATTTAGATATCTCCGATTTGCCATTTATCAGCTCTAGCATCAAACACCATAAATGTTTCCTAAGTATTAATATTAGAACATCTCTGACAGCCTGGTGGGACTTTCTTAAATTAAACAAATCCTCGCTAACCCCATGCCAATGAACGCCCATCTGGAACAATCCAGACATCCTACTGAACAAGAAAGTGTTAAATTTCACTGTA
The DNA here is from genome assembly GCF_048594095.1 of Paramormyrops kingsleyae. Lineage (NCBI taxonomy): Eukaryota > Metazoa > Chordata > Actinopteri > Osteoglossiformes > Mormyridae > Paramormyrops > Paramormyrops kingsleyae. The sequence continues at coordinate 2,962,259 of NC_132808.1, read as the reverse complement.
TGGAGGGATAAAGGCATACGGTATCTAGAGCATATTATCCAAAATGGACAATTTATTCCATTTGAAGAACTTGTTTCACAGTACAATATTCAGAGAAGCAAGTTTCTAGAGTACCACCAACTTAAATATATATTGCGGGTTAAATACGGACATGATGAATTAAATCTACAATTACCTACAAAGGTAACCCAACTACTGAGAATCCATGCACCTAAAACAATGTCAAAAATATACAGATCATTGTCAGATTTAAACGACTCAATATCTCTCCCAACCTCAAAATGGGAAATTGATTTATCGATTAGTATAGACCAGAGCATCTGGACACAAATATGTTTAAATACTTTTAGAATGACCAAAAAACCCAATCTGCAACTCATACAATATAAGACTCTCCATAGAACACACTACACAGGACAAAGGATGTTCAAGATGGGCCTCATAGAATCCGACACCTGCCCTTACTGCACAAATAATGCACCAGACGACTATATGCACGCTATGTGGGAATGCACAGCTGTTCACCTATTTTGGCAGAGGGTATGCGAAGACTTATCTACGTATTTAGGGTATAATATTCCGGCCTCCCTGAGATTATGCTTGCTAGGCGATGTAAGTAATATGGATCTGGAGGGTAGTGCAACACAAATGGTTCTCACCGCCTTGTGCATCGCCAAGAAAACTATCCTTGTGAATTGGAAATCAAAAAACAATTTGAGTTTTAATAAATACAAAGGTCTCTTGTTGGACCACATTAGTATGGAGCGAATGTCTGCTTCCTCCAAGAATCAATTAGCCAATTTCAACTCTCTCTGGTCCCCAATAATTGACTCCATCACTTAGTGGGTGTGTGGCGTCATGGCTTTGCCGTTCCTTGTGTCCCTTGGATGGTGGGGGGTCTCTGGGGGGTGTGGGTGCCGGTGGCTCCGTGGGGCTGGGGGCCTGCGGTTCCTGGGCTGGGGGTTGTGGGTTGCCCCTGGGCTGGCGGGGTGGGGGGGGCTGGGGGCGTCTACCCGGTGGGCGTTGGCTGGCGGGCCCGGGTGTGGGGCGGCGGCGTCCGTGGGGGGCCACTGGACAATTCCAGGGCATCTGCTGTTGGGCCTCGAGATGAGTGTGTGCGTGTGTGTCTGTGCATGTATCTGGTGAGTGTGTGCGTGTGGGCATGCGTGTCTGTGTGTGTATCTGGTGAGTGTGTGCGTGTGGGCGTGCGTGCCTGTGCGTGGGTATCTGGTGAGTATGCATGCTCTGTTTGTCTGCATGTATGGCCTGGGACGGGGGAGCACATCGATGTTGGGGTGGTGCGGGTGTGGTGGGGTGCGAGTGTTTGGTGAATGTGGGTATCTGGGTATGAATGGCTCGTCGGCGATGCCAGCGCAGATGAGGCCCCAGACACCTCCTTGGGTTGGGGCGGGGGGGCGCTGCGGCGGGGGGCAGGGGTGTCCCCCTGGGTGTTGGCGCTGTGCGTCCGGGCGTGCCTTGCCTGGCGCCCGCTACCCTGCGGCGCTGTCGACTATCGCCCCGCGCCCCCCCTGCCGGCCCGCATCCACCTACACCACACATAGGTAATGGGGGGTGATCAGCTATTCACCCCCCATCTTACACATTAGACGCCACATCTAGACATCACACCGCACCACACAGAGGGAAGGGGGGGCGATTAGCCACTCATCCCCCCCTCATTATCTTAACTGCATTTTAGACATACATCCACGTCACACCACTCATCCACATAGGGCCTTGGAGGGAGAGGGGAGCTGTGCAGGTCCTGGGTCGGCTGCTTCTGCAGCCCGCAGCTGGACTGCACGGCTCCCTTCCCCTCTATTTTAACTCCACTTTAGACACTTAGGGCTTGGGGGGGCCGGTGGGTGTCTTTTCCCCATATGCTCCCCCATATCTCAACGACACCTTAGCTCACACACATGTACACCATCAATGATCAAGGTGGGTGGGGGGCGGGCGGGGTGAGTGGTCCTGGGTGTGGCGGGGGCGGCAGGCGTCCGGCGGGTGGGCTCGGGGGTGGGGCGGCCGCATCTGTGGGGCGCTGCCGGTCTCCGGCGGGGTGCCCGCTCGCCTGCGATCTGGGGGGGTGGGGAACATCCTCTGGGCCGTCCACTGGGCAAGTCCAGGGCATCTGCTGCCGGACTTCAAAGACGAGCAGGTGTGACTGGGAGTGTGTGTCTGAGTGTGTATATGAGTGCATGCATGGATCTGTGTGTCTGCAGGTTTGTCCTGGTACGGGGAGCACGTGGATGATGGGGCGGTGTGGGGGCGGCAGTGAGGGGACTTGGGATCTGGGCTTGGGGGAGGGGGGGTCGGGGTAGCCAGGGGCGGGTGTGCTTGGTGGCTCTCGGGGCGTCCCCCTGGTCCCCTGGGTGGGGGTTCTCAGGGAGCGGGCGGGTCTCCCCGGGGCTGGCGGGGCCCCCACGGGGTGTGCGGGTGCTCCGGGCTCTATCCGTGCCTGCGTGGCCGGCCCCCGGGGGGGCGGCGGCGCGCTGCCGCCTGTGGCCGTGGGGTTCCTGCCTCGTGCTCGCCGGTGGGGGGCGCCCGGTGCCTCCTTCCCTGCCTGCCTTAGGTGGGCGCACAGCCTTCCGGTGGCGGGGGGCCCGGGTACCTGGCCGCTGTGGGGCAGCTGGGTCCATGACCCGTCGGGGCTCTCCCGGCCGTCTGGGGGCCCCGGGGCGGCGTTGTTGTGGCCTCGCACACTCACTGGGAATCATTCCATGTTAGCCTGCACACTCATACATGCACTCACACCGCACAGGCATACACGCGTGCACATATGCGTACGCAGACACGTACACGTACACGCACACATGCACGTATGCGTACACACACATACACGTACATATGCACACGCACACACATACACACACTTTCATATCAACACACATACACTTAGAACGCACACACACACACAGGAGAGCCTAGGGCTCTCATCCCCTATTTCACCCCTTTTTTCTCCTTGTATGGGTGTGTGTGTGAGAGTATGTGTGAAAGTTGGTATGTGGCTTCCACATATATATATATATATATATATATATATATATGTATTTTTTTTTTTCCCGCTGGTATTAACGTATTTAATTCCAGGAGCAGATACTGACACAAGCATATTCCCATGTTATAATAGTACCACTGGTTTCTTTGTGTGTATACTGTTTGTGTGTGTCCCTGGATCTTATCTTTCAGATACAGCAGCTGGTGTGATGATAGTGTCCAGCAGTAAGATGCAGAAGCTGTCCTTTTATTACTCTTTCTTTTTTGTTCTACTGTTTATGTATATTTCTCTTTCCCTGTCTCTCTCTCTGACCCCCCTCCTTATTTTATTTTTATTATGCATTTATTTATTTTTCTACTTCCTCTGTCTCTCACCCCTTTCTCTCCTTTCTCACTTTCTCTCTCTATTTTTTCCCCACTAACCCCCCCGTCAGCTCCGGCTTTGTGGCGCAATGACATATAACCGATTAATAAAGAGTATACCTCAAGTATCAAGAGGAGCTTAAATCCGAAGCTCCACTTGGCAAAATAAAAGTGTTGGCACAATAAAGCACCCAGACTAACATCCTGCTTGCTAAACTGCCGGACACGACAGGGGGAAAAAAAAAAAAAAACATTTCTACCTACTTGGTTACACCACTTAAACTCATTCCCCAATCTCTGAGAGAGGTGTGAGCGCGTGGTTGGATAACCCCAGTGTTTACCTATCTGTGCATATCCTATAATATATATATGTATATAATTGTCCAAATGGCGAAGATACAATGGGACATTCATAAGAGAAATAGAAGACAATTGTGACTGACACATACACATCCACCAAGTTTACAGTAATGATGCCAAATAATAGTGAGGACAATATACAGTCAAATACACATAGGTGGCATATGATTTTAGCTTTGTCCCACTCCAGAGATATGCAGGATCTTCCCCCTCTCTCCACACTATTTGGGTCCTTTGTTTGAGGGCCATAAACATTGGAATGCGGGCTTCGGCTTCCCTGGAGAGGGGCCCCTCTGCGTGTGGGTACGGAGGTAGATCTTAGCATGGCCGACTCACTCCCGCAGCGGCCATAAAATACTGTCTGTGGGGCCTGCGTGATCCTACACATGTTTCGTTTGTAAAATGCACCAAAAAAATTGTTCACTTCTTTGTCAACATTTGAAATTCTACCATGGTTTGTATCCTGGAGCAAAGTTAAACTTGAAGTGTGGAGAGCATGGATGTCATTCTTCGTTTTGTACCTACAATGGCTTCAGAAAGCACCTGAGCTCTGTTCATAAGCATATGGATCAATATGAGGATACTAGTCACTATACAAGGACTGCATGAGTCGAGTGTTCAGCCAGGATGTTCAACAACTGTTACAACTTCTGTTCATTCTGTTCATCATTCTCATAGCATTGTTGGTAGGTCTCAGCTATACTCAATGTGTGGCTCAATTGTTGCAAGCCTGCAAGCATCTGGTATCCCTGAAAGTACTGTGCAAACAATAGTTTGTTCAATGGAAGAAGTTGTTTGTGATATTCATAGCCAAGCATGCAAGGAGGTTATCAAAACCCTGTCTCACAAAAGGGAGAATACAAGCCTTATCAATAAGGTAGAGCACTGTTTCAGTCAACTAAGCAATCCCTTTTCAGCACTAAACACAGTAACAAAGAGGCATAATTATTATGATGAAAAATGGGATCTAGTTGAACCTGTAGAATATGTTCTTGGGGTGAGATTGGCTATGTGTAGAAATAAGACTACAGGCATCTACAGCCAAATTCCTGTAACAAATAAGTATATGTACACTCACCTAAAGGTTTATTAGGAACACCATACTAATACGGTGTTTGACCCCCTTTCGCCTTCAGAACTGCCTTAATTCTACGTGGCATTGATTCAACAAGGTGCTGAAAGCATTCTTTAGAAATGTTGGCCCATATTGATAGGATAGCATCTTGAAGTTGATGGAGATTTGTGGGATGCACATCCAGAAGCTCCCGTTCCACCACATCCCAAAGATGCTCTATTGGGTTGAGATCTGGTGACTGTGGGGGACATTTTAGTACAGTGAACTCATTGTCATGTTCAAGAAACCAATTTGAAATGATTCGAGCTTTGTGACATGGTGCATTATCCTGCTGGAAGTAGCCATCAGAGGATGGGTACATGGTGGTCATAAAGGGATGGACATGGTCAGAGACAATGCTCAGGTAGGCCGTGGCATTTAAACGATGCCCAATTGGCACTAAGGGGCCTGAAGTGTGCCAAGAAAACATCCCCCACACCATTACACCACCACCACCAGCCTGCACAGTGGTAACAAGGCATGATGGATCCATGTTCTCATTCTGTTTATGCCAAATTCTGACTCTACCATTTGAATGTCTCAACAGAAATCGAGACTCATCAGACCAGGCAACATTTTTCCAGTCTTCAACTGTCCAATTTTGGTGAGCTCGTGCAAATTGTAGCCTCTTTTTCCTATTTGTAGTGGAGATGAGTGGTACCCGGTGGGGTCTTCTGCTGTTGTAGCCCATCCGCCTCAAGGTTGTGCGTGTTGTGGCTTCACAAATGCTTTGCTGCATACCTTGGTTGTAACGAGTGGTTATTTCAGTCAAAGTTGCTCTTCTATCAGCTTGAATCAGTCGGCCCATTCTCCTCTGACCTCTAGCATCAACAAGGCATTTTCGCCCACAGGACTGCCGCATACTGGATGTTTTTCCCTTTGCACACCATTCTTTGTAAACCCTAGAAATGGTTGTGCGTGAAAATCCCAGTAACTGAGCAGATTGTGAAATACTCAGACCGGCCCGTCTGGCACCAACAACCATGCCACGCTCAAAATTGCTTAAATCACCTTTCTTTCCCATTCTGACATTCAGTTTGCAGTTCAGGAGATTGTCTTGACCAGGACCACACCCCTAAATGTATTATACTATATTATAGTATAGTATATATTTTATTAACTAAGGTGGATGCATCATCAAATTGCTAAAGCTGGATTAATTTTCATTACTTTTAAGTGTTTTTTATTTATGAATTAGTTAATTAATTAGTTAAAACTCAGGACAGAATTTGGGCAAAGTCTATAAGTAAATAAATATTATAGCGCGGAGGTACCGGTGAGCAGCGCGGCATGTTGGACTGATGCTAGCTTGTAAATAGTTCTCAGTAATCGCTTGTGTCATTATAAATGTGCTGTGTGTTATTTCATGTATAATCGTTAATGTTTATTGTTATACGTAATACGCATGTGTATGTGCGTGCGCCCACTGTGTGTGTGAGGAGTTAATGGGGCGACGTGCACGGTGGGCAGTGCAAGTGTTTGGGTTGCAGTAATAGGGGTGTAATAAACGCTATCTGGTGATTAAACCCTGAACTATCTCTGCTGTTTAATTGTTGCGAGAATGGTTTGGCGTCCTACTAGTTCAATACTTTATTGTAAATATTAAACTCTGTGTGTGTGTGTGTGTGCACACGCAAGTGAGCCTATTTGCTTGCCTTGCACCGCTGAGTCACGTGAGCAGCATCGCTCACCCCTGTTTTACACTGGATGCGTGTCCGCTGTGGTGCTGCATTCCCATTCAGTCCAAGGCCGTCCGTATCTGATCCGGCACGCCGCTGGTTTGCGAGATCACATGATCACGGGAGAATAATATTTAAGATAACATTTTTCTATGTTTCTATGGATAAAATAATGTGTCACTCCCATGTAGGTTACTGAACACTTTATTAGGAGTTTACAAGTACTTCACAGTACAGATTACTTTCATTAAAAATCAAGTATTTACATAGTTAATTGGAAGATTCAACTTACCGTGAAATCCCAAAACTTCTGCAGCTTGTGGGACATGGAAAATGACAGAGAGAAGTGAGGAGGTCAGGAGGTCACGGGGTGCGTGAAGATGCAGACGGCGTGAGCTAGAATATGTTTATGCTATTTAGAGCTTGCTAGAATAACAGGAAACATCTGTCTGATTGTGGGTTTTCATGTTCGCAGAGTTCTTATAATAAGGGGGGGGTGTAAGACTGCTTTTATCAGAATAAGGGGGTGTAAGTCTGTGTTGTGGATGCAAGAAGACGGACACTGACGCGGCAAACTGTAAGTCCTGATTGTTTATTATATACTTCTTGTAGGAAGGTCAGAAGTTCCCAGGACCAAGCCCGAAAGCGTGGCTGAAACTCAGGCGGGGAGGCAGTTTGATTGGCTTCGGTACAGATGGGGGAGAGGCGAAAAACATGGTCGGGAATCTAGGCAGGGGTCGGGCGATCGGCGTCAGTCCAGAAAGGGAGCAGGCAGAAACTAGAAAACACACACCGGAAAAAACACTCGAACTCAGGGCAAACCATGAAGATCTCGCACTGATCAGAGAGCCGAGTTGCCTGACATAGTAACACCGAAACTGGGGAAAACGAGACACAGCTGGGAGAAGAGTGTCTGAAACGGGAGCAACCGGTACGGCCAGAACAACTGGTTGACAGGACGCAAACACCTCAGGGAAGCCCTATTGACCGGAATCCCCGGAGGGGTGTGGCTGAGACGACGAAGTGGGTTCCCTAGTGCTATCCATGACAGTACCCCCCCCCGACAACCGCTTCCAGGCGGACGAGATGGGAGGTCAGGACGACGACAATGAAGGTCCGCTATCAATGAAGGATCAAGAACAAAACGGGCCGGCACCCAGGAGCGTTCCTCTGGGCCATAACCCTCCCAGTCCACCAGGTACTGGAGACCCCGTCCCCTGTGGCGTGCATCCAACAGACGGTGGACTGTGAACACCTCGCCCCCATCCACCAACCGGGGCGGGGGCGGAGGCAGACTCGGGGAAGCCAGAGGACTGGTTGCATGAGGTCGAAGCAGAGACACATGAAAAGCCGGATGAATGCGCCGCATGGAGCGTGGAAGCTGCAACCGCAACACTGAGGGACTAACCACCTTAGAGACTGGAAATGGACCAACAAAACGAGGAGCCAGCTTACGGGACTGGACGTGCAGAGGCAGGTAACGGGTGCTCAACCAAACCTTCTGCCCAACCCGGTAGACAGGTGCGCGTGACCGGTGTTTATTCGCATAACGTTCCATCCGTGCTCTGGATTGAAGCAACGAAGAACGGGCCAGGCGCCACGTGCAACGACAGCGTTGCAGGAACCGATGCACCGCAGGTACCGTGACCTCTTCTTCTAGGGCCGGAAACAGAGGAGGCTGGTATCCCAGGCAGCACTGGAAAGGAGACAACCCTGTAGCAGACACAGGTAGGGAATTGTGTGCATATTCAATCCAAGAGAGGTATCTACTCCATGAACTGGGAGAGTCAGAAGCCAGACAGCGCAACATGCGCTCCAAATGCTGGTTGGCACGTTCCGTCTGACCGTTAGTCTGAGGGTGAAAACCTGAAGACAAGCTTGCGGTGGCGCCGAGTAACTTGCAGAACTCCTGCCAAAAACGTGACACGAACTGAGGACCCCTGTCAGAAACAATGTTAGTAGGCAATCCATGAAGCTTGAATACATTGTCAACCAGTAGTAGAGCAGTCTCGCTTGCAGAAGGGAGTTTAGGGATGGGGATAAAGTGAACAGCCTTAGAGAATCGGTCAACCACCGTAAGAACGCCCGTGTTCCCCGCTGATAGAGGAAGGCCAGTCACGAAATCCACAGCAATGTGTGACCAGGGTCGCCGAGGAACAGGTAGGGGTTGCAAAAGACCAGCTGGAGACTGGGACGGAGTCTTGTTTCGCGCACAAACCTGGCAAGCAGCGATGTAGCTCCGAACGTTCCGAAGCATTGTGGGCCACCAAAAACGTTGCTTAAGGAGGGCGACAGTTCCCCAAACTCCTGGGTGGCAAGCTAAGAGAGACGCATGTCCCCACTGGAGTGTTCGAGAACGTAGAAACTTGGGTACGTAGAGCCTGTTTTGAGGCCCCCCTGCAGGAGGACGGAAGAATCGTTGGACTGCCTGGACGGCCTCCTCAATACCCCAGGCTACGGCTCCGATGAAACGGCTGGGAGGCAGGATGGGACCGGGGTCGTCATTACGAGTCTCCCCCTCGAACTGACGAGAAAGTGCGTCCGGCTTGCCGTTCTTCACTCCTGGTCTAAATGAGAACAGAAAGTGAAAACGAGCAAAAAACAGAGACCACCTAGCCTGGCGGGCATTCAGGCGTTTAGCGGTGCGTAAGTACGCGAGGTTCTTATGGTCGGTCAAGACCAGGAACGGGTCCGTTGTCCCCTCCAACCAGTGCCTCCATTCCTCCAGAGCCAACTTCACCGCCAGCAGTTCGCGGTTACCGATGTCATAATTCCTTTCGGCCGCCGACAGTTTACGGGAAAAAAAGGCACAGGGGTGCACCTTGTTATCCTCAATGGAGAGCTGGGATAAAATGGCCCCAACTCCTGAACCCGAGGCATCCACCTCGACGATGAACTGGCGAGATGGATCAGGTAACTGCAAAATGGGAGCAGATGTAAACGTATTCCGTAGGTTAGTGAAGGCGTCTTGGGCAGCAGGAGTCCACTGGAAAGGAACCTTGGACGACGTGAGAGCCGTGAGAGGAGCAGCTACCATACTATAACCCTGGATAAAACGTCGGTAAAAATTAGCGAACCCTAAAAAACACTGTAGATCCTTCCGTGTGCGAGGCTGCGGCCATTGACTGACCGCCCTCACCTTGGCGGAATCCATTCTGACCGTGCCCTCTGCAAGAATGAAACCCAAAAAGGAGATGGTGCGTTGATGGAACTCACACTTCTCAGCTTTCACAAATAAACCATTCACAAGGAGCCTCTGCAGGACCTCGCGTACGTGCTGCACATGATCCCTCTCATTCTGGGAAAAGATCAGTATGTCATCCAGGTACACGAACACGAAGCGGTTCAGCATATCCCGAAGGACCTCGTTGACCAGGTTCTGGAACACAGCAGGAGCATTAGTAAGCCCAAAAGGCATTACCAGATACTCATAGTGACCAGTGGGCGTGTTAAATGCGGTCTTCCACTCGTCACCCTCCCTGATCCTGATAAGATGGTAGGCGTTCCTCAAGTCCAGTTTCGTGAAGAACCGTGCCCCCTGTAACTGATCCAGAACAGAAGATAACAACGGCAGGAGGTAACGGTTCTTAACAGTGATCTCATTCAAGCCCCTATAATCAATACAAGGGCGGAGTGAACCGTCCTTCTTGCCAACGAAAAAGAAACCCGCCCCCGCGGGTGATGAGGATGGTCGAATGATGCCAGCTGCTAAAGACTGTCCTATGTATTCCTCCATGGCTGTCCTCTCAGGAGCAGAAAGGGAATATAGACGTCCCCTAGGTGGACTAGTACCCGGAAGCAACTCGATGGGACAATTGAAAGGACGATGAGGCGGAAGGGCCGCTGCCCGGGACTTACTAAACACCTCCTGAAGGTCCTGGTATTCTGCGGGTATCTTGGACAGGTCCGGGGTCTCCCCCGGAGCTGTAGACGCTACAGGTGACCGGGCAGAGCGTAGACACTGGGAATAGCATGTCGGACCCCAGGCGGTGATATAACCCCTTCCCCAATCAATCTGAGGGTTATGCCTGAGGAGCCAAGGGTGACCTAATACTAATGGAACCTGTGGCGTATCAATAATAAACAGAGAAATCTTCTCAGTATGGTTGCCAGATAGACGGAGACTCACCGGGACAGTAGCGTGGGTCACCGTTGCCATTCTTTGTCCCATGAGGGATTGAGCCACCAGGGGTACTTGAATAGGTGTTGTGGGTATCCTCCACTGCTGAACCAGGGTGGCGTCAATAAAACTGTCCTCTGCCCTGGAGTCAATAAGAGCAGCTAACGACTGCTGCTGACTCCCCCATGACAGCACAGCAGACACTATGGGGCGCTGGGGAGAAGAGGGCAAACCCGAAGCCACGCCCACCAGTACCCTCCTCCTTACTGGTGGGCGCGTCCTTTTACTGGACACGACGCGACGAAATGTCCCATCTTCCCGCAATACAGGCATGCCCGGGAGGAAAAACGCTGCTGCCGTTCGGCAGGTGACAACCGAGCCCTGTCAACCTGCATAGGCTCGGGCATGGCCTCTAGGGGGCTAACAGTGGATTCCGCAGGTCGAGAAACACGTGCCCCGTCCCGCCGTTCTCTCTCGTGTTGGGACAACTGGTTGTCTACACGGAGAGCCAAGTCGATGAGATCCTCTAACTGGTCAGGAAGATCGCGAGTGGCCAGCTCATCCTTAATGCCTTCGGACAATCCCTGGTAAAAAGCATCAAACTGAGCGGTCCGTCCCCATCCGCAAGACATAGCCAGGGTGCGAAAACGGATGGAATACTCAGAGACGGAGCGACGTCCTTGGCGAAGCTGCATTAACTCACGCGCTGCTTCTCTGCCGGACTTGGAGCGATCGAAAATGCGCCTCATCTCTTCCGCGAAGCAGGAGAAGCCTGCGCAGAACGGAGCTCCGGTATCCCAGGCTGCAGTCCCCCACTCCCTCGCCAGTCCGGTGAGCAGCGTAATCACATAAGCAACCCGGGAGCGCTCGGTCGGAAAGGTGGAGGGTTGTAGTTCAAAAACAATTGAGCATTGAGACAAAAAAGACCGGCATGAACCCGGATCCCCATCGTACTGACTGGGAGGTGACAGGCGAGGCTCGTTCGTCGGTCGATTTATTGAAGCGGCGAAAGCACCGGAATGAAGCTACTGGACCTGGGAGGCTAATCCCGTCAAGCCCGCGTGGAACGACTCCAGGGATTCCCCGATCGCCGTCAATTCGGCCTGATGCTGTCCCAGGAGAATCCCCTGCTTACCCAGAGCATCCGTGATGCGCTGGACACCATCCTGATCCGCTGGGTCCAACTTACTGGCGAGATCATCTGTTGTGGATGCAAGAAGACGGACACTGACGCGGCAAGCTGTAAGTCCTGATTGTTTATTATATACTTCTTGTAGGAAGGTCAGAAGTTCCCAGGACCAAGCCCGAGAGCGTGGCTGAAACTCAGGTGGGGAGGCAGGTTGATCGGCTTCGGTACAGACGGGGGAGAGGCGAAAAACACGGTCGGGAATCCAGGCAGGGGTCGGGCGATCGGCGTCGGTCCAGAAAGGGGCAAAGACGAAAAACACAGTCAAGGGTCCAGGCAGTGGTTGGGCGATCGGCGTCGGTCCAGAAAGGGGGCAGGCAGAAACTCGGATTCTAGAAAACGTAGCAGAGGTCAGAACACAGGGAAACACACACGGAAAAAACGCTCGAACTCAGGGCAAACCATGAAGATCTCGCACTGATCAGAGAGCCGAGTTGCCTGATATAGTAACACCGAAACTGGGGAAAACGAGACACAGCTGGGAGAAGAGTGTCTGAAACGGGAGCAACCGGTACGGCCAGAACAACTGGTTGACAGGACGCAAACACCTTGGGGAAGCCCTATCGACCGGAATCCCCGGAGGGGCGTGGCTGAGACGACGAAGTGGGTTCCCTAGTGCTATCCATGACAGTCTGCTTTTTATTATAATCTTAGAATATAGGGGGGTGTAGTTCTGCTTTTTTATCGAAAGAAGTGGGGTAGCCGACTTGCTTGCAGAGAAGCAACTAACGCAGAAGTGGAAAATTACTGAAATGGCAGTCAACCTCTTAAACATAGTATAAAAGTGTGCTTAGCGGAAGAGAACTTCGAACTCCTCTGAACTGGCCAGCTTGAGCAGTGAGCTGAGAGGTTGGTTCCCTGATCGATCTGTAAGACGTCATTAATAAAGTATCATTTTCACTACATATATCACGTCTCCTGGAAATCATCATTTTCTCATCAACGGACTCGGTGGAGCGGGTGACTCCAACAATTTTCACTCCACGCCTTCTCCTTTGTACTATTATCTTTGTAAAAAGGATGTCTAGGGTCGTACACAATTCCGTGTTTCTCCACCTCCAAAATTAACTTTTCGTCATCCATGATGTGAAGGGGAGTTGGCGCATGCGCTCTTTTTGTTACATTCTTGATCCGTATATATCAAAAATAGACTTGATGCGCATCTCAACAGACTGCCGGACATGTAATGGAACAGAGACATAGTGGAGACGCATCGCAGCGGATCTGGTGTAAACTGATGCATTGACTTTATTGGCGGCGATTACCTGCGGCTGCTGTGTCGGAAACGCACCGCAGCGGACACACATCCAGTGTAAAACAAGGGTAAAACAGGGTTTACACAGACACAGTGCATTCAGGACAGAAATTGAAACTGAAGTACCGATCTCATGACGCTGCCATACGCATGCGTGTTTTGATAGACAGGCAGTAGAAGCAGAGTAGAAGGTCGCCCATGAACATGCTTTATTTCTGTCTGATTATTGCGTTTCAAAATCATACTGCAGAGGAAACCTCTGCTTTTCTCAGACATGTCCTGGAAATTATAGCTTTTCTGTATGCTACATCGCTACTTGATCAAATAAATAACGTAACTACTGGAAAGTTATTTGATTCAGAAATCAGCAACGCTACAGGCAAGCTACTAGAAAATGTAGTTTAACTAATACCTTCGCTACATGTAGTGGCGCTACCGCCCATCACTGTCTATGTCATAGCATTCTGTTTTTATTTACAATTTGCACAACGTTCATTGGAATTGGGGTTGTAAGTTAATATTATTTTGACAACAACAAATTATGTCATTGCAGGGCTTTAGATAATAGACACTGGCTTTTCAGCCATATATGGACCTTACTTACTACAACAGTTTCATAAGTAATTAGTACTATTCATAAAATATTAAGGAGAGGCATACTGTGATGCCCATAAGTTTATAATCTGTATAAATTCAGAGTATAATTGTATTTATTAAACTCGGTTAACAGGGCATGCCACATGCAACTGTTTTGGTAAATCATGGAAGCAATATGTACTGAAGTCGCAGTGACAAAAGGGACATCTCAGCAACCACAGCATCTTTTAAAAGAGGACATATTGTGGATAAAAAATGTTAGTGGATGGTGGTATTTTTTGCTGTCTAAAGTCCAACAGTTTTTGTAAATATAGTTTCATTTCTTATTTCACAAATTATTATAATTTTTTTATTTAGTGTTTATGTTTTAGTTTACTATAATAGCAATGGTTCCAACAAACCCAACACGCATGAACACATACTGGCATTGCCAATCAACAGAGAATAAGTCCAGGGCTGGTATGCATAAAACTTCTCAGAGTAAAATTTCACTCTTAACCCCTTGGGACCGGCGATCCCGCCGGCGGGATCTGACAGAAATTTCGCAAAACCGTTTAAATAACTCCGCGAGTTTTTGTCATATACACATTTTAAAAATACTCTCAGAAACCTTGGACGGTCTACTTTTCAAATATATATAGGTAGAAACTAAATATATTTTTACAGCTTCGTGATACGAATTGAAAGAACAAGAGTGACTGACTTAAGCGTCTGCGTCTCGAAGCGGCTCTGATCGCCCACCCACTTGCAAATCGCGCTATTCGCATGATAATAACATGATAATCCGACAGTTAGTATTGGGTAAAGAAATATGTGAATACGCCCATTGTGACCGAAATAAACAAGAGCACATGTCTGGGTAGTGTTTACACTGATCGGCTACAATATAGCACACGGATACGTCTCTGCCGCTGAAGCTTTGCGCCAGTGTTGCCACTTTCAGCACGAAGCTCATACCTGTGTTCATAGCTCAGTGGGCTAAGCCTGTGTGCCTGCAATCACGTGGTCGCCGATTCCAAACGCAGCGTATTTAGAACGTGAATAGCGATCTTCCGCTGAGAGCGGTCCTACACGCTCCCGACGCAAGTAAAACAAAGAAAGATGACACGATTTGCTTTTTTGCCTATTTAACCTAATTTTAAAAACTTTAATACTTCTGACAATGGAAGTTTTGAGAAGAAGACAGATAACGGATTTAGTCAGTGTTTTTTTCATGATTCTACATAATGATTTCAGCGAGATATAAACTGAAATACACGAGAAAGATACGCGGTTGATGATGCCCTCGTCCCCAGAGCGTCAATAATAGTTACTGCATCATATTTATCGCTTTCTATATTTATATAGTCACAGTTTTTCATTTTTCATTCCATCTATCAATAAACTGTGAAAGGGATTTTATTGTTGCTACTTTTCTTGCGTTTCAAACTGCCTTTCCAAAGTGATGGGTGTGGGGTGCAGTGACATTCCAGACTGATGGGCCATTGACAGTATGCAAACTACTACAGGTGTGAGGACACCTATCTCATCAATATTCATTGTGAAGACCACTGACTTTGAGAAAAAGAGTGTCACTCCAAAGTTCTAACACTTTAGTAATCAAACCATATAAAATTTCTGAATGTCACTTTCACCTATGTGTAGCCAACCCCTGTGTCTATAAGCTTCAGAGCTCAAAAGTCTTACCTAGAAATGTCTATAATGTGATTTTTTACAATTTCTCAGCATGTCTGAAAATAGGTTTTTGAAAAGTATATGTTTAAAGTTGATTTTAACAAAAAATAGAATAATAACATTCTAAGAGGTCTCAGATTATTGGTGCTGAGTTTGTGCTGAATAAAGGCAAATGTATCACTTTGGGATAAATGTTTTTTAGATAGGTGAAATATTTTAAAATGTCAAGGCATGTCAGACTACCTCGAAAGTGGAAAAAAGGCCTCAGGCCCCAGGGGGTTAAATGCGTCACAATTCTAAGAGTAACGTGATTTTGCTCCTACTTCCAGACTTAAGAATAAGTGGCATGCATAAACATTCTTACAGTAAGTGTTAAGATTTGGTCTCAGCTCCTAAATTATTTAAGAGAGCTGGAGAGGACTCCTAAGCCAGTTAGGAGTTGAATGATGGCAGCAGCACTACGTGAAAGTAGACCGCGCACTTTCCGTGAAAAAAAGGATGTACTGTGGATTTACGATGATAACGAGTTGATAAAAAGATACAGGCTTGATCGTGAAGGCATTATTTTTGTTACCGACCTAATTCGGAACCGGATACAATCTCCTACATCACCTAAAATGCACTTACAGTTGAACTGAAGGTGATAATGATGCTACGTTTTTGGCAACTGGAAAAATATAATAATAATAATAATAATAATTATCATCATCATCATCTATTATAGCGAGGGTCATAAGAGCAATATAAATAATGACACAAACCTGTAGCTTGCATGCTTGCTTTATAAGCTGTGATTTCCTTTCGCGAGGTCGATAGAACATTATACCACCTTTTTCACATTCCTCTGCTGAACGCCTTTTCCGAGCCTCCTAAGCTTTTTTTTGTCCGTGCTTGTAACAGCTGGGCCAAACTTTCGCACTACCTCCTTCCATTTAAGCACCAACTGTGCCAAAAGAACCGTTTTGTTTGTCGTCCAGTTTGATTTTCTTTCAGGATCCAATGTCTTGCTATGAGTTTTGCGTTTGACCCATAATTTCTACATGTGCATCTATTAGTGGAAATTGATTGGTGATGTGCTAGGTAGATTTTCGTACAACCAATTAAGGTATGATCACAAAAAGATATGTTGTATAAAGCTCTACATTAACAGTTTAATGTCACTAATATATTCACCGTGCAGTTCCTCTATTGGTTGGACTCAGTATTTGGGGCGGGATTTTATTTGTAGTCCTCATTTCACGACACTTAAATGCTGGCTCCGTCAGCACTTAGGAATTGGGCTTAGACTTTGCTAAAAGTTACCTTTAGCCGCTTTATACAATGCTCTTAGGTCCTACTTTTTGCTAAGATTTTTTTAACTCTTAAGTCAAAGTGTACGACCATTCTTAAGACCATTCTTAGGACGTTTTATGCATACTGGCCCAGATTTGAGCCTAACTATTTTACTCACTTATTCAATGGTGATTCTAAGGTAGTAGGCAGACAGCTTTATTGCTTTATTAAGAAGTGTAATAAGTGTTTAACAGCTACAAGGACAAAACTATATTTGGGATACCATTCCGCAGGGCAGCAGCACCCATTACCAAGGGGCCAGTTCCTGCAGCACCCCCTGTGGTTCCTGTGCTCGCGGCTGATGCTCCGCCCCCCGTAGTTCCTGTGCTGCTTCATGCTTCACCCCCCATCGTTCCTGATCTGCCCCCAGAGGCTCCTGCTGAGCTTCCTGATCTGCCCCTAGAGGTTCCTGAAGAGGTTCCTGATCTGCCCCCAGAGGTTCCTGCGCCGCCGCCGCCCAAGGGTCCTGACCCAGCGGCCCCTGCACCGCCTTCCGTAGTTCCTGGCCCGATGGTTCCTGCTCTGCCCCCCAAGGTTCCAGTTCCTGGACCTTGTATCCCATCTCCGAGGATGTCCCTGATCCCCCGGACCTTGCCCCCGGTCCCCGAGGAGGTCCCTGACTGCAAGACCACCACTCCTCCCTCCATAGTGTAGTTGGAGGAGGAGCTCGAGTGGGACCCCTTGGGGATTTCCCTGACTGCCCCTGTGCACCCCTCGGGTGGGTTACCCCAACCACCACAGCGTGGCAGATCTCTGCACAGGGGTAAGGTCCCGCCCGCCCAGCCCCCTGGCTCGCCTTCAATCCCCCTTGCTATGGCTCGGCAGTCGCCTGTGGGACTGAAGGCTCCTGCTCAGCGGTCACCTGCGGTCCCCCTGGCTTTGGCTCAGCATTCACCTGCGATTCCGCGTGTGGCACCTCGTCGGCCGGCTGCAGTCCCACCTCCAACTCGTCAGTCGCCTGCACCTTCACAGGCTGTGGCTGTGCCTTTGCCTGCGGTGGCTTCTCCTCCCTCCTCGCCTACTCCATTGTCCCCTTCGGCTTCCTCCTCAGCCCTTCCACTTATCCCTCTGCCTTCCTCCTCGTCACCTTCAGCATTTCCTCTGGCTCCCCCGTCGCTCTTGCCGATGGTCCCTCCTGCTCCGGCCTCACAGTCACCTGCTGCCCCTGCAGCTTCTGCCTCTCACCGGCCGGGATTCCCTCCGACTCCCCATTTTCCCCACGCCCTTTTCCTCCTTGCCCCCTGCTTTTGTGCCACCTATGCCTTTGTTCCTTGCTGGTCCCTTTGTTCCTCCTGTAGGTGTGCCCCCTGGTGTTGTCTCTCCGTTGTCCCCTTTTGTGTTCCCTGGTCCTGTGTTTCCGTCATTGGTGCCCTTACAGTATGTTTGTCCGCATTTCCAGTTGTTTGTCGTTTGTTGTCTGAGGTGTTCTTCTTGTGTCTGTCCTGTGTATCCGTGCTGTTCCCCGTGATGCATTGATGTTTTTGCTTTTGTTCCCCCAGGTGCTGTTGTGTAGCCCGTCGCTTCGCTCCCCTTAGGCGCATGCGGAGTGTGTGCCTTTGGGGGGGGGGGGTTCTGTCATACCCCGCTCGTCTGATCCTTCTGTGTGCCACGCCCCCCTTGTTAATCTCATGTGGAATCCCTGTGTCATCAGCTGTTTCGAGTTGTTTTCATTAGTTTTGTGTATTTAAGTCCACATCAGAGTATGTTTCCTTAGTTCTGTCATTGTACTGTCATTCTGAGTTCGTTGCCTGTTCCTGATAAAACCCTGTATTCCCCGATTCCCTGACGTCTGCACCTCTGTCTCCGTTCCAAGCCCCACGTGAGACGTGACATACAGTCATCATTGGTAAACTGAAATAGTTGAAGGCCATCCACAAGATAAAAAGATTACAACTCGAGAAACATATTTGAATGTGAAGTTTCTCTTTAAAGTGTTACGTCGCTCACAAAGGGAGAGAAATGCAGGGCCTGACAGTACACTGCGATCATATGGCAAGCTCCAAAAATATTCCGATTTACTTGTTCGTGGCCAACTTGTGAATAACAAATTGCCAATGTCAAATTTGCAAATCAAGAGGGGCAACTGTATAGTAATTTTGTTTATTGTTTTTTTTATTGTTGTTTAGTATTCTTACTAAAGCTAATTGGCGTTGCTAAATTGCCCATAGGTGTGCTTGTGTCAGTGAATGGTGTGTGAGTGTGCCCTGCGATGGGCTGGCCCCTCATCCAGGGTTGTTCCCTGCCTCGTGCCCATTGCTTCCGGGATAGGCTCCGGACCCCCCGCGACCCAGTAGGATAAGCGGGTTGGACACTGGATGGATGGATGGATAGTATTCTTACTAACACATCTATCCATCTTCTAAATGAGTGGTGGGCAATCATTTCTGCAAAGGGCCGGTGTGTATCCAGGTTTTTAGGATAACCTTTAGGTCAGCTGTTCAAACCCAGGTGTAAGCCAATCAGTCCTCTAATTAGGAATCTAATTAGGGGGTTGCAGCAAAAACCCACAAACACACTGGCCCTTTGTGGAGAAGATTGCCCACCTTGGTTCTAAATGATTATCCTAGTCAGAGATCTGGGTTATTTATTAGGTAATGTTTATTAATGTCGTATTTGTTGTGTAGAGGTGTTGGGGTTTGCAAGTGATTATTTTATCCAAAAGTCACACCGAAATGGTGAGGTCATCAAAAACAGCAAGCCTCAAAAACACATTTACCGTTGACCCTTCTGCATTGTGACTTTCCCCATCTCGGTTTTGATGTACCTCGGGACATAAGAAATTAAATGGGATTTTAGAGGAATTTAGCCTTCTCACCCTGCAAGCACTAATGAGCCTAGGATGGCCATTATCCTGTCACTGGTTCACTAGTCTGCCTTCCTTGGACCTCTTTTGGTAGGCACTGCATGACCACAGCAACCAAGAACAGCCCAGCAGGCCTGCCATTTTGGAGATACCCTGACTCAGTCGTCTATGTAGGAATTAATAGCTCAAATAAATTTTAATATTCTCCACCAATATGTTTGAATTAATTAAAGTTTAATTAATTATTATTTAATGCTGATTATTAATCAATTGTTATGCCGAATGGTCGGCTCCTCCAAACTCAATTGCGGTATCCCTGTGAGTCTGTTAATGTGAGACCTAAATGGGATTCACTAATTACCAGTATCGCTTAGTAACCTGGGTTAGAAGGCTCGTCCAGCGAGCTGCATCACCAGGTAATGTACACGATTGGTAGCGAAGCTCCCCTCACGGCCAATGAGAGAGAGAATCGCGATGTTTCAGGCGAGTTTGAGGTTCAGAGCGTGTAGCAAGATCGCACAATGGCAGGAACTTACTATGAGACACACAATGACGGAGGCTAAAGTTGTGTAAAAGACATGCATTTATTCCTAGCTAACACTACAACTAACATAAGACAGACATTACACCTAACACAAACAAAAAACACGAAATAACGGAATAAAACAAACAATGTAATTATGAAAATGCAATGACCGGATTTAAATGAGTAACCTTAAATGGGAAATACTGTTCTGCAAAGCAAGCACAGTTTGTGGAACACGACCCTAAAGTCTTATAGCAGGTTAACAGAACAGCTTAAGTTGTTAGAATGAAAGGAAGTTGGTTTACTTGGTTGAAGAGTG
Source organism: Paramormyrops kingsleyae (assembly GCF_048594095.1). Taxonomy (NCBI): domain Eukaryota; kingdom Metazoa; phylum Chordata; class Actinopteri; order Osteoglossiformes; family Mormyridae; genus Paramormyrops; species Paramormyrops kingsleyae. The sequence continues at coordinate 2,941,934 of NC_132808.1, read as the reverse complement.
GGGGGGGGGTCTTGGCAGTTGATGGCAGAGCTGCTGAGCTGATGGCACTCAGGAAGGCGCGGCGTTTGGAGCAGTGGAGTGGAGTCCCTTTAGATTCTCTCTCCTGGTGAAGCTTTGTCTTGGGTGCTGTTCTCTGTTCAGCTGGGCCTTCACCGGAGGGCTTCTTGTGGGTTTCTCTTCTCCCGGGCTGATGTTCTCCTTCGGGCGGATGGTTTTCTCTGCGCCGGCTGGCGGTTGTTCTGCTCTGCTGCTGGTTGTTCTCTGCTCCCCTTTGTTCTGAGGTGCTAGATTTTTATGGTCTAAAGTTCATGAATAGGGATGACCAGGAATTCGACTCCTGGCCCAATGGCTGGCCATCCATTTGGCGGGCTTTCGGAAGGGGGTCTGTATCAGTCCTTTTGAGATTTATGGCCCGCCTGATTCTACCTTTACTGATGATTTTCATTAAGCTGTTATAACTTTTGATACATCCACTTTTATGGTAATCACTGACCAGATTTGGAATCAGGGGTGATTAACAATCAGTTTGATACCAAACATGCCATACCAGCTTCACAGGTACATACCTCATACCATCTGCATTAATTGATTAAACAATTAATTATTGTATCTATGTGACTGATTCACATCAGTATAGGATACAGGGGTTTTGGGTTGCACCTCAACAGATGTTACACTTTGTGCGGATATTACATCGAATATTCCTATTACAAACAGCACATCTTATCCATAGATAGGCGTGGCCGTTAGTTTGTGATAATATCAATATAAGTTGCACATCTGGAAACAACATATTTTGTTTTGTGTGGCTCGTGCCAATTCATCTTCTCCAGAATGGATAAGATACACCTTAATTTAGTTCTTTTAACATAGCATGGTAGAAACAAAGAAACTTGGTGACTGTCCACCAAGATCAGATAAGGACCACAAAGGAATGTTGGAAGAGAAGGGGGGGTTTTTAACACAGAAGACTCTCTAAAAGTTAGGACACATACAAACATAACGTATCTGTATATTGAGACTAGTAGTCGTGAGTAAATCAATATACAGGGTATACAAAAGCCAAACTTAAATGAAACTTCCTTTAGGGTGTTTGTCTGTTGGGTGAGTGAAATGTAAGGCAGAGTGTATGTGGAGGGGGTTGGGTGCCAAGTCGAGGGACCCCTGTCCGTGAATTCCACTCTGCTTGTCTGTAGGTCCCTAAATCTTTGGGCAATAAAAGTTGGAGTGCTAGCCTCCCTGGTTATCTGTGTTTGTGTGTGTAACCCCCCTTTGGTGCCTCTCGTACCAGGCTCGGCCTTGTCTCAGGCCACCTGGAATTTAGGCCCTGTGATATGTGCATGTGTGATCCTACATCTAGCATTACAATTTAACCCTTGTCAAAGTCGCTAATATCCTTACATATGTAGGTACCATACCAACCACCAGGAGGTGCTGCCACTGGGACCACTTTGGTCACTCTCTTGGCTCCAAGGGTCTCCCTTCGGGGCAAGGGTTGCCAGGAAACTGCCCTGGGGTTATAACAGACCAGGGGCCTCATGTATAAACGGTGCTTACGCACGAAAATGTTGCGCACGCCCGTTTCCACGCTCACGTCGAGATGTATAAAAACTAAACTTGGCGTACCGCCACGCACATTCTCACGGCAACCCCAGACAAGGCGTACGCAAGTTTCTGCTCGATTTGGCAAAATGGAGGCACCTACTGGCAAAAGAGTGCTACTGCAGTTTCACTGTGTCAGACTCGCATTCATGACGCGGTCTGCATGAAATACACCGAAATTATTTGGCCATCGGTCACCTGATCGTAATCAATCTGTAACAATAAAACGGTGCAGGGAAAGACAAAAAATATTCCAACCATGGCTGCTCTTGCATTGTTAGAGGACATTGCAAATGGAAGAGTCAGAATAGAGCTCGTATTCAGGGATCATATACTGATTTCCTGGTCCATGATGATGACTGGCTTCTAAGTCGATTCAGATTTCCAAGAGCAATCCTTTTGGAGCTGTGTGCTAAACTGGGGCCAGCATTACAAAAGCAGACGATGAGGAATTGCGCTATAGGCTACCTGTTCCTTTACAAGTTCTGTCCACTCGCGGGTTCTTAGCCACAGGTGCTTTTCAGCGAGAACTTGCGGACTGATCGGGTATTTCTCAGTCAACACTGAGTCGCGCCATGCCGGTGTTGTATGGGGCGGCAAAATCTGCTTGTCACCCAGATACATGGGCGTAATTTCCAGGGGGGTCATGACCACCTCCCCCCAATAATCATGTTTCCCCTGTCATGGGTGGAGACTTCCACCCCCCCCCCCCAATGTTCCAGCCAAAGTTACGCCCTTGCCCAGATATATAAAATTTCCTTACACTGTGGTTGAACAGGCAAATATTAAAGTGCAATTTGCAGCGATGTCCGGTTTTCCCAACGTAGACGAAGCTATCGACTGCGCGCACATTGCTATTAAGTCACCTTCAGAGAACGAATTTGCTTATGTAAATAGAAAGGAACTTTCCCTCTATTAATGTACTCTATTAATGCATTGCGGGCACCTCTTGTACTGTTGTCTGTAAGAATAAACAAACAGAATAAACGAAAGTAACACCGCATCTGCGCCCTACGTGTTATTCATAAACATGCAAGTAATTCAAAGAAGTATGGTACAAGAAAAACTCACCCGCGATGACATCAGCGTCCCCCTCACCCGATAAAAGTGTGTCCCCAATCATCGCAGCAACTAGTTGCTCAAAGGGTGTGAGACCGGGAATTCCGCTACCTCCACCTGTGCTGTTAAGACTCTTACGGTAAGCGGCCGCTCGTTTTTTCACGTCGATTTTAATGTCCGACCACTTCTTTTTAATTTCGGCCACCGTGCGAATTTTGGAACCAACACTTTTAACTGACTCTGCCACGCTGTGCCACTCCGTCAACTTTCGTTTATTGCTGATGCCACTTATACCACCAAATAATATCACTTTTCTTTTCTCGATTTCTGTTAACATGACCTCCACTTCACACTCGCAGAAATACTTCTTTTTCCCTCGTGGTTTGTCCATTGTTGTTTAAGAAAAACATAGAACAAAGTGGGCATTTATACAGATTTACATATGCAAATATACATAAATATGGGCGGGTCGGAGGAGTGGCTGTGGGCTCGTTCACGTACGTAAAATTTCACGCTCATTGGGATTTATAAAGGGAATGTGCGTAGATCTGTGCTTATGCACAGTTTTATGCATCTGGATTTTTTCTTGCTTACGCACATTCCTAGTTTTGTCCGTACGCCATGTTTTAGTGTGAATTCTACGCACGTTGTTATACATGAGGCCCCAGGACACCCATGCCCCACTCTTCTTTTCTCTCTTTTTGACTCTTCTCAACTGGCCTCGGCCCTCTGGTCCTTGCCATTTTGGCAAGACCGGGTTAAAATCATGTTACAAAGGACTTTATTAATGAATGACCTGCTCCATCTCACAGCACTAATTGGCCCACTTTGCCTTGTCAGAGCGGTTTTGGAAGAAACAGTCTCTTCCCAGAACACAGCAAAGAATGTCTCTATTGGACAAGCTCCAGGATGCAATGAACTAATTTCATCAAGGAATTCCCCCCTAAAAGGACTTTGGAATAACCGCCAGATGAACATTGGACACCTCTCTTCTGTTCTTCACCAGGCTTAAGTAAGAATGTGCATTTGGGCATGTTAACTTTAGGCTAGATTGTTGGACATTTAATTGTGCTATTAATAACATTAATTTCTTCCAAGTCACATCTCTCACTCTCTTTTACTTATTTTAATTTTTTTCCTTTTCCGTTTGTCTTCCTCTTATTTCCTATATCTGCTGAACCCACCGTAACACAAACTCGTACTCTGCTGTGGGTACATTACTCTGCTTCAAGCAAGTACACACATATGACATGCACACTCTCATACACGCATCACATACTTCACACACTCACATATCACGTCCCTCCTTTTCCTACCTGCTTCACACCCACATCAAGTTTGTTAATTTGTTATATTTCAGTGTTACTTTATAAATGTCTTTTTAATAAAACAGTTGATGTCATGTGGTCAATCAGATAAGACAGAAGCCAGCATAATATCCAATGAATGCTCAAAGCCTTCAGTGTCATAACCAGGGGCCTCATGTATAAACGGTGCTTACGCACAAAAATGTTGCGCACGCCCGTTTCCACGCTCAGGTCGAGATGTATAAAAACTAAACTTGGCGTACCGCCACGCACATTCTCACGGCAACCCCAGACAAGGTGTACGCAAAAGTTTCTGCTCGATTTGGCAAAATGGAGGCACCTACTGGCAAAACAGTGCTACTGCAGTTTCACTGTGTCAGACACACACTCATGACGCAGACTTTATCAAATACACCGACATTAATTGTATGTTGTTTACAAATGTACGGCAGCTGATTTTTTTTTAATCAATTTGTAACAATAAAACGGTGCAGAAAATGACCGAACTATTACAACTACCATGGCAGCTCTTGCGTTATTGGAAGACATAGCTTATAATGATGATGATGACTGGCTTCTAAGTCGATTAAGATTTCCAAGAGCAATCCTTTTGGAGCTGTGTGCTAAACATTACAGTATTACAAAAGCAGACGATGAGGAATTACGCTATAGGCTACCTGTTCCTTTACAAGTTCTGTCCACTCGCGGGTTCTTAGCCACAGGTGCTTTTCAGCGAGAACTTGCGGACCGATCGGGTATTTCTCAGTCAATTCTGAGTCGCGCCATGACGGCTGTATGGGACGGCATAATTCGCTTGTCACCCAGATATATAAAATTTCCTTACACTGTGGTTGAACAGGCAAATATTAAAGTGCAATTTGCAGCGATGTCCGGTTTTCCCAACGTAGTCGAAGCTATCGACTGCGCGCACATTGCTATAACCTTCAGTGAACGAATTTGCTTATGTAAATGGAAAGCACTTTCACTCTATTAATGTACTCTATTAATGTATTGGGGGCACCTCTTGTACTGTTGTCTGTAAGAATAAACAAACAGAATAAACGAAAGTAACACCGCATCTGCGCCCTATGCGTTATTCATAAACATGCAATTAATTCAAACAAGTATGGTACGAGAAAAAATCACCCACGATGACATCGGCGTCCCCCTCACCCGATAAAAGTGTGTCCCCAATCATCGCAGCAACTAGTTGCTCAAAGGGTATGAGACCGGGAATTCCGCTACCTCCGCCTGTGCTGTTAAGACTCTTACGGTGAGCGGCCGCTCGTTTTTCCCGCCGTCGATTTTAATGTCCTACCACTTCTTTTTAATTTCGGCCACCGTGCAAATTTCGGAACCAACACTTTAAACTGACTCCGCCACGCTGTGCCACTCCGTAAACTTTCGTTTATTGCTGATGCCACTTATACCACCAAATAATATCACTTTTCTTTTCTCGATTTCTGTTAACATGACCTCCACTTCGCACTCGCTGAAATACTTCTTTTTCCCTCGTGGTTTATCCATTGTTGTTTAAGAACAACATAGAACAAAGCGGACGTTTATATAGATTTACATATGCAAATATACATAATTATGGGCGGGTCGGGGGGGTGGCTGTGGGCTCGTTCACGTACATAAAATATCACGCTCATTCAGATTTATAAAGCGAATGTGCGTAGATCTGTGCGTACGCACAGTTTTATGCATCTGGATTTTTTCTTGCTTACGCACATTCCTAGTTTTGTCCGTACGCCATGTTTTAGTGTGAATTCTACACACGTCGTTATACATGAGGCCCCAGGTGAGCATGGACCGGGTAAGCAGGAGAAGGGGATGAATGCTTAGGTAAAAAGGGATAACGAAGATGGAGAGGCATACAATGCAGACACAAGGCTTCAGATGTTATAACAATACAATGACAGGACTCGGGAAACATACTCTGATGTGGACTTAAATACACCGAATTAATGAAAACAACTCGAAACAGCTGGTAAACACGGGGAATCCACATGAGGTTAAAGAGGGGGGCGTGGCACATTGGACGAGCAGGGTGTGACATTCAGATAGATTTTTGGTAGTTGTTCGGATAAACTTCTTTAGTTAAACTGATGCTATTTGGTGTAATATGAGACTGACTGAGACTGATTAAATAAATGACCAAATTCTCACCCATTTTTCCTGCTTGCAACATATCAACTTCAAGAAATGACTTGACAGGTGCCATTGTAATGAGATAATGTTATTCATTTCACCTGTCAGTGGTTCCTCTATTGACCCCTTAATGTGGTGAAGGGGTTTTTGTGCCTCTATGATCCTAGACACTATGATTTTGGGGGCAATTGCCCCTGGTAGGGTCTTCCAAGGCAATTGGTCCTATGTGAGCAGCAATTCAGAGCAGTGCAATTCAGAAAATCCCCATGAAGATCAAGATTGGGGATACCAGGACCTTGCCCCGAGCCTGACCTAGAGGGGAACTCAAGAGCAAGCACCTGGTAGCCGGGTCTCTACCTATGTGGCCTGGACAGGCATAGCCCGAAATGAGAACATGAGTCCGCCGTCCCAGGTCCCAGGCCACTGCATTCATATCTGTGTGACAACTTGCTTCAATTAATTTGCACAAGAGTGTACATATATCTGCTTTCATTTTATATTCATCCAGTTTCATTGTATATATATACACTCACCTAAAGGATTATTAGGAACACTTGTTCAATTTCTCATTAATGCAATTATCTAATCAACCAATCACATGGCAGTTGCTTCAATGCATTTAGGGGTGTGGTACTGGTCAAGACAATCTCCTGAACTCCAAACTGAATGTCAGAATGGGAAAGAAAGGTGATTTAAGCAATTTTGAGCGTGGCATGGTTGTTGGTGCCAGACAGGCCGGTCTGAGTATTTCACAATCTGCTCAGTTACTGGGATTTTCACGGACAACCATTTCTAGGGTTTACAAAGAATGGTGTGCAAAGGGAAAAACATCCAGTATGCGGCAGTCCTGTGGGCGAAAATGCCTTGTTGATGCTAGAGGTCAGAGGAGAATGGGCCGACTGATTCAAGCTGATAGAAGAGCAACTTTGACTGAAATAACCACTCGTTACAACCGAGGTATGCAGCAAAGCATTTGTGAAGCCACAACACACACAACCTTGAGGCGGATGGGCTACAACAGCAGAAGACCCCACCGGGTACCACTCATCTCCACTACAAATAGGAAAAAGAGGCTACAATTTGCACGAGCTCACCAAAATTGGACAGTTGAAGACTGGAAAAATGTTGCCTGGTCTGATGAGTCTCGATTTCTGTTGAGACATTCAAATGGTAGAGTCAGAATTTGGCGTAAACAGAATGAGAACATGGATCCATCATGCCTTGTTACCACTGTGCAGGCTGGTGGTGGTGGTGTAATGGTGTGGGGGATGTTTTCTTGGCACACTTTAGGCCCCTTAGTGCCAATTGGGCATCGTTTAAATGCCACGGCCTACCTGAGCATTGTTTCTGACCATGTCCATCCCTTTATGACCACCATGTACCCATCCTCTGACCAAGAGTAAGACTGTATGAAACCATTTGCATATATGTTTTAAAACACTTAGAAATTTGTTTGAGATGTTCTGCTGTGCTGAAGTGACAATATGGGATTACACTTGTTGTTTTGCAAATGTTAATTGTTATTTGACAAATACTCCAAAGCAATCGAGAAAAAGTGTAAGTTCCATGTTTTTGGACTGTTGCAAATGCAAATATCTGCAGAATTTCTTTGCAGCATTTGTAAATTTTCGTAAAGTGTTCGACTCAGTTGATCGAGCTGCTCTGTGGCACATCCTGAGACTTTGCAGGATCCTGCCAAAGTTGCTGGACATTATGGCTGGCTTGTACACTGCTACTGTGAATGCTGTGTAGAGTGGAGACAGAACCTGTGTTCTTTCCAGTTGATTCTGGGGTTCATAATGGGTGTTCTTGCTTCTACTATGTTCAATTCTTACACGAACAGGGCAGGGTCATGGGGTCCAGCAGCTGTAGGGCATCTGTTGGTGAGGAAAGATTCACTTATCTTGACTTTGCCAACAATGCTGTGATCTTCACGGTGTCAGTGGAAGCTCTGATCCAGGCTCTCGAGACACTGAGTGAGAAGTCTGGGTTTGCAAGTGTCCTGGATAAAAAACTAGATCCAGGGCTTTAATGACCTCTTGAGTACAGCCATCAGTAGTGTGTCTGTCTGCAGGGAGAATGTTGCGAGATTCAGTTACCTTGGCGGTGACATTCATGTCTCTGGTGAATCTTCTTATGAAGTCAGTAAATGGATTGCTAGGGCATGGGGGGTCATGAGGCTGCTGGAACGGGGTGTGTGGAGCTCTCAGTATTTTTGTAAGAGGACAAAGGTCCAAGTCTTTGGTTGTGGGATATAGATGCTACACAGTGATCTAAGATGAAGACTGGACTCCTTTGGTACTGTGTCTCCTCAGAGAATCTTTCGGTACCGCTGGTTTGATTTTGTGTCAAACAAACGGTTGCTCAGGGAGTCCAGAATAAGGCACATTACTAGCATTATGAAGAAGCATCCATTACAGCATTCCAGCCATGTGGCATGTTTCCCTGAGGGTGATCCAGCTTGCAGGATCCTCACTGGTGAGGACCTGAGTGGCTGGACCAGACCAAGGGAACACCCATGTAACACATGGTTGCGGCAGATAGATGGCCATTTCCAGATGGTTTTTCATCGTATGGTAGGCGCGGCAATGTGCTGTACCAGTAAATGTTCCCCAACCTGACCTGACCTGGAGGAAACTGGAAAATCCTGCATAAACAAACTGTGCACACACATATCCAAAGTGCCATTGTACGGTAACAGCAATACCCACTGCACTGTGATGGGTGGCAATTGGTATATAAACACCCATACACACATGATTACTTGACTAATCATCAAATTGTGCCATAAGTGGAAATTCGCGGGAGAACATTTTAAAACAAATTTGAGGAAGCACTTCTTTACACAGCGTGTAGTCAGAGTATGGAATAGTCTTCCTGCTATTGTAGTGGAAGCTAAAACCATGGGTTCCTTTAAATCAGAGCTAGATAAGATTTTAACAACTCTGAGCTATTAGCTAAGTTCTCCCCAAACGAGCTTAATGGGCCGAATGGCCTCCTCTCGTTTGTAAATTTCTTAGGTTCTTATGTAATTTGGAGTATTTCATTAGATGTGTTTAAATACACCTGTTTAAATCTTTTCAGTCTCATCACAGTAATTCTGGTCAAAGTTGTTAGTATGGAAAATTATTTAGCATTTCATAATGCACAGAGAATGTAATCATTAGGACTCTTTTAAAAAGCTGATGTACACTGTGTAGAGACTGACCTTGTAATCTATAGAGAAGGCAGACCAATTACTGCTGTGCACAATGTGTTAAGAAACAAGTATGAATGAGCACCTTGTGTTGGCTTAGAAGTTTCTATATTTGTTAGCCATTTTGTTAGCCTTTAGTGTATGAATATGTACTTTATTAGTGCTGCAGCTTATCACTATGTAGAAGGATAACCACCTGGCCAGACAATCTGCAACAAGCAGAAGCTGCCAAGGTTTGCTACTGAAGGAAGGGATTCGCCTGAGTTCACCAATCATGGCTGGGCAATTAAAAAAACTGACTAGAGATGGTCACGTCACCCTTATGTTCAGCCGAGGCACCAAACAGTAAAAGAGATGATTGACAAACTTACAGTATCATATAGGGGTGTGGATTAAGGGAGAAAACAACGATGGTGAATGGTTGAGGGAATGATGATGCTTAAGTTGTGAGATATTGCTATACAATGAGAAAATGTATAAAAATTGGTGTAAAACAGTAATTGACACACTTTGTGTCCAGCCTTGGTTGTAACTTCATTGTTGCAATAAAGACTGAATTTGGATCTACACCAGCGGCTCCTGACTTCTGACTTGGTGGAGAAGGAAAAACCACAACATTCGTTTGGACATTTAAATGTAACCAATGTTACTAGTAACTCACTACTTGAGAAGTATTTTGCTTGAGTCTTACTTTCTTACTTTTACTGAAGTAGTTCTTTCAGTATAGTAACACTTCTTTTACTTAAGTTTTCAGCTGTCCTAACAACCTATGGATATATACCTTTTCACTGTTAACAAAGACATGTTCTTAACACTGACAGCATTTACTTACAGAATCATATCATAATTTATAGTACCAAAATTGCATTTTGAAAAAGTGGTCTAAATGTATCATTCTGGGAATAATATGAATGTGATGACTAAAAGCTGAAGAAAGAAATTGAAGGACTGATTAATTTACTTAGTTACATCACTCCAGTGGCCTCACTTCACAAATTATTTCTCCTGCTGCAGGGGTTCATCAAACCCATCCATGTAGTTAATAAGTTGGAAGATCGCCTCAGCTTGCACAAATTTGCATTTAAATCAGGAGCAGATCATAAGAAAATGGGTTATAAAGTGTCCTGTGGTTAATGCAGGGTAATGGATAAATTATTTCATGAGATCAAAACTGGTGAAAGTCTGAAACACATAGTTTAGCAAAGTAAATAATGGAGACAACACTCAGCCCTGGGAACACAAGAGCACTGTTCTCATTTCTGCTGTCACAATTCCCTTTAGATGCTTGAATAGGCCAAGCTCTCACAGAAGCCATTATTGTAACAGTCATAGAAACTATTCCCGTATTTATGTATAGCCTCTATGAAATACCTTTGGAAAAAGGTAAGATTTACTCTTTTATAAGCAGAATGGATCCAATCAAAATTAGATAATCAAATATCTCTCAACTTTCCATTATGTCCTTTTAATATGTCATACACAAATCAGAAATAACATTAAAACCCCTGACTGGTGAAGTGAATAACACTGATTATCTCAGTACAATGACACCTGTCAAAAGTGACATTATATATTAGGCAAGTGAAAAAACAGTTCTTGAAATTAATGTGTTGGAAGTGGGAAAATTGGCAAGCATAAGAATCAGGGCGACTTTGACAAAGGCCAAATTGTAATGGCTTCACAACTGGATCAGAGCATCTCCAAATCGGTTGGTCTGGTGAGGTGTTCCCAGTTTGCAGTAGTTGGAAAGGTGTCAGAACATACGATGCATTGCAGCTTGCAATGTGAGTGTCAGAACTGGACCATGGAGCAATGCAAGAAGGTCTGAGGAGTCATGTTTTCTGTTACATCATGTGGGGGTCCAAGTGCATGTGTGTCATGCGACCTGTGGAAGAGATGGCACCAGGAGGCACTGTGGGCAGTTGGCAAGCCAGAGGAGGCAGTGTGATGCTTTGGGAAATTTTCTGCTGGGAAACCTTAGGCCATGGCATTTATATGGATGTTACTTTCACATGTACCACCGACCTAAGCATTGTTGCGGACCAAGTACACCCCTTCATGGCAACGGTATTCCCTGATGCGCACGGCCACACTACAAATATTATTCAGGAATGGATTGAGGAACATAAAAAACAATGGAAGGTGTTGATTTGGCCTCCAAATTCCCCAGTCTGATTGAGGAGCTGTGTGATGTGCTGGGAAAATAAGTCTAAGGCTACGTTCACACTGCCATGCTGAAGTGACTCAAATCAGATTTTTTGCCTTAATGTGACACAGATCTGATCTTTTCAGGGCTGTGTGGACACGCAAATCTGATCTTTTCAAATCGGATTTGTGCCACTTTCATATGTGGTACTAAATTGGATATGTATCCGATTCGCGAGAATGCGACCTGAATGTGAATGCTCAGATCGGAATTCATGTGGCTTTTTGCTTATACGCATGCACTGACATCAGCCTGCACCGGCAGCGCAGGAAGGTAAAAATGGAGGAGAGCTGCGATAACAGTCAGTGGAAGGATGGAGAAGGTGGGGATTTAATTGATATTTGGGGAAATTAATCTGTTCAAGCTAAACTGGAAGGAACCTATCGTAATACAGTAGTATTTGAAATGGCACAGCACGGACACGAACGTGGCTACAATGCCAAAGAAAAATAAAGAGCCTGAAGTCAAAGTGTAAAGAGGCAAAAGACTCGAATCAGCACAGCGGTCATGGCCGCACAACGTGCCAATTTTGCGACCAGCTTTTTACCTGTGTAAAAACGTATCAATGTGCGCATGCGTGACGTTTCGGAGGACCGATGCATTCACATTACAGTCAGATACAGGTCACTTGTGCTTATGAATGTGAACCGTCAAGATAGACAAATCCGATCTGAGCAAAAAATCGGAATTGAACGATGTGGCTGGAAGTGTGAATGTAGCCTAATGGAGGCCCCATCTCGCAACTTACAGGGCTGAAAGGATCTGCTGCTAACGTTGTGGTACCAGATACCTCAGGACACTTTCAGAGGTCTTGTGGAGTACATGCTTCATGCTGGTTCAGAGCAGTTTTGGCAGCGCAAGGGTGACCCACACAATACTAGGCAAGTGGGTTTAATGTTAATTTCGCTACAGAATATACAAATCATTGTAACATTTAAAAAAATATCACGTTTGTGAGAATGACCCATATTTTATGACTAATGACTAGTATTTCTTTAATATTTGTTTAAGCCTGTAATGCACAGATTATTCATTTTCAAGAAAAATGCTTCAAGCAAGTACAGTACAAGCTGAATACCAATGCTTTCAAAAAGGCATTGAAAAAGCATATAGCACATGTACATATAATTGCAGGTACTCAACAGGTGGATTGAAACTCAGAAGTGATTGATCTAAAATCCAGAACATTTTTTGCAAAGGGCTCTAAAAACAGAAGCCTGATGTTATGTACTGAAATGGGCACGGAACGGAGACAGAGGAGAGGAAGTCAGGGAAACAAAGGATTTATTGGGGAAAACAAGGATTTTACAGATGAGACTGTCAGGCACACGGGACAAACAGGCAGTAACGTGTGACACCGCACATAGTGCTACCATAGCCGATGGCCATAAGGGAGGTACCCCCTAGGCTCGACATGGTATCCATCCAGAAAGCCTGAGGGCGCTCTATCCCCCAAATTAGCTCTGCACTAGAATGTAACTTCCCCTTTAAGAGTTTACCTGATATAACCAGGTGACTAATTAGGGGAAGGGGGTGGTGGTTTGGAAAGTAAAAGGGAAGAGTGGTCAGAAAAAGAAGCTGGAGAAAGGTGCAAGAGAGAACTAGTTTTCCGCGTCTCTTGTTTAAAGTCCTTTCATTTGTAGTAAATGTATTGTCTTTGTCCGCGTTTGTCTTCCCTGTTTGTGGATTAACCCCATTGAACTGGTTGAACACCCACTTCACCCTAAGTACCAGGATTACACCATCAAACGACTTTTCCGTCATCCCCTACTCCATCGCCTTCGTGGTAAGAATGTTCCGTTTGCCAGCTCCCCATCATCGGAATCGCCATTAAAAGATTGATCAGTACTGTTGGACTTAATATATGTACATTCATTGCTCGGACTGTGTGTTTGTTTGTGTCACCTTTTATGTAGTTGGGGAACACGCGTGTATATTAAACACTTGTTGGGGTACGGAAAGTTTTGTCCCGTGTATTGTGGAGGCGAAGGTGTCTGCTCGATTTTAAATGTGTTACTGAAATCGTTCAGTGAACGCCGCGACCGCTACAGAGTGGTGGCCCGTACGGGGAGACTTTCAGGAGTATATGTATTGTTCCCAGTGTTTGTGAAATATGTTATACCGCGTGTGTTGGTTATTGTCTTAATTTACCGTTTCTTTATATTTTGTATTGGTTTATTCACTTCATTGTTTTCATTTTAATGCGTGTTGTCGAATGTTGATTGCGCTGTATTGTTTTGGTTATTTGTGTCTCTGTATTTGTGTAGTCCGTGTGATACGCGTTTGTGTTTGGTAAACGATAAAACGATTTAAATGTATTAGGGTTGCTGCGGTGATGGTACCATGGCTGATACGAGCGTACAGGGTAAACAGAATGGCGCTGAGGCTGAGGCGTCCCTTACTGCGGTGCCTCCTACTGTTACTGTTCGCACTGGTCCCCTAGGAGAGGTTACTCAATTAACCGACCTTCTTGGTAGTATGTATATCTCGGAGGTGAAGGAGGGAGAGGGTGAAGAAGAGGTACAGATGGAGGAACAATTAGGAAGGATGCAACAGGCCTTGGAAATGGCTAACAGTAGGATTGCTGATTTGGAGCAGGATCTTGTGGAGCTGCGTAAAGCACAACAACAAGCTAAAGAGAGGGAGATATCCTTAAGGGAGTTCCTTATAGACCGGATGAAGGCGAATGAAGAGCATGTGGGACAACAACTAGCTACCTTAGAAAAGGCTGTAGTGGAATGTCTGAAAAGGAGGGATGAGCAGTGGAAGAAGGAGCTAAGCCGTGTCCGTCTCACCAGTACCCCTAGTCGGTTCTTGGGAAACCGAGATAGCTTTCAGGCTGAGGGCCTTTCTACTATCCACCCCCGCAACACATACCTTCCTATTAAGCCCCAGTTCCCTGAGTACAACCCAGGCAAGGGGGACGCCCTCGCTTTTATTGAGGCATGCGAGGAGTTTTTATCTCTCCATAACCTGTCTGATTCGGAGGTGCTGGCCCTGTTGTATACAGTCCTGCAGGGTTCTGCCCGCAATTGGTGGAAGGCTGAAAGGTCTGCCATAAAGACATGGCATGAATTCAGAACTGCTTTTTTGAGTGCTTTTTTATCTTCGGGTTTCCAGGCAGAGTTGGAAGAACAGTTGCGAGCCAGAGTTCAAGGACCCCAAGAAAGTATCAGGGACTTCGCCTACGACTATCGTGCTCTCTGCCTAAAGTGGAAGCCCGAGGTGACTGAGGAGGAGGTGGTACAGAAAATTCTGGATCATGCCAATCCCCAAGTGACTGTAATCATGCGAGGGGCAGTGGAGACGGTAGCTGATATCGTAAGGGTAGGGACTCTCATAGAAAAAGATCGCACCGGTTCAAGGGAGTAAAGAGGCACGACCCAGCCTTAAGAAAACGGGGGCTATGGGGTCTGAGGCCAAGAACCCTCCGCCCGACCCGGTATTGCACATAGCGCCTCCGGCCCTTATGGCTATTGAAGTCATGGTGGGGAAAAGGAAAGGTCCAGCCCTTTTGGATACTGGCTCCACCTTCTCTCTTATCAGTTATTCAACCTATAAGGTTTTACGGCCACCCTCAGCGAGACTTACTCAAGCACCTTCCCAGCAGTTTGCCCTGGCGGATGGGGTGCAAAAACCTGCCCTCGGCTGTATTCTGCTACGCCTCAAGGTGGCAGCTCAGTCACTCAGTATTTCATTTTATGTATTAGCGAATGAAGATTTGGCGTGGCCTATGCTTTTAGGATTGGATTTTATGGCTAAGAGTCGTATCCGACTGGACTGGGCTCGGGGTCGCTACAGTTTACCCCCATATCACCAGCCCCTAGCCTTCCTGAATAGGATCATAGGGAAGGGGGGTTTTGGGGAGAACACTGAGCCAGTCACCCTTTATGTTCCTGTGGAGCTCCTGGAAGGTTTGCGGAGTGGTCGTGCTGTAGATCTTGGCCTTCCCTCCTCAGTGGTAAGCAGGCCTTTAGTTAGAGCTTCGTGCCCCTCTCCATCATGCCAGGAACTGCCTAAGGGGATACAGGAGTTCCCCAGGGTGAGTCAGTTGTTAGGAGAGTTCCTTTCCCTGAAGTCAGCAGTCCTAGGCTATACCTCTCTTTGCCGCCACTCCCTCACCTTAACTGACAGTAGACCGGTACGCAGCCGCCCTTACATGGTTTCGCCTCTAAAACAGAAGATCATGGCCGACCAAGTCAAGAAGATGTTGAAGGAGGGGATCATCGAACCTTCTACATCGGCATGGGCTGCACCTGTGGTCTTAGTTCCTAAACCAGATGGGTCCATGAGATTTTGTGTGATCCCTTAGGGGGCCATCTTGGTCGTCTGAAGACCTTGCTGAGGATTTTAGAAGTGGCCTGGTGGCCCACTGTCCATCAAGACACTTGGACGTATGTCCGAAACTGCCACACCTGCCAAAGGTATAAACCTTCCAACAAGCCTCCTGCAGGACTCTTACAATCTACACCTATCACGGAGCCTGGCGAGATGTTAGGCGTAGATTTGATGGGCCCCTTCCCTAGAAGTGGCCGAGGGAACTCCATTCTCTTAGTAGTGGTGGACTACTTCACAAAGTGGGTGGAGCTGTTTCCCCTCAGGACCAGCACGGCGCCTAAAATCGCCGACGTTTTGGTGAAGGAGGTTTTTACCAGGTGGGGAACGCCCAAGTTTCTTGTTTCAGACCGGGGCAGTCAGTTCACCAGCCAGATTTTTAGAGAGGTCTGCAAGACATGGGGGGTGCTCAACAAATTCACCACCAGTTATCACCCCCAGACTAACCTGACCGAAAGGGTCAATCGCACCCTAAAAAGTATGATTGCCTCATACGTAGAGGAAGAACATCGGAACTGGGACACTTGGCTAGCAGAGTTTCGCTTTGCTATTAACTCGGCAGTCCAAGAATCCACAGGACACTCTCCTGCTCAACTAGCACTGGGCCGGTCTCTTAAGGGCCCTTTTGACTGGCTCATCCATGTTGCATCCTCCCCAGGGTCGAAACGTTATTCCCTCCTGGAGCATCAAGACCAACTCAAGGACACGGTGAGAAAGAACATCGCAAAGGCACAAGAGAAACAGGGAAGGATGTACAACCGAGGACGTGCCAACCCTGTGTACCATCCCAAACAATCTGTTTGGATTAGGACTCACCCTCTCTCCGACACCGCCCGAGGTTACTCTGCCAAGTTGGCTCCTCGGTGGGCTGGACCCGCTGAAATAGTCAAAAAGCTAGGCCCGGTTAACTATCGAGTGCGAAGAGGGGAGAGAACCGACACAATAAATGTGGTGGACATAAAGCCGTTTTACGGTCCTTCCCCTTGTGACGCAGCTGGAGGGGGGGTATATGTGACACCGCACATAGTGCTACCATAGCCGGTGGCCATAAGGGAGGTACCCCCTAGGCTCGACATGGTATCCATCCAGAAAGCCTGAGGGCGCTCTATCCCCCAAATTAGCTCTGCACTAGAATGTAACTTCCCCTTTAAGAGTTTACCTGATATAACCAGGTGACTAATTAGGGGAAGGGGGTGGTGGTTTGGAAAGTAAAAGGGAAGAGTGGTCAGAAAAAGAAGCTGGAGAAAGGTGCAAGAGAGAACTAGTTTTCCGCGTCTCTTGTTTAAAGTCCTTTCATTTGTAGTAAATGTATTGTCTTTGTCCGCGTTTGTCTTCCCTGTTTGTGGATTAACCCCATTGAACTGGTTGAACACCCACTTCACCCTAAGTACCAGGATTACACCATCAACCGACTTTTCCGTCATCCCCTACTCCATCGCCTTCGTGGTAAGAATGTTCCGTTTGCCAGCTCCCCATCATCGGAATCGCCATTAAAAGATTGATCAGTACTGTTGGACTTAATATATGTACATTCATTGCTCGGACTGTGTGTTTGTTTGTGTCACCTTTTATGTAGTTAGGGAACACGCATGTATATTAAACACTTGTTGGGGTACGGAAAGTTTTGTCCCGTGTATTGTGGAGGCAAAGGTGTCTGCTTGATTTTAAATGTGTTACTGAAATCGTTCAGTGAACGCCGCGACCGCTACAAACGTCAATGACAGGACTGGGGGAAGACAAACAGGGAAGTACTTAAATACACCAGACTACATTGAACGAAACTAGACACAGCCGGTGACATGGGGATTCCACACAGGGCAGTGAGGGAGGGGGGCATGGCACACGGGGATCAGACGAGCAGGGCATGACACCTGACAACTACTGAAAGTTGCATTTAATAACATAAAAGGTCTTTAGATTTTAAGGTATAAGCCTTCAATAAAATAAAAAATACTGCAAATTACTATATTTTTGTCCTATGTATGCCACAGTCTGGCAATTGTTTGAAATGAAATACCAGGTAACATCAGCTTAACTGTGAGACTATATCTGAATGTTTCCATTTTAGCTCTAAATTCTGGGATTGTGAGCAACATTATAATCAAAACACTGTTTACAACAGGAAGGAATTTTATATAATATTATATTGTATTACAGCTCATGCTGTTCTCCCATCCCTTATGAAGAAAAATATCATGGATTCACGTTTTCCCTTGCCCGGACGGGGGTCACTGGGCCCCCCCCCCCTGCGGAGCCAGGCCTGGGGGTGGGGCTCAGTGGCAAGCACCTGGTGGCCGGGCCTGCACGTATGGGGCCTGGCCGGGCACAGCACGAAGAAGGCATGTGGGTTCCCCCTGTAATGGGCTCATCTCCTGTAGTAGGGGCTGGTGTGTGAGGGTGTGAGGTTCCGACTAGATATATTCGGGCTCATCTCAACGCATGGCTTGGGCTCTGGAACCTGTCTCCTCGAGGGGGGTTGGACCCTCTTCCACTCTGGAGTTGCTCACGGGGATAGGCGCCGAGCAGGGGTGGGTATATTTATTGCCCCCTAGCTGGGCGCCTGTGCATTGGTGTTTACCACAGTGTACAATGTTATGGAAATTTGGAGGTAGGAAGGAACAGATGAGTCCAGTGGTTTAGCTTGGTTTCATTTATTGAGATATCTTTCTATGTGAGCTCGGGGAGACTCTCCACAGACAGTTCTGAGAAGTTCTCCAAATAGCAGACGCAGCTGCTTTCATTTTATATTGACATACAAATGACCCTTCTCTGCAACCACAACTGGAAGACCCATGTCTGCTTTTGCACATTCTATGCTCAGGACAAGCTTTTCGTCTAGCACAAGCATCTTATATTTACCATATACAGTATGGAATAAAAATTCATCTCTTGTCTAGCTTAACATGGGTAAGGTCTAAAACCCCCTCCCCAGTCTCTTGCATCTGTTTCTTCAAGCATAGCAACCTTATTTTGCAGCCTAACTTCCTTAGTAACCATCGGACATCATGCTTGGTGGTCATTTTCCACTACATTCCCCCCTTTGATACAAAATAATTCTTGTATCATACACTGACGTCGTCCTCATCCGAGGAGTAAGGGTTCCCAGGAGCAGTCCATTCCAGCTGGGCATGGGAGGCAGCAGAACGTGCTGTCTGCTGCTTCTTCCTCTGTGGTGGAACGTCCTGCATAAGCTGTACCATCTGATGATGTGACACCCGAGGATGAAATTGAGCCATAGTAGAACAACATGGTATACAGCATGGAACAAATAAGCACACACAGACAAGCAATAAAACAATAGGGAGAGCAGAGAGGATAATCAAGGTCCACTTCCCAAACCATGCCTGAAACACATTCAGGGGCCATGGCCATATGCCATTATCATGAGACTCCTGACTGTACAGCGCATGGGCTACCTCATGCATTTTGGCGATGGCCATTGTCCTCGTCATTTGGGGGAATGTACGTGCAGCAATGGTCTCCCACCATAGCGCAAACTCCTCCTTCCTTGGCTAGCAGTATGTCTAGGGCTAATCTATTTTGGGTGGTCATTAAACGGATAGCCGTGAGTTCCTCTTTCACTGCAGTGAATGCAACAATGGAAGCATTAACGAACTTGGCCAATTGGTAATGAGTGGTCTCTAATTGGTTCCAAACCTGTGTCATGCTGTAATGGGGAAACAGGCTCATTCCAAACTTTTGAAGCTTTGTATAGAGCTGAAGCTCAGGTGGTATTATCTATGGCCTTAAGAAAACGTTTCGTCCGGACATACCAATCTTGACCCTTTGTGGTCAGCCAATTTGGCCACACCCTTTTTATCATATCTGCTTTCCTTTAGATTCACATGATCATACATATACCCTACATAAGCAATAATAGAACACAAAATTACACAACCAATAATAATGCTTATAGCTGGGGCCCAATACCCCAATCTACGTCTCTAAATCATAGTCTTTCAGGAGGACTAAAGATCTCTTGCAGTGCGACTGATGGACCCAGGAGGAGATACTGTCAACCTTCACGGCGTTAGGTATAGAGAGAAGGACTTGGTATGGTCCCTGCCACCTCAGTTGATGCCAATGCTTCCGGCGCAGGTCCTTGATCAGGATCCACTCTCCTGGTCCTATGGCCTCTGGCTGATTTGGCTCCAGTCCGACCTGAGCAGCCCTGATCTGGCTATGGATCCTCTTCAAGGAAATCTGTAAACTAGACACATAGGTTAGTAAATCACCATCAACAGTTTCTAACGTGAGCGTGTCTCCCGGGTATGGGAGCGGCATTGGTTTCCCGGTGAGCACCTCAAATGGAGCTAACCCCGTTCCACTATGTGTTCTTCCCCTCATGGCCATGAGAACAAGAGGTAAAGCAGTCACCCAGTCAAGTCCAGTTTCAGCACACAGTTTCGCCAATTTTACTTTAATCGTCTGGTTTGCTCTTTCCACTATTCCACCACTCTGCGGGTGGTAAGCACAGTAGTGCTTTAGATCAATCCCCAGCCACTGACCTAGGTGACGAATGACTTGATTTGCAAAATAGGAGCCATTATCCGTAGTTAATTTTCCTGGTACTCCCCACCTAGGTAGTATCTCCCGAAGGAGGTTCTTTGCAACTGACAGGGCATCTGCTCTGCGACATGGAAAAACTTCCGGCCACCTGGAGAATAGATCTATGATCACTAGACAGTACTTGTTTCCCCTACATGGGGTGAGCTCAATGAAGTCCATTTGTAAATGCCGAAACGGACCTTCTGAAGGTTTTGTTACTGATTGTGTAACGGATACTGGCCTTCCAACATTGTGTTAGGCACACAGGTAGCATCTCTTTACAAATTCTTGGGCATAGGCAGAAAAACCTGGTGCAGCCCACCTTTTTGCCAGCATTTCTACCATGGCCGTTTTTGAAGCATGGTCTAATCCATGTGTCATTCGGGCCAGGCCCGGATATGCCGATTTTGGAATGAATGGTAACTGCGTCTCCCTCTTTCTCCATAGCCCATCTGGCCCTTTCACACCATCTTTCTTCCACTTCCCCAGTTCCCCCTCTGTCACATCCGACTGGACATCAAGGAGGGTGTGAGTGTCATGTAATACCCGTGAAGGCATGAGCGCTACTGGGCAATCAGTGTGTAAGGCTGCCCTCTTAGCCCACCAATCGGCCCAGGAGTTACCAATGCTGACCGGGTCAGAGCACCCCGTGTGAGCCTTACACTTAACCCTTAGGAGTCTGAAGGTGTTTTGGAGCCCTGAAGAGATTCTGACATGTCCTGACATTTGTGCATTTTTCAGTTACTTATAAACATATAAATGTCTAAAGTCTGATAACATTGTATTCAGCAGAAACTGGGTTACAATAATATATGAGCAGTATGTATGTACAAGTCTTTATATTGGAGAAAAAAACAGTTATGCGTGATTATTGAAAACAACAAAAAAATAAGTCACTGAAATTAGACCACAAAACACATTCATGACATTTGTGTACAAGACTTTTGTGACCTGGATCTTGTAGTGTAGAGGTTTTACTTCAAAATGATGTGACAATCATCTCACTCACTCATTTACAGAAAACAATACATTAATTTAAAATTTCTAAGACACTTTTTGTTTAGAAAGACCATATGCGAGGAGGTGGGAATGCTCATGAATAATGCTGTAGTTCACACCAGAGAAGACAAAGACCTGCATAATGAGCTGTATAATTACCCCTTTCAGTCAGGTATGGGACAGAGGAAAGTGCTACAAGAAAATAATTTGAGGACAGAAACATATTTCTTGGTTTGTGGTTTATTTAGCATGCATGTCCCGATGTGAGGTGCTGGTGAAGGCAAGGGTGATGCAGACATATTCCTAAAAACAAATAAATAAAAAAATGTTAGCATCTCAAACATTTACACCCGAAATGTTTGTGCTAAATAACATTACCGATAGCAGTATTATAGGCTAATCAAAACGGAGCCAAATATATGTTAGCAACCATAATCTAAAGCTATCCAAAACGAGGTGAAATACATTAGAACATTTACAAACATCTGTAAACTCCATAAGGCATTATCTTACCAGGAAACAACATGTTTGCTACATAAGGCAGCATGTAAGCAGAGTTATCTACATGCTACACTAACCTAAATGGCATTGAAAGCCAATGTTTCACATAAGCTGACAAAAGCTAGCTGAAGTGAGGAAAATATTTACTAATATTAGTTTAATATTATCAAAATAAGAGTTATATAAGACTTAATAACTTACCCCAGGGCTGTCAAGTTTTGAAGACAGGCAAGAGTGACATTCCACAGGATGCCTTTTCATTGGTTGTTGTGTTGTATTTTACCCAGATACAATAGTACTATTTTCTGATTGGCTATTGTGTACACCCTTTCTTTTTTTTGATTGGCTGACAGGCTCTTGGGGCAAATCTTGTCCGACTTTAACGTCATAAAAGAGGCTTGTTTCCGACGGGAAGCGACGTTTTTCTTGACGTTTCGTGACGTTTTCATCCGAGTTATAGTCGAGAAATAGTCGAACGCACCATAATGTCACTCAACTCAGAATTTCCGAGATCCGAGAGAAAAACGAACGCACCATTAGACTGTATGTGTTTTTAAGCCGGGGGCGTGGCCTTATACGCATGCTGCCCGGACTGTTTTCCGTGTGAATGGCTGTGGGCGTGCCCTGCATCGGGTCATTAGCAGATAATGAAGTGCGACAGAAATTCTGTGCCTCTCCTTGGTTTCACATGAATTACATAAACTGAAAATATTTATTTTTAATTTAAATTGCTTTATTTAAAAGTAGACACTTTAAGCCAGGGGTGCCCAAACATTTTCCCTTAGTGGGCCAAAATGAAAATCTATCGGAGGACCGCGGGCCAAATGTAATATTTTACACAAGATACAAACACTAATAGTAAAGTAAAGTACTTTTATTTATCAAACAGTTATCTAACCTTCCTTTCTGTGTAAATAACATTAAACAAAATATGACAAATAAGTCATATATAGGCATTTAGAGCACGTCTAAACTTTTGTAATCACATGTAGTGCAAAATGTCAAAGAGTGCATGCCCAACAGCAACACAACAACAGTAGCAACAATATAATTGCACCACTAGTGAGAAACATGAAGCTGTTCTTTGGCGTTTATCAGCCTATTAATATTAGGCTGCAGCTGACTCACTGAGAGGGTGAGGATGTCCTGCGTGCTTCGTCTCATAATGACGACGAATATTATACTCCTTTAGTACAGCAACAGACTGGTTACAAATAAGGTAGACCGCTTTAGCATTTATGTCAGTGAAAAAATATTCTTCCTCCCAGCATTTTTTAAAATGTCTTTTGTCTGTGTGCCACTGACGATGCCGCTCCATGTTGATAGTTGCTTAAGCTAGCAGCCCGGTGGTGACCCGCCACAAACTGGTTTGATCCCGTCTGGCGGCAGCAAAGACTCATGGGACTTTTTGTAAATTGTTAAAATGTGACTATTTATGAAGTGTGGAAATGTACATATGTGCACAGATATACTTTACATTACCCTTATAGTTGCTTGTATTTCAATTTTAGTCTTAGATATTTCAAATGTAATCAAAGCACCATGAGTGAGGACTGTATAATATACAGTCGAACCCACTTATCTGAACCTCGGCTAACTCGCCAACCCTATTAAGTCGACGTTTTTGAAGTGGAACCACCAAATTCCCTTATTGCAATAGCATTTCTCATCGGTTATGTCGATTCTTTTACGTCTCCGAACCCTAATATCTCGAGCACGAAAGAGGGCCAAAATCGCCACTTAACATCGGTTATCTCGATCCCCGTGACTAATCGCCGGCTTTTTAAAATGTATCACAAGTGCTAAACAGCGCGTATTCAAATCGCATTCGCATGGTAATTCGCTGAACAACGCAGGTGAAACGCGATCTAGGTAAATCCCCATCAAAACCAAAGCAAAGCATATCTGCATGCGGCAATGACAACGAAGATGAAGAAGATGCGGACGAAGATTTGGAACCAATTCCCTCTGCCGGTGAAGTGATAGAAATGCTACAAAAACTTCGACAGTATCATGAGTATGGTTCTTTTGTAGGGGATGGACTGTTTTAGACAGCATAAATAATATCGAAGCATTTGTTTTCAAGCAGACTGTTAAAGGCAAAAAGCAACAAAGCATTTTAGACTTTGTAAAGAAACCATATTAACTGCGTGTACGATACATTTCAGAGCTGTCAGAGCAAAATGACTTGTGAATGTAATTTTGACACTGCAGATTTGCTTTTTGTAACAACGGACTACACCCCGCAGGTTTTTTTGTGATTTTGTGAGCGATCTTTGTGTTTGCAATGTTGGATAATATAATTAAAGGTTTGTATCGAGAATCGACGGTGGTTTTTATTGTATACTGGTAAATCTCCGCTTTTAGTTGGTGCACATATGCCTTTTGTTGTTAGCCGACATGTATATGCATTTTTAAAGCATGCCGATCGCGTCATCAAACAAATCACCGCAACGCCAAAAACCCGTGCATGTACATTCTAATTTATTAACGCACATAAATACATTTCAAGCATATCTTAATACAGTATATTGCCGCCATATTGGTTTTCGGTTATCTCGATCATCGGTTATCTCCACGCTTTTTGGCAACCCCTTAGGCCGGCGACATAACCGGGTTCGACTGTATATTAGCCAACGTACACTAAAAAGTAAACGCACTGATAGCTACACTGGGATTCTTGCTTTAAGAATTTTTGTAACAAATTTTAGTACAGTATAATTTAAAATTTTAGATAATCATTGGCGGGCCAATCTAAATAGTACGGCGGGCCAACCTTGGCCCGCGGGCCCCACTTTGGGCACCCCTGCTTTAAGCTTTCTATAGATATATTTCTCATGTCTGTCTGTGCAGTATTCGCGGAGTTTCAGTTCATTTTAGTGACGTGTTTCAAAAAGATTTTCGCGGAGACTGAGACAGCTGAAAGCGCACCCTGTTTATTTTCTTTATTTTACAAAAGCACAATGTTTCGTGGATATTGTGAGTATACATGAATAAAAGTAGACCATTTACAGATTAAAATGATGTACTACACTTACGTGTATGATCAAACATGACGACGCATTTTAAGTTCTTTTCACGGTTACCAGAAAAAAATGCAAGTGTCCCCGCCAGCGGGTCCGCCGAATCCTAAGGGTTAATCAGCAATGGAGTGAGGCAGTTGGATGGCAGAAAGGAGGTCTCGGACTAACTCATGGTGCTGTATTGGTTTACCTGTGCTGGTGAGGAAGCCCCTCTGTTTCCAGAGGGCTCCATGGTCATGGCATACCCCGAATGCATACCTGGAATCTGTGAATATCGTGACATCCTCACCTGCGAAATGGCGGCAGGCCTGGGCTAGGGCGAACAGCTCTGCAGCCTGTGCTGACCAGGTGGACGGTAACTTACCTTCAGACAGCAATTGGCCCTCTGACGCAACCACAGCGTAAGAGGTAGATGGGCTCCCATCAGGGAGCCTAAGGGAGCACCCATCCACAAAAATGAACTCAGAATTTGGTAATGGGTCTTCACCCAGGTCTGATCTAGGCTTAGCGAGGGATTGAGCAACCTCAACACAGTCATGAGGGGAGCCTTCCATTTCAGTGGGAAGAAGTGTGGCTGGGTTTATTGTGGAACACCTTTGGAGGGTCACATTGGAGAGAGTAAGCAGGATGTTTTGGTAGTGAATCAGACGCGCAGTGGTAAGGTGAGATGTTTTAGCCTGCGTTATTAGGGCATGCACGGCATGCGCGGTGTGCACCACATGGGGATGCATTTGGACTAAATCTGCAGACATGAGGACCGCCTCCGCAGTGGCTGCCACAGCTCTGAGGCAGGCTGGCAGAGAGCTAGCCACTGTGTCCAGACGTTTGGAATAATACGCAATGGGGCGCAACCTGTCACCATGAATCTGGCCAAGGACGGCAGTCATGAAACCACGCCGTTCATCCACATACAATTGAAATGGCTTGGAAAAATTTGGTACTCCTAAAGCGGACGCATCGCATAGCGCTTGTTTAAGGTCAGAGAACGCCGTCTCAGCCTTAGTCGACCAGTCCAGTCTGTCATTAGGTGTAAGTCCTTGTCCCCCATGCATAAGGTCTAGTAAAGGTTGGGATCTTTCAGCAAAATCCTGGATCCAGGGACGGCAGTAGCCGACCATTCCCATCCATTTCATCAATTGCCTTTTAGTATCTGGGATGGGGGCCTTGCAAATCCCTTCTACCCGTTTTAGACCTAGGCGTCTGTCCGAGATATTGAATCTCCTGTTTGACTAACTGCAGTTTTGCCTTTGAGGCTTTATGGCCATTTTGGGCTAGAAACTGCAACAGCGCTTTGGTATCTTGCTCACAACTCTGCCTAGTGGTGGAACAAAACAGCAGGTCATCTACATATTGAATTAGGGTGCTCCCGCCCAGGGGCTTGAACCCCTCTAAATTCTTTCCTAATTCATGAGCATAAACGCTAGGTGACTCAGTGTACCCCTGGGGCATCACTGTCCACGTATAACGCTTGCCTCTAAAGGTGTGCGCAAACCAGTACTGTGAGTCTGGGTGAACAGGGACAGAGAAAAATGC
This sequence comes from Paramormyrops kingsleyae, assembly GCF_048594095.1. Taxonomy (NCBI): domain Eukaryota; kingdom Metazoa; phylum Chordata; class Actinopteri; order Osteoglossiformes; family Mormyridae; genus Paramormyrops; species Paramormyrops kingsleyae. The sequence continues at coordinate 2,915,471 of NC_132808.1, read as the reverse complement.
ATTTGCTAGATCAATAACAGAAAACCACTGAGCCTGAGGTGGTATGGATAATAGGATAGTTACTGGATTAGGAACAATAGGTGCACGGGGATCTATGGCGTCATTTACCCCCCTCAGGTCCTGTACAAACCACCAGGATCCATCTGCCTTCTTCACAGGCAAGATCGGAGAATTTCCTTCAGAGCCCCCTTTTGTACCAGTTCTTGGTGCACCATGGTGATACCCTTCTCTGCCTCAGGTGAGAGTGGGTACTGAGCTTTTACTGGTCTGTGGTTGGACTTTGGCTGGACTTGCAGTGGTGCCGTGGTGCAGATTCTCCCAAAGTCATTCTTGCCACTTGCCCATAGGGTTTCTGGTATCTCAGACAGCCACTCAGGTTCAGTTGGTGGGGCTGGTAGGTTCGTGGTCTGGCGATGTTCTCCAGAGAGGAACGCTTCTCTTCTGACATCTACTGTGAGGGAGATGGTATGTCTTTGAATGGTTCCATCAGTAGTAATACTTCGGCCATCCTCGACTGGAATCCAGTCTTGTCTGTCTTCGCTGTCTTTGATCCATGGGCCTAGGTCTTTCCATTGGTGGGCGTCAGTTTTTCCCAGTGACACATGGGGCATATGATGATCGAAGATCCATGTACTTTGATCTTGGTTGAGCTGGACAGACATGCCGGCCATGGACGCGCTTACATACAGAAACTTCATTAACACGGTCTCAGGGGGTTTCTGTTCTTCTTATATTTTTCCTTAATTCTGGTTCCCAGTGCTGCCATGTCTGCAGTGAATGGATTCGCCCGAGTGTTCATGGCATTTCCTCCAAAATCAGCGTTCACTGCGGCCCAGTCACCTTTCAGCTTCCTCCGGAGAACTTGTTCCCATTCCCTTCCACTGGGTTGATAAATTCCATCCAATGCAAGGACTTCATCCCAGAAACGGGCCCCTCCCACTTGGTTTGGGTCCGGCAGACTGTTGACCACCTCCTTCAGTTCACTTAGATCCCAGTTCCTCTGCACCTGTACCATCCTGTCGTCTCTGGGGTTTGGCATTTCCACCAAGGGGAACTGTCTTGGCACTCCAACAGTTGCCCTTTGCTCTTCAGTCAGAGGCTGTTGCATGCGTTGTTGAATACGCTCACTCCTTCAAGGAGGACTGTCTTCTTCATCTTCTGCCGAATCTGCAGCTCTTGCGGCTTGTGCTGGTGAGTATGCAGGGGGCGGATCCTCTCTCGCTGGATGTGGCAGGATTTCCTGAGCAGGGGGAGCTGGCGGCGCTGAAGGGAGGAGTGGGTAGATGCAGCTGTCTTCCGCTTTCTTTTTTTTTTGCACGACGACTTTTTTTTGCCTTTGCCTCTATCTTCTTTCTCTTTTAACAACATATTCAGACTTTGTTGTCCTTGGACTGCCCTTGCTTTTTCCTCGCCTATTTTTTCCATGATTCCCTCATTCTTGCGTGTCTCAGCCTCTATTTCGATCTGTCTTGCCACATTTTCCCACATTTCCAAACATTTCTGAGAAGTCCTTTCCAGTTCTTTCCTCTACTGCTTCCCTACATGTTTTACCCCATAGTAAACCCTTATTTCCCTTATCACGTTTACGCATTTCCCTTTCAAATGCTGTTTCACCTTCCGGATCATAAGCCGGATCAAGAGCCCAATTTGACTTGCTACTGCTATTTCCCATTTTGTCGCACCAGACTTTCAGTACTGATTTTTTATTATTTTTTTTTTTAAGATAGGTTACTTAACAAACATGCACAGAATATGTTAGACAAGCCAGTCTTCTTTGTATAAAAAAAAGAAGGTAAACTTGTTTTCTTTGCAGAGAAAGAATATATATATATATATATTAAAATCGTCACACAGTAGAAAACTTCTATGCCTGTGTTATTTTGCAAAGCAAGTTCTTCATTGCAACAATGCAGACTTTTACAAAAGACTTATCACAAAACCGTTATATTTGTATAATTTATGTATGCCAAATGCACATCCCAGTAACATAAATCTCAATTCGGGGTGCAGTTCTGATAATAGAGACAAAGCAGTTGTGGGGATAATCTACAGTACACGGAGGCCTCTCCGTTAAACTATATGTTTTACACCTTAATTTCTGCTTAATTTTTTTAAATACTTATGAGCTCATTTATTTGATATTCTTGACTTGTCAGGTTTCTAATTTCACACTCGGCACACTCATCCAAACCACAAGCCTTACACATTCATACCGTGCACGTTACATTCATACAATCTTATATTATCTAGTCTGCAGACAAAACACATTTCACATCTCGCCGGACGTGATACAGATATTTTACGACTCTCCCAGTCGAACCTGGATATTTTACGACTCTCCCAGGCTAACCTGGATATTTTAAGACTCTCCCAGTCGAACCTGGATATTTTACGACTCTCCCAGTCGAAAACCTGGATATTTTACGACTCTCCCAGTCGAAAACCTGGATATTTTACGACTCTCCCAGTCGAACCTGGATATTTTACGACTCTCCCAGTCGAAAACCTTCAGAAAGATACCACAACAAATTTTCTATTCCACAAAATTTATCCTACCTTTTAGTCCGGTCGGAGTGACGGGGGACCGCAGGCCTCAGGAACTGCGATGGGTCAGGCTAAAATTCTCTGTCCTTGACTCCAGACCGGTACCTCGTCGTCCTTCTAGGACTCGCGTCCTTCTGATGGTCCTTGCGGTCCCCGTACAACCGAATCCCGGACGAGCCTGCAAGTCCATCCATCCATCCATCCATTTTCTCCTGCTTATCCGAGGTCGGGTCGCGGGGGCAGCAGTCTCAGCAGGGAAACCCAGACTTCCCTCTCCCCGGCCACTTCCTCCAGCTCCTCTGGGGGAATCCCGAGGCGTTCCCAGGCCAGCCGAGAGACATAGTCCCTCCAGCGTGTCCTGGGTCTTCCCCGGGGCCTCCTCCCAGTGGGACATACCCGGAACACCTCACCAGGGAGGCGCCCAGGAGGCATCCTAATCAGATGCCCGAGCCACTTCATCTGACTCCTCTCAATGCGGAGGAGCAGCGGCTCTACTCTGAGTCCCTCCCGAATGACCAAGCTCCTCACCCTATCTCTAAGGGAGAGCCCAGCCACCCTGCGGAGGAAACTCATTTCGGCCGCTTGCACTCGCGATCTCGTTCTTTCGGTCACTACCCACAGCTCGTGACCATAGGTGAGGGTAGGAACGTAGATCGACTGGTAAATCGAGAGCTTCGCCTTTTGGCTCAGCTCCTTCTTCACCATGACAGACCGATGCAGCGCCCGCATCACTGCGGACGCCGCACCGATCCGCCTGTCGACCTCCCGCTCCATCGTCCCCCCACTCGTGAACAAGACCCCGAGATACTTAAACTCCTCCACTTGGGGAAGGATCCCATCCCCGACCCGGAGAGAGCATTCTACCCTTTTCTGGCTGAGGACCATGGTCTCGGATTTGGAGGTGCTGATTCTCATCCCAGCCGCTTCACACTCGGCTGCGAACTGTCCCAGCGAGAGCCGAAGGTCACGGTCTGATGAGGCCAACAGGACCACATCATCTGCAAAAAGCAGAGACCTAATCCTGAGGTCACCAAACCGGACACCCTCAACGCCCTGGCTGCGCCTAGAAATTCTGTCCATAAAAGTTATGAACAGAATCGGTGACAAAGGACAGCCCTGACGGAGTCCAACCCTCACCGGAAACAAGTCCGACTTATTGCCGCTCATGCGGACCAGACTCTGGCACCGGTCATACAGGGACCGAACAGCCCTTAAAAGGAAGCCCGGCACCCCATACTCCCGAAGCACCCCCCACAGGACTGCCCGAGGGACACGGTCGAATGCCTTCTCCAAGTCCACAAAACACATGTAGACTGGTTGGGCAAACTCCCATGAACCCTCCAGAACCCTGCGGAGAGTATAGAGCTGGTCCACTGTTCCACGGCCGGGGCGAAAACCACACTGCTCCTCCTGAATCCGAGGTTCGACAATCCGGCGGACCCTCCTCTCCAGAACCCCCGAATAGACCTTACCAGGGAGGCTGAGGAGTGTGATCCCCCTATAGTTGGAGCACACCCTCTGGTCCCCTTTCTTGAAGAGGGGGACCACCACCCCGGTCTGCCAGTCCAGAGGCACTGCCCCCGATGTCCACGCGATGCTGCAGATGCGTGTCAACCAAGACTGCCCTACAGCATCCAGAGCCTTCAGGAACTCTGGGCGGATCTCATCCACCCCCGGGGCTCGGCCACCGAGGAGCTTTTTAACCACCTCAGCGACCTCCGCCCCCGAGATAGGGGAGTCCACACCCAAGTCCCCATACTCTGCTTCCACATCGGAAGGCGTGTCGGTGGGATTGAGGTCTTCGAAGTATTCCTTCCACCGACCCAAAACGTCCCAGGTTGAGGTCAGCAGCACCCCATCCCCACCATAAACAGTGTTGATGTTGCACCGCTTTCCCACCCGGAGCCGCCGGATGGTGGACCAGAATCGCCTCGAAGCCGTCCGGAAGTCGTTTTCCATGGCCTCACCAAACTCCTCCCAAACCCGAGTTTTTGCCTCAGCGACCGCCGAAGCCGCATCCCGCTTGGCCTGCCGGTACCCGTCAGCTGCCTCTGGAGTCCCACAGGCTAAATAGGCCCGATAGGACTCCTTCTTCAGCTTGACGGCATCCCTCACCACTGGTGTCCACCAGCGGGTTCGCGGATTGCCGCCGCGACAGGCACCGACTACCTTACGGCCACAGCTCCGGTCAGCCGCCTCCACAATGGAGGCACGGAACATGGCCCATTCGGACTCAATGTCCCCCGCCTCCCCCGGGACATGGGAAAAGTTCTGCCGGAGGTAGGAGTTGAAACTCCTCCTGACAGGGGATTCAGCCAGACGTTCCCAGCAGACCCTCACTATACGCTTGGGCCTGCCAGGCCTGGCCGGCTTCCTCCCCCACCAGCGGAGCCAACCCACCACCAGGTAGTGATCAGTTGACAGCTCCGCCCCTCTCTTCACCCGAGTGTCCAAGACATGCGGCCGCAAGTCCGACGACACGACTACAAAGTCGATCATCGAACTGCGGCCTAGGGTGTCCTGGTGCCAAGTGCACATATGAACACCCTTATGCCTGAACATGGTGTTCATTATGGACAATCCGTGGCGAGCACAGAAGTCCAACAACAGAACACCACTCGGGTTCAGATCGGGGGGGCCGTTCCTCCCAATCACGCCACTCCAGGTCTCACTGTCATTGCCCACGTGAGCATTGAAGTCCCCTAGCAGAACAAGAGAGTCCCCAGAAGGAATGCTCTCCAACACCCCTTCCAGAGACTCTAAAAAGGGTGGGTACTCTGAACTGCCGCTCGGCGCATAAGCGCAAACAACAGTCAGAACCCGTCCCCCCACCCGAAGGCGAAGGGAGGCTACCCTCTTGTCCACCGCGGTAAACCCCAATGTACAGGCGCCCAGCCAGGGGGCAATAAGTATGCCCACCCCCGCTCGGCGCCTCTCCCCGCAGGCAACTCCAGAGTGGAAAAGGGTCCAACCCCCTTCAAGGAGACTGGTTCCAGAGCCCAAGCCGTGCGTCGAGGTGAGCCCGACTATATCTAGCCGGAATTTCACAACCTCGCGCACCAGCTCAGGCTCCTTCCCCATCAGAGAGGTGACATTCCATGTCCCAAGAGCTAGCTTCTGCAGCCGAGGATCGGACCGCCAAGGACCCCGCCTTTGGCCACTGCCCAGCTCACAATGCACCCGACCCCTATGGCCCCTCCTACGGGTGGTGAGCCCATTGGAAGGGGGACCCACGTGCCTTGTTCGGGCTGTGCCCGACCAGGCCCCATGGGTATAGGCCTGGCCACCAGGCGCTCGCCATCGAGCCCCAACCCCAGGCCTGGCTCCAGGGGGGGGCCCCGGTGACCCGCGTCCGGGCAAGGGAAAACGTGTTTCCAAAATCTTTTTCATCATATGGGGTCTTTTGAGCCGAACTTTGTCTGGTTCCTCACCCCGGACCTGTTTGCCTTGGGTGACCCTACCAGGGGCATAAAGCCCCGGGCAACTTAGCTCCTGGGATCACTGGAACACGCAAACCCCTCCACCACGATAAGGTGTCGGCTCCAGGAGGGGAGCCTGCAAGTCTGTTATGGAAATTTAGAGGTAGAAAGGAACAGATGAGTCCAATGGTTTAGCTTGGTTTCATTTATTGAGATATCTTTCTATGCGAGCTCAGGGAGACTCTCCACAGACAGTTCTGAGAAGTTCTCCAAATAGCAGACGCAGCTGCTTTCATTTTACATTTACAGACAAATTACCCTTCTCTGCAACCACAACCGGAAGACCCATGTCTGCTTTTGCACATTCTATGCTCAGGACAAGCTTTTCGTCTAGCACAAACGTCTTATATTTGTCTAGCTTAACATGGGTAAGGTCTAAAACCCCCTCCCCAGTCTCTTGCATCTGTTTCTTCAAGCATAGCAACCTTATTTTGCAGCCTAACTTCCTTAGTAACCATCGGACATCATGCTTGGTGGTAAATTTCCACTACAACGAGAGGGTAACCTCCCTTCACCTTCGGACTTCCTGGCTGTTGTTTATTCAGGATTCAAGATTCTTTTAATTGTCACATGCATACTTTTACAGGTACAGCATGCAGTGAAATCCTGAACCACTCTTTTGACTGTGCAGCTAGAAGGAACAAGAGTACAGTTCCAAGGGTATGAAAAAAAGAGATAACATTTTTAAATAGAACTTGGAATATAATACAGATTTACAGATGTGCGATATGCAGTTATAAGTTAAAGTGCATTGGGCAAAGTCATAAGTGTAAACAGTAGAAACCTGAGTGACAATGTAGCAGCATGAACAGTGCCGTAATAATGATGGAGACAATATGGAATGAGTCCAGTTGTCATGAATAAAATGCTATACTATAATAATATACTATAGAGCTATAACATATAAAGTACTATAATAATATGGTGGCATGGTGATGCAGTAGTTAGCACTGTTGCCTCAAACCTCTGGGACCAGGGTTCGATTCTCTGCCTGGATTGCGTGTGTGGAGTTTGCATGTTCTCCCCATGTCGTCATGGGGCTTCCTATGGGTATTCCAGTTTCTCCCCACAGTCCAATTGGCTAATTGGAGTTACTGAATCGCCCATAGGTTCATGTGTGAATGAATGGTGTGTGAGTGTGCCCTGCGATGGGCTGGCTTCCCATCCTGGGTTGTTCCCTGCCTCGTGCCCGTAGCTTCCAGAATAGGCTCTACATCTCCTTGTGTAAATGTCCTGCAGTGCAGGGAGAGCTGACCTGCAGCAGTGTTCAGCTGCACCAATCACTCTCTGAAGCACTTTTTAGTCCAAAACGCAGCTTTTGCCATACCAGGACGAGATGCTCTGTGTGAGGATGCTCTCCACAGAGCCAGTGTAGAAAGTCCTTAGGATAGCAGGGGAGACCCCAAACTTCCTCAGCTGTCTAAGGTGGTACAGACGCTGCTTTGCCTTTTTTGCCTGAATGTGGATGTGTTCAGCCCACGTCAGGTCCTCAGAGATGTAGATGCCCAGGTACTTGATTTTGTTCACCCTCTCCACTGGAGCTCCATTGATGATGAGGGGCTTGTAATCGGGCTGCTGTATCCTTCTGATATCTACCACCAACTCCTTGGTCTTGCTGATATTCAGCTGGAGGCAGTTGTCCCGACACCATAGTGCCAGGTTCTCCACTTCGTCCATGTAGGCCTTCTCGTTGTTGCTAGTGATGAAGCTCAACACCACCGCCATACGGCAGTTCAGAATACCCACCCTTTTTGCAGTCCTAGTAAGGGGTGTTGGAGAGCGCTCCTCTTGGGGACTCTCTTGTTCTGCTGGGGGACTTCAATGCTCATGTGGGCAATGACAGTGACTTGGAGGGGCGTGATTGGGAGGAATGCCCCCCTCCTGAACACAAGTGGTGTTTTGTTATTGGACATCTGTGCTCATCATGGATTGTCCATAAGGAACACCATGTTCAAACATAAGCATGTATGTATGTGCACTTCGCACCAAGCATATAGTGAGGGTCTCCTGGGAGCATCTGGCGGAATCCCCTGTCAGAAGGAGCTTCAACTCCTACCCCCAGCAGAACTTTGCGCATGTCCCAGGCGAGGCGGGGGACATTGAGTTTGAATGGGTTTTGTTCCACGGCTCCATTGTGGAGGCAGCTGACCAGAGCTGTGCCCGAAGGGTGGTCGGTGCCTGTCGTGGCGGCAGTCCCCGAACCCGGTGGTGGACACCGGCGGTAAGGGATGCCATCAAGCTGAAGAAGGAGTACTATCGGGCCTTTTTGGCCTATGGGACTCCAGAGGCAGCTGATGAGTACCGGTGGGCTAAGCGGAACGTGGCTTCAGCAGTCGCTGAGGCAAAAACTCAGGTGTGGGAGGAGTTTGATGAGGCCATGGAGAATGACTTCCGGATGGCTTCGAGGAGATTCTGGTCCACCATCCGGAAACTCAGGGTGGGAAAGCAGTGCAGCATCAACATTGTTTATGGTGGGGATGGGAAGCTGCTCAGGATGTTGTGGGTCGGTGGAAGGAATTCTTCAAAGACCTCCTCAATCCCACCAACACACCTTCCTCAAGGCTCTGGATGTTGCAGGGTTATCCTGGTTGACACGCATCTGCAGCATCGCATGGACATCGGGGGCAGTGCCTCTGGATTTGAAGACCAGGGTGGTGGTCCCCTTCTTCAAGAAGGGGGACCGGAAGGTGTGTTTCAACTATAGGTGGATCACACTCCTCAGCCTCCCTGGTAAGGTCTATTCAAGGTAGTATGCCCAACCAGTCTACATGTGCTTTGTGGACTTTGAGAAGGCATTCAACCGTGTCCCTTGGGGAGTCCTCCAGGAGTATGGGATGCCGGACTTCCTTACAAGGGCTGTTCAGTCCCTGTACAACCGGTGTCAGAGCTTGGTCCGCATTGTCGACAGTAAGTTGGACTTGATTACAGTGAGGGTTGCCCTTTGTCACCAATTCTGTTCATAACCTTTATGGACAGAATTTCTAGGTGCAGCCAGGGCATTGAGGGTGTCTTGTTTGGTGACCTCAGGATTGGGTCTCTGCTTTTTGCAGATGATGTGGTTCTGTTGGCTGCATCGGACCGTGACCTTTGGCTCTCACTGGAACAGTGTGCAGCCAAGTGTGAAATGGCTGGGATGAAAATCAGCACCTCCAAATCCGAGACCATGGTCCTCAGCTGGAAAAGGGTGGAGTGCTCTCTCCGGGTCAACAGGTGGATCACTGCAGCGTCAGTAGTGATGCGGGCACTGCATTGGTCTGTCATGGTGAAGAAGGAGCTGAGCCAAAAGGCAAAGCTCTCGGTTTACCGGTCAATCTATGTTCCTACACCTCACTTATGGTCATGAGCTGTGGGTAGTGACTGTAAAAACGAGGTCGCGAATGAATGAGGCCAAAATGAGTTTCCTCCGCAGGGTGGCTGGGCTTTCCCTTAGAGATAAGGTGAGGAGCTCGGTCATTCGGGAGGGACTCAGAGTAGAGCTGCTGCTCGTCCGCATCGAGAGGAGCCAGATGAGGTGGCTCAGGTATCTGGTCAGGATGCCTCCTGGACGCCTCCCTGGTGAGGTGTTCCAGGCATGTCCCACTGGTAGGAGGCCCTGGGGAAGACCCAGGACATGCTGGACAGACTATGTTTCTCGGCTGGCCTGGGAACACCTTGGGATTCCCCCAGAGGAGTTGGATGAAGTGGCTGAGGAGAGGGAAGTCTGGGTTTCCCTGCTTAGACTGTTGCCCCTGCGACCCAACCCAGAAAAGTGGTAGAAGATGGATGGATGGAATTAATTAAATTCTTCTTCCTATCAACCCAATGCAAATTCCAAGTCACCATCCTGTATGGCGTGGTCAATTCAAATTCCAATTCATTAATAGAATGGGGAACAATTCATAAATTCTGAAGAAAGGGGAGAAAAAATGAACTGCAGGTGGGGTTGCCCGGGTACTGTTTATGCAGGTGTGTCATTCGTTCAATGATAGGTAAAATAGGTGAATTTTCATCCACCCCTCTTTGCAGACCTCCAAATCTTTACGGTTTTTAGGCTGTCACTTGCATGCACGAAGCCTGAGACTGGCTAGGGCACTCCATGACCTTAATGTGCTTCTTTTTGAACTATCCTTTAATTCGTATGCTGTGGGTTTTTATCTTGCTAGAAGACCCACCCACAATGCATTTTCAGTGCCCTGGCGGAAGGAAGGAGGTTGTCATCCAAGATTTTATGATACATGGCCCTGTCCATCTTTCCTTCGATGCAGTGCAGCCATATTGTACCCTTGGCAGAAAAACACCCCCAAAGCATAATGCTTCCACCTCTGTGTTTGACGGTAGGGATTGTGTTCCTGGGGTTATAGTCGGCATTCTTTTCTCTCCAAACACGGCGAGTAGAGTTGATGCCAGACAGCTTGATTTTGGTCTCATCTGACCACATCACAATTTTCAAAGCCTCATTGGAATTATTCAGGTGTTAACTGGCATACTTTAGAAGGGCCTGAACATGAGCCCTCTTGAGCAGGGGTACTTTGCGAGAACTGCAGGATTTCTAACCGTAACGGCATAATGTGTTCTTGGTGACTCTTTGGTAATTCCCGTGGTGATAAGGTTGAAGATGTAGACAGATTAGTGACCTAATAATACTATTTAACACAGTAATGCCATTAAATGAGAATGCTGCCTTTGTATCTGTTAATGTTTCAGTACTACTTGCGTTGTGGTAGTGCACATGTACTTGACTTTTCTTGCTGGCTTGTAGGGGATCAAATAATTATTTCCCTAGTTAAATAACACATTGATTTGTATCTGTTACATGATGATTTTTTTCTTGATTATTTTGTTGAAAATCTATCTTCTGATGTTAAAATGATAGACTTCTCATTTCTTTATAAATGGGTGAACTTAAGAATTCAACAGGGGGTCAAATAATTATTTCCCTCACTGTAGCTGTTCGCAAAAGGATGAATGGGAACTGCCTTCCTTCTTGCTGCTTTAACTGTATCATTCCAACAGTGGTCTGTATGTTTTTTTTTTCTAATTGTAGCTATTATTACAAAAAATCTTTAAATAATAATCTGTTGCATTACTTTAATTATATTTAGCTGGCGTTTTTCAGGTCTTTATTGGCACCCTTTGTAAAGATTTGTAAAAAGGGTTAGAAAAAAATCCATCTTTTGGTGAAGTGGCTTCATCTCACGCTGAAAAAATTAGGAAAAATCCAACCTTTCATTAAAATAAATTAAATCAAAGAAAAACAAATCCTTCATCAAGAAATAATTATTTTCAACAGAAACACATGTGCCACAATTATTGGCACCCTTGCATTTAATACTTTGTACAAAACTTTTGCCAGTAAAACTGAGTCTTTTCTTATAACATTTTATAAGGTTGAAGAATACCAAGCAGGGCATCTGAGACAATTCCTCTATACAGAATCTCTCCAGATCATCCAGGGTCCTAAGCCATCTCTTGTGCATTCTCCTCTTCAACTCAGCCCACAGGTTTTCAATGGGGTTCAGGGCAGGGGACTGAGATGGCCATGGCAGAAGCTTGATTCTGCGGTCAGCTAACCATTTTTGAGTTGATTTGGACATGTGCTTAGGATCACTGTCTAGCTGGAAGATCCAATGATGGCTGAGTTTTTGTTTCCTGGCAGAGGCAGCCACATTTTGATTAAAAATATCCAGGTATTTCATGGAGTCCATAATGCCATGTACCCTAACAAGGTTTCTGGGGTCTTTGGAGGAAAAACATCCCACAATCACTGAACCTCCACCATATTTTACAGTAGGGATAAAGTTCTTTTCATTATAGCCATCCTTCTTTTTACACCAAACCCACCTTGAATGTTGATTGTCAAAAAGCTCCATTTTTGTTTTATCAGACCAAAGAAGATGGTTCCAGTTAATGTTGTAGTAGCATTTTTCAAACTCCAGGTGCTTGCATTTGTGCTTAACTGGCAGAAAAGCCTTTTTTTTCCTGACATACCTTCCAAATAATAAGGTAGCATGAAGGTGGCATCTGATGGTTTTTTTGGAGACATGGTAACCCAAAGATTTTCCTTTGTCTTGTAATTAATCAACAGTGATCCTTGGGGATTTTTTGCCTCTCTTATGATCCTCCTTACTGTACATGGGGGGGAAATAATCTTGAGTCCTCTTCCAGGCAAGTTTGTAACAGTTCCAATTGATGTACAGAATTTAACTTCTGTGTCACCTCATATTTGTACCCCAGTTAATCAGGAAGTCACCATACCTTAAAAAGGACATTGCTGCCTTGGAAAAGGTTCAACGTAGGGCTACAAGAATGATTCCTGGTCTTTGAGGAATGTCTTATGAGGAGAGGTTAGCTGAGCTGAATCTGTTTAGCCTCGCACAAAGGAGATTAAGGGGGGGGCATGATCCAGGTATATAAGATTCGAACATGTCTCGATGCTATTCAGCCAAATGGCTATTTCAATATTAGTTTAAATACTAGAACTCGTGGAAATTATCGGGAGAACATTTTAAAATGAATTTGAGGAAGCACTTCTTTACACAGCGTGTAATTAGAGTATGGAATAATCTTCCTGCTATTGTAGTGCAAGCTAAAAGCTTGGGTTCCTTTAAATCAGAGCTAGATAAGATTTTAACAACTCTGAGCTATTAGACAAGTTCTCGCCAAACGAGCTTGATGGGCCGAATGGCCTCCTCTTCTTTATAAATTTATGTTCTTATTACAGCTTAAATGTTATACACACTTCAATCAACAGAAAAATGTACCATTTATATGGGAGACATGCTTCAGTTGCATTGTGTTCAAAACATTTCCAGGGGTGCCAATAATTGTGGCATATGTGTTTTTGTTGAAAATAATTATTTCTTGATGAAGATGTTGTTTTTCTTTGAATAAATGTCAGGATTGCGGGGCAAGCGAGCCGTGGAAGCAGGCGAGAGCAGGCAGATGGACGAGTATTCAGGGGTTTTAATCGAGACGGAGGGTAAACAGGCAGCAACATCTACAGACAGTACACTGACAATACAATGACGGATCTGGGGAAGACTGACTCAGACGAGGACTAAATACAAAAGACAAGCTAGACATAACAGGACACAGGTGATCACAATCAGGGCTGAACACGAGGTAACGAGGTGGGCGTGGCACACATCAGGAGCGGACGGAGCGGGGTGTGACAGAACCCCCCCCCCCAAAGGCGTGCACACCGGGCGCACCCGAGAGGAGGCGACGGACAAGACGAGACCGAGGAACAAGACCTGGAAGACAAAACCAAAAACCATCAACGAAGAACAGGGAACAAGACAGAGACACAGAACAGGAACAAGGACGAAACGAAAGAAAGGACACGACAAAGAACTGGAAAGGCAGACAGACAGAGAAAAGGGAGACACAACAGGAACACCCACAGGCGACACGAAGGGGCCAGGAGTGAACGAAGGAGACACCGAGGGACGAGGAGCAAAGACAGGAGGGACAAAGGGACCAGAAGGGAACGGAGGAGACACAGAAGGACGAGGAGCAGAAACAGGCGGGACGGAGGGAAAGGGAGGAGGAACCAGGGGAGCCCGAAGGAACCCCGGCGGGCGACGGGCAGCGGCCGGAGGGGCCGCAGGCGAGAGGGAGGAGGGAGCAGGAGGGGACCACCCAGGGGCCAAGGGAGTGACGGAGAGGACACGGAGGGAGCAGGAGGGAACACCGGTGCAGGCAGGAGGGGGAAGCCGCGGCAGGCGGAGGCGCAGCCGGAGCCAGGGAAGGCACCGTCCGACGCCAAGCTGGAGCAGGGGGGCCCGGAGGCGGCCGACACGGAGGCAGGACCGAGGACCGGCACCGAGGAACCAGGGGGGGACCCAGAGGGGACCGCCAACCCCGAGCCGGAGGACCCGCAGGCAGCCACCGAGCCACAGCCAGGGGCCGAACGGGTGAGCCAGGGGGCAGCAGCAGGCAGTGCTGCAGGCGGTGCCGCAGGCAGAGAGGCGTCAGCAGCAGCAGGCGGTGCCGCAGGCAGAGCGGCGGAAGCTGCAGCAGGCGGTGCCGCAGGCAGATCGGCGGAAGCTGCAGCAGGCGGTGCCACAGGCAGATCGGCGGAAGCTGCAGCAGGCGTTGCCGCGGGCAATGCGGCGGCAGTAGTAGCCGGTGCTGCTGGCAAGTCCGGAGCAGGCAGGTCCGCGATAGGCGCCAGGATCGGCGCCGGACGTACAGGCGCTGCCCCTTTAAGGGCCTTGGGGATCCGGGGAATCGCATCCCAGATGGCCCTGATCCCCTCATATTCCAGGTGACCCCCCTGGAATATGCAGGCTGCTGGTGACAGTGGCTGCACGGTTGCTGTGATCCCCGCTGGCTTCTGTATCGGGAGGGGCTCCTCCCGACATTCAGCGGGGAGAGAGGCATAACGGAGAAAGCAAGCCCCCAGGCAGCCGAGCCGGAGGACCCGCAGGCAGCCACCGAGCCACAGCCAGGGGCCGAACGGGCGAGCCAGGGGGCAGGGCGGGCAGGACCCGGGCCCGACGCCTATGTCCCCGCCCCTTACGGGACACTGAAAGGCGGGGTCCCGGGGGGTGTCGGCCTTGTCGGGGCAAAGGCGAGGGAGTCATGAGGGAGGTCGGTGCTGGGTGGACAGAAGTCAGGGCCTCTAAAGAGGCAACAGGCGAGGCAGCTGGAGCCTCGGGCGTGGTCGCAGGCGGGGCAGCCAGAGCCGCGGGCGTGGCCGCAGGTGGGGCAGCCAGAGCCACGGGCAGGACGGGGGAGGCGGCCTCAGGCAGGGCCGCGGGCAGGACGGGAGAGGCGGCCTCAGGCAGGGCCGCGGGCAGGATGGGAGAGGCGGGCTGGACTGGAGAGCCGGGCTGGATGGGCAGAGCGGCGGCCTCAGGCAGGGCCGCGGGCAGGACAGGAACAGCGGCCTCAGGTAGGGCCGCGGGCAGAGAAGACGTGCAGCCAACAGAGGGCGCCTCCGCAGGTCCCTCAGGCTTGCGACCAGCAGGGGGCACCTCGGCGGGCTCCGCCGTTACGTGGCCAGCAGGGGGTGCCTCGGCGGGCTCCTCGGGCAGAGCTGCAGCGGGCACCCTCAGTTCCTGGACAGCAGGGGGCACCTCGGCGGGCATCGCCATCACGCGGCCAGCAGAGGGCGCCTCGGCTGGCGCCGCCACCACGTGGCCAGTAGGGCGCGCCTCGGGCAATGCAGCGGCAGTAGTAGCCGGTGCTGCTGGCAAGTCCGGAGCAGGCAGGTCCGCGATAGGCACCAGGATCGGCGCCGGACGTACAGGCGCTGCCCCTTTAAGGGCCTTGGGGATCCGGGGAATCGCATCCCAGACGGCCCTGATCCCCTCATATTCCAGGTGACCCCCCTGGAATATGCAGGCTGCTGGTGACAGCGGCTGCGCGGTTGCTGTGATCCCCGCTGGCTTCTGTATTGGGAGGGGCTCCTCCCAACATTCAGCGGGGAGAGAGGCATAACGGAGAAAGCAAGCCCCCAGGGAGACGGTCGGGGTGTCCTCCAGTCCTTTCCCCTTGCGCCTCTTCTTTCTCCGGCTTTGGCTCGGTGGTTGTGACGGGGTTGCCCGGGAGAGAACGAGCGGCCGGAGCCGCTTCTCCGTCACCCCGTCGACGAGCAGCCAGAGGTTTTCGCACACTACCGCCAGTACGCGCACTGCTGTTAGCGGGGTGATCTCATCCAGGACGGTCCCGCTCTTGCTGGCTAACTGCAGTAATCCGGAGTCCTCCCGGACCTCTGGCTGGTGAAGCCAGTAGAGCACCTCACGGAGCAGATCGATGCGTTGGTCATCGATCTGCGGAGGTGCGTTGGGGAGATCCGTCATTCTGTCAGGATTGCGGGGCAAGCGAGCCGTGGAAGCAGGCAAGAGCAGGCAGATGGACGAGTATTCAGGGGTTTTAATCGAGACGGAGGGTAAACAGGCAGCAACATCTACAGACACTACACTGACAATACAATGACGGATCTGGGGAAGACTGACTCAGACGAGGACTAAATACAAAAGACAAGCTAGACATAACAGGACACAGGTTATCACAATCAGGGCTGAACACGAGGTAACGAGGTGGGCGTGGCACACATCAGGAGTGGACGGAGCGGGGTGTGACAATAAATTTATTTCAATGAAAGGTTGGATTTTTCTAATTTTTTCAGTGTGAGATGAAGCTTCTTGACCAGAAGGTGGATTTTTCTAACCCTTTTTGTCAATCTTTTCAAGGGTTGCCAATAATTGTGGAGGGCACTGTATATAAGATATAAATACACTCACCTAAAGGATTATTAGGAACACCTGTTCAATTTCTCATTATTGCAATTATCTAATCAACTAATCACATGGCAGTTGCTTCAATGCATTTAGGGGTGTGGTCCTGGTCAAGACAATCTCCTGAACTCCAAACTGAATGTCAGAATGGGAAAGAAAGGTGATTTAAGCAATTTTGAGCGTGGCATGGTTGTTGGTGCCAGACGGGCTGGTCTGAGTATTTCACAATCTGCTCAGTTACTGGGATTTTCACGCACAACCATTTCTAGGGTTTACAAAGAATGGTGTGAAAAGGGAAAAACATCCAGTATGCGGCAGTCCTGTGGGCGAAAATGCCTTGTTGATGCTAGAGGTCAGAGGAGAATGGACCGACTGATTCAAGCTGATAGAAGAGCAACTTTGACTGAAATAACCACTCGTTACAACCGAGGTATGCAGCAAAGCATTTGTGAAGCCACAACACACACAACCTTGAGGCGGATGGGCTACAACAGCAGAAGACCCCACCAGGTACCACTCTTCTCCACTACAAATAGGAAAAAGAGGCTACAATTTGCACAAGCTCACCAAAATTGGACAGTTGAAGTGTTGCCTGGTCTGATGAGTCTCGATTTCTGTTGAGACATTCAAATGGTAGAGTCAGAATTTGGCGTAAACAGAATGAGAACATGGATCCATCATGCCTGGTTACCACTGTGCAGGCTGGTGGTGGTGGTGTAATGGTGTGGGGGATGTTTTCTTGGCACACTTTAGGCCCCTTAGTGCCAATTGGGCATCTTTTAAATGCCACGGCCTACCTGAGCATTGTTTCTGACCATGTCCATCCCTTTATGACCACCATGTACCCATCCTCTGATGGCTACTTCCAGCAGGATAATGCACCATGTCACAAAGCTCGAATCATTTCAAATTGGTTTCTTGAACATGACAATGAGTTCACTGTACTACAATGGCCCCCACAGTCACCAGATCTCAACCCAATAGAGCATCTTTGGGATGTGGTGGAACGGGAGCTTCGTGCCCTGGATGTGCATCCCACAAATCTCCATCAACTGCAAGATGCTATCCTATCAATATGGGCCAACATTTCTAAAGAATGCTTTCAGCACCTTGTTGAATCAATGCCACGTAGAATTAAGGCAGTTCTGAAGGCGAAAGGGGGTCAAACACCGTATTAGTATGGTGTTCCTAAAAATCCTTTAGGTGAGTGTATGTATACATTTCCACATTTTGCAGGTCATATTTAATTTGCTACAGTACGTTGACTTATCCTGTGTCTCTTGCACGTCACCCTCCCCTCCAAGGTGGAGTCCCTCTGCTCACCGAACAAAGACTAAGCACCTCTCCAGGGAGACGCACTGACCGCTGTTGGGGGGAAAAAAGCATGCAGTCATCAAAATCTCACTGTCTGGCTGGTAATTTGGTTGCATATAACCACAGTCAAATATTTATCATGCTGGAGCAATAGAGAGGAGATGTAAACACAATGCAAGGCATCCACAAAGGTGATCAGTAGAGAGCTACTTTGAGTGTAAAACAACAAAATAAAAAACACAGTTTAATGATGATAAAAGATACTTTCTTGATCCCAGTGGGGAAATTTGCTTTATCCCTCTCCCAGCTTTTTCTCAATAGGTGAGAGCAAGCTTGCTGCAAGGCCAGCTGCCTATTGTGGTGGCCAGGGTAGCTAGGGTTAAGGGCCTTGCTAAAGAACCTGCTGATGTGGGGAGGGTGTATTTGAACTGGTGACCTTCTGATCATATATTACGAATACAATTGAAATATCATGCTGTTGTGAACAATAATGCTATCAGGGGATATTAGACATGTTTTAGAGTGGTGGTTATTTTTGAATAGGCAGATAATGCCCCCAGCTACAGGCAAAAGGTCATGGTGCAGGTATATTCTTTCGGTCATGCAGTGCGTGTGTGCATGTGTGGATTATGTTTATATTACACTGTGAGGATGAAATGTTATGTGATAAAAACTTCATAAAAAAAGACATTGTGGGGAACATTGTTCAGGGGCTGACAAAGATCTGTGAGTGCAATAAAACAACTAAAAATGCCATTTTTGTTTGGTTATTTATGCTTAAGGTTAGGGCTGGGTAAGGGTTAAGGTCATTATGTTGTGATTAGGTTTCCCCATAGAAATGAAGAAGCCCCAGAAAGATATAATTACAAACCTCTGTCTGTGTGTGTGTGTGTGTGTGTGTGTGTGTGTGTGTGTGTGCTGGGATCATTGCTGTAGAAGCTGCTGGGATTTCTGCACTGTGAGGGAGTGGTGTAGACGCTGTGTGCACTTGTGTTGTGCGCCTGTTGAAGTGGATTTGAGTCACTTCAGCTTGGCAGTGTGAACGTAGCCTTTGTGTACCAGTACGGTTACGTTTTTTGTTTTTTTTTCGGTCAGCGTGAGTGCATGTCTGTTCTTGTGAATAAACAGCGTGAGTGTTATCGACAGCTGCGGGTGTCAAGTGAGCGGCGTTTCAGTCCGCTTACCTCTACAACAAACATGCGTGGAGTAATATTATCTAACATCGAAAACATTAACTTGGAAAAGGACAGTTGCTCCTGAGTTTTGCTCAGTTATCGATCGGGGCCGGGAGGATATTTTCCACTTCTTTTCCCGCTCCTGCAGTAGCCTGTTTTTAGAAAGTTTTTTTTTTTTGGTTTTTCGACCTCCCAAGAGCAACTTTATTTTAGGTAAGTAGGAAGTTAGTCTCGGGTAAGTAATTGTTAATTTGTTTTTTTTAAACGTTTAATTTCAAAGGTTGTTATCTCTGACACTATTGGATTATTTAAAGAGTTCCGTTTTAACGCACGTGTTAATTTAGTGTTTTATTTTACTCAGCACTTTATTGCATTAACTATATGTTAATTAGACTGACCAAAAGTTAAATACGCTATATAAATATACAATGGTACCTCGGTTCTCGAACTCACTAGAACTCAAATTTCTTGAAAGTCGAACAAACCAGTTTGACCTAGAACTCGATCTGAATATTAGAAGTCGAACCGTGAACGACCTAATATAAATTGTATGTGCAGGAAATGAGTCCTACTACAATGCAATTCTTACTTGAATGCTTTCTTCACAGACTGGACAATTAACCAAATAAAGCAGCGCAACATTACAGTAACTAACAATAAAAAAAAACACTAACTTACGTGTACTATTAGAGCATTTATGTCATTTATTTAAACTTTATTTTACCAGGTAAATTAACTGAAAACCAGTTCTCACTGTTTTACGTGATATTCGGGAGAAATAGCAGATCACGCATCGGAACTGCCTGGGATACAAACGTCATGCTTGTAACTAAACTCTTCAGCAAATAAGGGCAAAGGTGTGTCGTCACGGAGGTGGTTGCAGTTTGTGCAGCCAGGTGAGAGGTCGCAATGCATCTAACCGTAATGCATTGCTTTAAGCCAGCGCTGTAAGCAAGTCGAACGCACCCAATGACCGGACTGGGGAAACAAACTGAAACGCGGACTTTATACGGAGGACTAATGACAACAAGCAGAAACAGCTGATCACATGGGAATCCCACACGAGGTTAACGAGGGGGCGTGGCACACGGAAGGAGCAGACGATCGGGGCAGGACAGGGGTAATGTTGGGATAAGATCTTTATCATTTTGGAAGCCATTAAGAAAAAAGTGCTGCTCTTGTTTTTATGTTCATTTTGTGTTTAAATGCTAAAAAAAAAAAACATATTTAGGTGTAATTTTGGGGGGCCGGGAACCAATTAATTGATTTTCCATTATTTCTTATGGGAAAAATTTGATCAGTCCTCAAACTTTTTAGGATTCGATCCAGAGTCCGGAACGGATTAAGTTTGAGAACCGAGGTATCACTGTACTGGGCTGGGAGCAAAGGACGGGGTCATAGTGAGTCATGTAATTATGGGGCCAGCTCAGTGTTGTGTTTGCAAGATGTTTGCCCTTCTGGATGTTTGCGTCCAGTTGGACTTCATCTGTGAGCGATGTAAGTGAGTAGACTCACTCATGGTCAAGGTTCGTGACCTCGAGGAGCAACTGGCTCTCATCCAACACAACAAGGAGTTAGAGGAGAGAGTTAATACGCCTTTTAGGGAGTCGGTGTGTGCGTTACAAGCAGGGAGAGGGGAGAATGAAGAACAGATAGGTCGAGAGAGCTGAGTAAATGTAGGTCATAGACGGAGAAAAGAGTGTACACAGTTTACAGAGGCGGCATCACCTGAAGTGACAGTGTCTAACTGCCTTCAGGTGCTTCCAGCTTTAGAGCCGGAAGGGACTGGGGAAGCAGGTAGGCTCTTGGGCACCAAGGAGCCCCCTCCCCTCAGGAAAAGGGAGGTTGTGGTAGCCCCAATTGATATTAAAAGTGGGCACTGTAAAAGGCCTACTCTTTGCAGTCTATATTTAAATGCTAGGAGTATTAGAAATAAAATTCATGATTCAGAGGCTTTAATTATATCAGATACTTACGATTGTAGGCATAACAGAGACATGGCTGAGTGACAATGATGAAGAATAATATAACATGGATGGTTACACGTTATTCCGTAGAGACCAGATAGGCAAGAAGGGAGGTGATGTTGCAGTATACGTAAAAGAAAACGTGCTCACTGATATAAATAAAAGTACAGAAGCAGTATGGATAAAACTAGATGCTAAAAGCTCAAATGACCTAATTGTTGAGGTTTGTTATAGAGCACCTAATGTAGCTGCAGAGGAAAGCAGAATGTTGTATGACGATATCAGAATTATGAGTAATAAAAATGATGTGGTGGTTATGGGTGATTTTAATTTACCTGGAATACAGTGGGACATAGTCCCCACCTTGGATTGCCACCTTATCGTGGTGGAGGGGTTTGCGTGCCTCAGTGACCCTGGGGTCTGTGTTGTCGGGGGCAATAGCCCCTGGTAGGGTCTCCCAAGGCAAAAAGGTCCCAGGGGAGGGGCCACACAAAGAGCAATCCAAAAGAACCCTATGATAAAGTATCCAAACGAAGTCCCGTTTCCCTCGCCCGGACTAGGGTCACCGGGGCCCCACCCTGGAGCCAGGCATGGGGGAGGGGCCCGTTGGCGAGCGCCTGGTGGCCGGGCCTTGGCCCGTGGGGTCCGGCCGGGCATAGCCCGAAAGAGGCAAGCGGGACTGTCCCCAGGTGGGCCCACCACCCGCAAGGGGAATGTCAGGGGTTCGGTGCTTTGTGGATCGATTGGCGGCCAAGGGAGGCCCTGGCGGTCCGATCCCCGGCTGACAAAACTGGCTTTTGGGACATGGAATGTCACCTCTCTGATGGGGAAGGAGCCTGAGCTTGTGCGTGAGGTTGAGAGGTATCGACTAGATATAGTCTCGCTCACCTCAACACATAGCTTGGGTTCTGGAACCAATCTCCTGGAGAGGAGCTGGACGTTCTTTTATTCTGGAGTTGCGGTGGGTGAGCGATGCCGGGCTGGGGTGGGGCTATTGGTGGCCCCACAGCTCAGTGCATTAACAACGGAGTTTACCCCAGTGAACAAGAGGGCTGTTTCCCTGTGCCTTCAGGTCGGGGATAGGTCTCTGACTGTCATTTGCGCTTATGCGAGTCTAATGTTATTTTTTTTACTCAACCTGTAGACTTAGATACTCCTGCTTTACTTTGGAATCATTAGTTATTTTCCATTTGTGGAACAAATTCTTAATTTCCAAAGTAAACTACATTGGTTGCAATTCCCTAGATTTAGTTTTGCTGGAAATAGGTATGAAGTCCTCTTGCACTTGAAACAACATGCTTTTAAAAAATTCAACAGTTTTGCTAATTTACTCCATCCAGTTTCCAGTTTCAGTCTCATACCATTAAAGTTAGCCTTCCTAACATTGTATACTTTCATTTTGGACTTTGTTCTTCAGACATTAAAATTAACCTTAAGGGGACCACCACCCCGGTCTGCCAATCCAGCGGCACTGTCCCTGACGTCCATGCACTGTTGAGAAGGCGTGTCAGCCACGACAGCCCCACAACATCCAGAGCCTTCAGGTACTCCGGGCGGATCTCGTCCACCCCCGGGGCCCGGCCACCACGTAGCTCTTTAACCACCGTGGCCACCTCAGTCCCAGTGATAGACAAGCCCCCCCCAGCACCCTCGGGCTCTGTGCCCTCAGATGTCTCAAAGGCAGTGTGCGCAGATGTATCTGAGGCAGGGTTGAGGAGGTCCTCAAAGTATTCCTTCCACCTCCGGGTGATGTCCCCAGGTGAGGTCAACTGCACCCCCCCCCCCCCCCCCCCCCCACTATAAATAGTGCTTCCCCCTCCTGATATTGCGGATGGTTTGCCAGAACCTTTTTGAGGCCGACCGAAAGTCACTTTCCATGGCCTCACCGAACTCCTCCCACGCCCGGGTTTTTGCTTCAGCGACCGCCCGAGCCGCGTTCCGCTTGGCCTGCCGGTACCGGTCTGCTGCCTCCGGAGACCCCCAGACTAATAATTCCCGGTAGGCCTCCTTCTTCAGCTTGACGGCCCCCCTCACCTCTGGTGTCCACCATCGAGTACGGGGGTTACCGCCACGACCGGCCCCGACCACCCTGCAGCCACAACTCCATACGGCCGCCTCCACAATGGAGGTCCGGAACAGTGTCCATTCAGACTCAATGTCCCCGACCTCCCCCGGTATGCAGTTGGAATTCTGCCGGAGGTGCGAGTTAAAGCTCCGGCGTACAGGAGCCTCTGCCAGACGTTCCCAGCAGACCCTCACTACACGTTTGGGCCTACCAGGTCTGACCAGCTTCCTCCCCCGCCACCTGAGCCAACTCACCACCAGGTGGTGATCAGTTGACAACTCTGCCCCTCTCTTTACTCAAGTGTCCAAGACAGAAGGTCACAGGTCAGATGATACGATTATAAAATCGATCATCGACCTGTAGCCCCGGGCATGTTCGTACCATGTCCACTTATGGACACCCTTATGCTCGAACATGGTGTTCGTTATGGACAAACCATGCATTGCACAGAAGTCCAATAACAGAACACCACTCGGGTTCAGATCAGGGAGGCCGTTCCTCCCAATCACCCCCCTCCAGGTCACACTGTCATTGCCCACGTGAGCATTGAAGTCCCCCAGCAAAATGATGGAATCCCCTCGTGGCACGCTAACCAGCATACCACTAAGGGAATCCAAGAAGGCCGGGTACTCTGAACTGACATTCGGCGCATAAGATGACAGTCAGAGACCTATAAGAACATAAGAACTATACAAACGAGAGGAGGCCATTCGGCCCATCGAGCTCGCTTGGGGAGAACTTAACTAATAGCTCAGAGTTGTTAAAATCTTATCTAGCTCTGATTTAAAGGAACCCAAGGATTCAGCTTGCACTACGTTATCAGGAAGACTATTCCATACTCTGACTACATGGTGTGTAAAGAAGTGCTTCCTTAAATCCAGTTTGAAATGTTCTCCCGCTAATTTCCACCTATGGCCACGAGTTCTTGTATTTGAACTAATGCTGAAGTAACTATTCGGTTGAACAGCATCCAAACCTGTTAGAATCTTATAGACCTGGATCATGTCCCCCCTCAGTCTCCTTTGCTTGAGGCTGAACAGATTTAGCTCAAATAACCTTTCCTCGTATGACATTCCTCTAAGACCTGAAGGCGCAGGGAAATAGCCCTCTCGTTCACCGGGGTAAATTCCATTGTTAAAGCACCGAGCTGTGGGGCCACCAATAGCCCCACCCCAGCCCGGCGTCGCTCACCCACCGCAACTCCAGAAGAAAGGAACTTCCAGCCCCTCTCCAGGAGGTCGGTTCCAGAACCCACGCTATGCGTTGAGGTGAGCCCGACTATATCTAGTCGATATTTCTCAAGCTCAGGATCCTTCCCCACTAGAGAGGTGACATTCCATGTCCCAAGAGCCAGTTTTGTTAGCCGAGTATTGGACCGCCAGGGCCTGCCTTGGCCGCCACCCGATCCACAATGCACCGAACCCCTGACATTCCCCTTGCGGGTGGTGGGCCCACCTGGGGACAGTCCCGCGTGCCTCTTTCGGGCTATGCCCGACCGTACCCCACGGGCCAAGGCCCGGCCACCAGGCGCTCGCCAACGGGCCCCAGGCTCCAGGGTGGGGCCCCGGTGACCCTAGTCCGGGCGAGGGAAACATTTGGGGACAAAAATGTTCCCAAATTATGATAAAACTTGAAACTTCCTCACTTTTGTTTTCAGGTTGCAATTTGGATATCCTCAAATTTATAAATATCTGTGGATGAAATCAAATAAGTAAAATGCCAAAAGCCTTGTGTTTTGTTTGGTTATTTGATTACTTAGGAGTAAGGTTAGGGCTGGGTAGGGGTTAAGGATGTTGTGACTGGGATTAGGGTTTTCCCCACAGAAATTAATGGAAGGTCCCCATTTTGATAGGCACACCAACGTGTGTGTGTGTGTGTGTCCACAATGTGATAAATACCTGTTATTTTGACGTTGTGGAAATGGGTCCCAACAAAGCGAAACTCAATTTTCTAAACTTCTGACTGCAATCAATCTGTGACTTGTATTATGTTTTGGTTACTTATGGTTAAGGCTAGGACTGGGTAGAGGTTAAGGTTGTCATTTCTGGAATGAGGGCTTTTCCTACAGAAATTAATGGACGGTCCCCATAAAGATACAGTATGAACACAAACATTTGTGTGTGTGTGTGCATACACATTTGCATTGTGTTTTTTGCAAGTCCTTCCACTGCTACAACAGTGTGGATGCACCAGGTTCTCTAAATTGCCCCATGTGCATGATTATAACATCGTACGACATAGTAACATGACAGTATTTTTAATGCGATATCAATAGCCTTGATGTACAATATTCTTTTTGCTCAGTAACTTTGCTATGCTTAACATCCTTTTTTGTGCACTCGAGAAATGTAACCTGCATCTTATTTAACAGAAGCTTTTGTCCTTAGAGATATATACAAGTGAGGAAATCACAATGGGGTAAGAGAGCAGGGTCAGCCAGCATCCAAGATCTCTGGGGCTGTTAGTGTTAAGGGCCTTGCTCAAGGGACCAACAGTGAAACAAGTACTTTGTCAGTTATGGGATTGGAACCCTTAGCCTGGGACCATATGGGACCATATCCCTCAACTACAGAGCCACATATTTCAGAATGCAGAAGTTTCATTTTTTGAGTTTATGAATTTATAAAAACAAGCATCTTATTAAGATATGCACAATAATATTGTGTATTACAAGTAGGAATGTAACGGTATATTTTGACTTCCATCAGTTTGCGATAAAAAAGTTTCAGTGCCATTGTGGGACTGCAATTATACCTACCAGGATATTACATGGACAGTACAGCTAGTACAGCTGCATTCTATTATCTCTCCTTGCAAATAATTTTTGTTTGAACAACAGAAATCATACTAGTGAAGATGACGGACTCCCGTCATCCTTTTTGTGCAAGACAGAAAATGGTGGATGAAATAGATGATTGTGACTTTGAACTTGACATTTAAATTTTATTTTAGAAAAAGTCCTGCTACTACTGAGTGCTGCATTGCTTTTGTTTTGCAGTTGTACTTACATAGCTCTATCATTAATTGCCAAAAACAATTCATGCCAATTTTTTATGCTGAGGTCATGGCTGGTTACTTTTATTTTATTTTATTGAAGAAGGAAAACAGAAGCAAGTTAAATGGAAAACAAAAATTCTATGAATAAAATGCTGATTTATTATTCAATAAAGTATATTTTCTTCCAAGTCATTATTTTTCTTCATTTTTTAACATCATGATAAATATTGTATTGTGAACCTATTGTGATATTATTGTACTGTGCATTTTTTGGTATCATTACATCCCTAATCACACGATTTCAAAACAAATTTAAAACTAGCCTATCCTCAAACTTGAAAACTGAATATCACCTCACCCTAGAGTATGCTGTGATGGTCAGTGATTCTGTTTAGTGTAGCTTGTGCTCTGTGTTTCCTGATAAAAACCCTGTAATTCATGAAAAAGGGACAAATGAATGTATGGGTGGATGGATGACACTTTTCTGTGTTTGGAAAAACAGCCCAAAAATCCTAAAGTCCCCCAACATAGAAATACGGGCTCTGTTTTCCCCTTTATTTCTGATAAAGTCTTCATTAAATTTACCTTGCCTTCAGCAGCTGGTTTTAAGTACCAGCATCCCACTTCACAGCCATCACTCAGAGTGCTGGAGTCACCAGGGGTCCATGGCAGCCATTTATCTCCAGAAATTACCTGGATGATAGGGTTCATAAGCATGCTTGTTAAAATTGTGTAAATGAAAGAAATGTTGCTAGGGGTGGCTGGGATGGAGGGGGTTCAAGGGGTGAGAGGAAGGGGGGGGTGGGTAGACACAGCCTCTCACCTAGATAAACACGGGAAGAGAAAACTCCATTTCAATTAAGCTAATGTACATCAAATGCAAGACACAATGTCTGCATTGTTCTCCAAGGGCAAGTTTAAAATCCCCCAACTTATCAGCACCAGGGAAGACAAGACATGGCGTTGTTCAATGTTGAATTGATACAACATTAAGTTTTACTCTTCTTGCCAACTGCTCATAAAATCAGCAATTATTTATAATTCATGATTGCTTATAGATCATTTATAAGATACAGAGGAACTTATCATTGTATACTCACAAGTCAGAAAACATTGTACTTACTGTCCTGGCCTCGCTGAGCACTGTACTCCTTGCCAATAACCCAGCTATTCAGGTAGTTAAACACTCTCCCATTTATCCGTCAAGAAGCACTCGATTTAGCTCTTTAGCCGGTTTTAATGAGATAGATGTAAAACTGAAAAGACATGATACAAAATTACCGCGTAGCAGGTTCTAAAATTATCTCAGCACAAAATAGTACCATTGGACATCAAATTACACATTCAAATCAAGAAAAGAATAAAGCTACTTACAGACGATGCCGTTCTGCGCTTAGCTCAAAGGAAAGACAATGAAAAAGGCTGCTCCCTAACTGAGCACAGGACCTGACTACCCCCTTTTCTAGAAAAAATACTATGCGTTATTAACTCTCGCCAGTAGATGGCCTCATTGAACAACTTTTAAAACAAATTGATGCCATTACACTCACCGCCTGGCATCTTTAAAAGATGCCACAATACTAATTGTCCACACTAGGAGTTAACAAGAGAATGAGGCTTGTGATTGGTCGACTGAAGATCTTCGCCCCTTGTTGTCGCACGATCCTCACATCCACTTTCCTTACCAGTCCGTCGTTGCTGGGGTATGTCTTTTCTATGAGACCCATTGGCCATTCGTTGCGCTTGCCGTTAGAGTCCTTTAGAAGGACAAATATCTCCTTCCTTAAGGTTCATCTTCCTTGTGTGCCATTTTTGCCGGCCTTGCAAGGTGCAGATATATTCTTTTCGCCATCTTGACCAAAAGGCATTTGCCAATGCCTGAACTATTTTCCATTGACTCTTGAAAATGTCTTTCTCCGAAAGATTGTCTGGAACAGGAGGGGGAACCCCTGTTTTCTGCGTCAGAAGCATAGCTGGAGTTAAGATCAGAGGAGCCTCTGGGTCTGTAGAAATCGGTACAAGGGGTCTGGCATTGAAAATGGCAGTGACTTCAGACATAAGAGTCAGCAAGACTTCATGAGTGAGCTGGGAGTGTTTCACATCAAAGAGTAAGGCATCCAAGATACGACGGGAAACCCCAATCATACGTTCCCATGTCCCACCCATGTGAGATGCATGGGGCGGATTAAACTCCCAAGTACACCTGTGTTCAGTTAGAAAATCCTTGACTGTAGGGTCATCATCTGGTGTCGACATCTTCAGCTCATTACAGGCACCAATAAAATTCGTCCCTCTGTCAGACCTTAATTGTGTAGGAATTATTAGCTCAGGTAATTTTTAATATCTCCACCAATATGTTTGAATTAATTAAAGTTTAATTAATTATTATTTAATGCTGATTATTAACCAATCTTTATGCCGAATGGTCGGCTCCTCCAAACTCAATTGCGGTATCCCTGTGAGTCTGTTAATGTGAGACTTAAATGGGATTCACTAATTACCAGTATCGCTTAGTAACCTGGGTTAGAAGGCTCGTCCAGCGAGCTGCATCACCAGGTAATGTAAACGATTGGTAGCGAAGCTCCCCTCACGGCCGATGAGAGAGAGTCTCGCGATGTTTCAGGCGAGTTTGAGGTTCAGAGCGTGTAGCAAGATCGCACAGAGGCAGGAACTTAGTGTGAGTACTCAATGACGGAGGCTGAAGTTGTGTAAAAGACATGCATTTATTCCTAGCTAACACTACAACTGACATAAGACAGACATTACACCTAACACAAACAACAAACACGAAATAACGGAATAAAACAAACGATGTAATTATGAAAATGCAATGACCGGATTTAAATGAGTAACCTTAAATGAGAAATACTGTTCTGCAAAGCAAGCACAGTTTGTGGAAGCACGACCCTAAAGTCTTATAGAAGGTTAACAGAACAGCTTAAGTTGTTAGAATGAAAGGAAGTTGGTTTACTTGGTTGAAGAGTGGGGGGGGGGGGGTCTTGGCAGTTGATGGCAGAGCTGCTGAGCTGATGGCACTCAGGAAGGCGCGGCGTTTGGAGCAGTGGAGTGGAGTCCCTTTAGATTCTCTCTCCTGGTGAAGCTTTGTCTTGGGTGCTGTTCTCTGTTCAGCTGGGCCTTCACCGGAGGGTTCTTGTGGGCTTCTCTTCTCCCGGGCTGATGGTCTTTTCTGCGCTTGATGATCTGTTTGCCCCGGCTGTTTGCCCCGGGCTGGCGGTTATTCTCTGCGCTCCTTTGTTCTGAGGTGCTAGATTTTTATGGTCTAAAGTTCATGAATAGGGATGACCAGGAATTCGACTCCTGGCCCAATGGCTGGCCATCCATTTGGCGGGCTTTTGGAAGGGGGTCTGTATCAGTCCTTTTGGGATTTATGGCCCGACTGATTCTCCCTTTACTGATGATTTTCATTAAGCTGTTATAACTTTTGATACATCCACTTTTATGGTAATCACTGACCAGATTTGGAATCAGGGGTGATTAACAATCAGTTTGACACCAAACATGCCATACCAGCTTCACAGGTACATACCTCATACCATCTGTATTAATTGATTAAACAATTAATTATTTTATCTATGTGACTGATTCACATCAGTATAGGATACAGGTGTTTTGGGTTGCACCTCAACAGATGTTACACTTTGTGCAGACATTACATCAAATATTCATATTACAAACAGCACATCTTATCCATAGATAGGCGTGGCCATTAGTTTGTGGTAATATCAATATAAGTTGCACATCTGGACACAACATATCTTGGTTGGTGTGGCTTATTCTAATTGATCTTCTCCAAAATGGATAATGTACACCTTAATTCAGTTCTTTTTAATATAGCATGGTAGAACAAAGAAACTTGGTAACAGTCCACCAAGATCAGATAAGGACCACAAAGGAATGTTGGAAGAGAAGGGGGGGTTTTAACAAAGAAGACTCTCTAAAAATTAGGACACATTGGTTACACTAATTTTCCAGATTCTTCTGGTATACCATGAGAACATATATACAATGATAGCTATACCTATCTATTTATTAAAATTTATATGTGTTCAAGTGCAAAGGGGTAAAATAGGTGATACTCCGTGAACATGGTTATAAGGGTGGCACACAAAACACTAAGATTGTCTAAGGACACATACAAACATAACCTATCTGTATATTGAGACTAGTAGTCGTAAGTAAATCAATATACAGGGTATACAAAAGCAAAACTTAAATTACATTTTCTTTAGGGTGTTTGTCTGTTGGATGAGTGATATGTAAAGCAGAATGTATGGGGAGGGGGTTGTGTGCCAAGTCGAGGGACCCCTGTCCATTAGGTCCACTCTGCTTGTCTGTAGGTCCCTAAATCTTTGGGCAATAAAAGTTGGAGTGCTGGCCTCACTTGTTATCTGTGTGTGTGTGTTTATGTGTGTAACCCCCCTTTGGTGCCTCTCGTACCAGGCTCGGCCTTGTCTCAGGCTACCTGGAATTTAGGCTCTGTGATATGTGCATGTGTGATCCTACAGGGGTCTCTGGCAAACTTCCTCTTGCCCTGATGATATTAGGACCACTAATATCTCGCCAGTGTGGGGAAGCAGTAAAAAAGGCCAATAGAATGTTGGGTTATATCTCTAGGTGTGTGGAGTTTAAGTCAAGGGAGGTGATGTTACATGTATATAATTCCTTGGTAATACCCCACCTAGAATATTGTGTGCAGGTTTTTTTTTTTTTTTTTTTTTTTTTTTTTTTTATTGCCCACCACCACCCCCCCTCTTCGGAGGACAACTTTATTTTACATTACATTCAAGAGTAAAGATTGTGGCCGCTCCGAACTCACCAGTACCGTGGAAAAGGAGAAAAACAGGGGGGGTACAAAAACAACAGCGTAACAATAACAGACATCAATCACCATGGGGAGAGGGGGAGAGAGAAAAGAAAAAAAAAAAAAAAAGGTATACAGAAATAATAACACTAATAATGTAGGCGGGATGGAAAAAAGATGAAGTATAGGGGAATACAGAATACAAACAACCATAAGAAACATAACACTCATCAAACAACAAGAATTATAACAACATCAGTGATACTAATAATAATTAATACAAATCGGTATTATATATATGTAGCATACACACACGTAATCGTACCGTTATATATGTATATTTCAATTCCTAAATCTATAACATACCCTAAAAAGTAATAATAATAATGATATCGATCGCTCAACCAGTCTTGTATGCATGTGCAAGTGTAGGTGTGACCTGATTTGTCATTGGATGTGCTGGCATTTAATGCCGTCAGGGGAGGCGGCAGCACCCCCCCCCCCCAGACCCAAGGCGAAGGCAGGAGAACCAGGCAACCGAAGCCACCCTACTGCCCCCCCGGCACAAGGGCCCACAGCCACGCATCCCAGAGACAACCACCCGCCCAACCCGAGAGGGAGCCCGCGAGGGACTAAGGGGGCGCCAACCCCCGCACAGGGAGGCCCGCAGAGGGAGGACGGGCGGCGAGCCCCCCAGCCCCACCCGCAACCAACCCACCGGGGCAGGCGGGTCCAGGGCCGAAGGGCCCCACCCACCGGGACCACCCCCCCCACCCCCCGGCGGACGGCCCCCCACACACCGGGGGAGCCCCAGCCCCCCCAGCCCGTCCCCCGGGAGGACGGGCCGCCGCCCACCGCAGCGACCCGGCACGCCTCCCCCCCAACACTGCAGGATGATCCAAGGGGGGCCCATACAAAGAGCCCCCCCCCCCACCCGGGAGCGGACCCGCGGCGACCGGGGAGCGGCAGACACCCCGCCCAGCCCAGACCGAACCCCCCAATCCGCCTAGCAGGGCCCAGAGCGTCCCAAGATTCCCCGGACCGCCCGCCAGGGCCCCACCACGGCGCAGCAGAGCCAAGCACCACCCGGCCCGCGGCCCAAGAGAGGAGGCCGCCCATACCCGCCAGGGCCACCCGAACCCCCCCATGATGGGTCTTCCCCCCGGCGGGCCACCCCACCAGCACAGGGCCAGAGACAGAGAGTTAGGGGGGGCCCCTCAGCCCCCATCCCCTCCCTGACCCATGTTGGTGTGAAGTGTGCATGTACATGTGTGAGAGAGTTGTGTGTTTATGTCTACTATGCATTAAAATTAGTGGGTGCAGTTCGGGTATGAGGGCCCCACCACTGGCAGATGGCAGAGTCCCCCATCCCCCTCCCCGCACCCCCAAGGCCCTAATGTAATATGGACTGCGTATATGACTAAGGTGCAAAAAGTGGGCGAGCAGTTGAGGCATGGGCACCCCACCGCTGGCAGACGGCAGAGCCCCACCTGCCTCAACCCACCTCCTCAGCCCTAGTGTCATGTGGTGTCTAACATGTAAGTAAAAATTGAGGGGCAGTGTCTCGGCGCACCTCCCCACCGCCCCTCAAGGCCCTAGTGTTGTGTGAAATGTGGTGTTGGACCCAGGGGAGCAATAAGGGCGAGCCAGGAGTGGGCCCCCCCCGGCACCGGGGCCAGATCCCCGACTGGCCCCGATTAGTCCCCATCCCTGACCCCGCACAGCCGGCAGGGACGGCCAACCGAGGTGTTCAGGGGCGGCACAGGCAGCCCAGCAGCAGGGAACGCCCCCCCCCCCCAGGCGCAGACCGGGAGAGACCCACCCCACCACGCCCGATGAGACCCCAGCTAGCGGCCAAGGACGGGACAACCCCAGACCCCCCCGGCAAACGGGGAGCCGGACCAGCCAGGCGGGGTGACCCCCGCCCCCCGGCCACCCCAGGCCCCCCCCAGGCGAGGCAGAGGCTCCCCCCACCGCCCCCCCCAAACCACCCCACAGCGCCCGAGGGCCCCGCGCCGGAATCGCCAACGGCAGACAACGACCCGTCCCCACCAGGCAACGGGCCCGGGCAGACCAGGCCCCCCAGCATGCGGGCGACCACCCGCCCGGGAGCCGGAGCAGCGGCCCCAGCAGATAGAGCCCACGCCCCCAAACCCACGCACCCCAGCGCAGCGGCCCAGGCGGAACCCAGAGGCCCCACCCCCCGATCCCCCCCCAGCGCGCCACCCACCCCGCGGGGGCAGAACCCCCCCACCCCCCGCACCGCCCCCACCAGGCCAGGCCAGCGGCCACCCAGAGACACTGACCACGCGCCCTCAGCCAAGAGAAACACCAGAGGACCCCAACAACCCAGCCCCCCCACCCCCAGCCCCCAACCCGGGACGGTGACGGCAAGGCCCCACCACCCCTGACGACATTACGTTAAAAAATTCATTATTGGAGTCCAACTGTCTTCAAAATCGATCAATTGATTTTTCTTACAGGCAGACATCCTCTCCATGGAAACATAATCCCAGAGTAGATTTTTGAACAGATTTATGTTTAAATTCTCTTTTGACTTCCAGTTCAGAAGGATTGTTTTCTTAGCAATGGTTAGTACTGTGAGAAGCATGCAAGATTTATTCATGTCCATATTAGTGTCAGTGAGGTCCCCAAGCAGGCAGAGTGAGGGGGAGGGTGGGATGGGATGCCCTAGGTGTGTCGATAAGTCTTCACAAATCCTTTGCCAGAATTCGTTGACCGGTGTGCAATACCAGAAAGCATGCAGGTAATTATCTGGTGCATCCGTCTTACAAGTTAGGCATATGTCAGTATCTCTGATACCCATCTGGAACATCCTCTGCCCTGTGTAGTGTGTTCTGTGTAAAATTTTGTATTGTAAAAGCTGCAGGTTGGAGTTCCGATTCATTCGAAAGGTATTCAAGCAAATTTGCCTCCAGAAGTTAGTGTCTTGATTGATAAGTAAATCCCTTTCCCATTTGTGGGTAGGGAGTGAGAGCGTTGTATCAGATTCTGCTAGATGCACGTAAATCCTAGACAGTAGTTTTTTAGTTGGAGTTATTAAGAAGTTTGCTATTTTAGGTGAAAGCTCCAGATCTAATTGCTTACGGCACCATCTATTGTGTATTATTGATTTAAGTTGAAGATATTCTAAGTATTTGTTTTTCTCAATGTTATAAGTTTCTGTAATTTTGTCAAATGATATCATGCAATTGTCTTGGATTATATGTTCGAGGCGCTTGATTCCTTTATTATGCCAAGCCAGGAAGTTTATCACTTTTTTATTTAACAGGATGTCAGGGTTGTTCCAGATGGGTGTCAGTTTGCATGGGACCACTGAAGTTTGGTTTATTCTAAGAAATTCCCACCAGGCTGTCAGCGATGTGCTGATGTTGATGCTCTTAAAACAGCAATGTCGTTTAAGTATATGACTGATAAATGGCAGGTCCTCGACTCGAATATCATTACAGAAAGTTTGCTCAATATCCAACCAGTTAAGGTCTAAGTTATTTTGCGTAGTCCATTTTAGGACATATATCAATCTATTGGCAAGAAAGTAGTTGTAGAAATTGGGAAGCTCCAAACCCCCACAGTTTTTGGATTTCTGTAAAGTTTTTAAACTTATTCGTGGTGGTTTGGATTTCCATAGATATTTTGAAACTAAGGAGTCCAATGATTTAAACCAAGTCCGCGGAGGTTGACTCGGAACCATTGAGAACATGTAGTTAATTTTTGGTAGGATCATCATTTTGATTGTAGCTACTCTTCCCAGAAGTGATGTGGGTAGATTGTTCCACCGTGCAAGGTCATCTTCTATCTTTTTAAGCAGCGGACTATAATTTAATCGCGTCAGATCTGACAGCTTGGCAGAAATGTTAATACCCAGATATCTAATGTTCCCAGATTGAAGTGGGATAGTTGGATTGGACTGGAAGTCACAAGATATTGGAAGAGTAGTCGACTTGTTCCAATTAATAGAGTAATCTGATATGGAGGAGAATTTATCTATAAGTCTTATCGTCTCCGTGAGGGAACCCTGTGTATTTTGAAGAAAAAGTAATACATCATCTGCATAAAGACTAATTTTATGGGTTATACTTGCTGTTTGAATACCTTTGATATTATTATTATTCCGAATTGCTGCTGCCAATGGTTCAATAAATATAGAAAATAGTGATGGAGAAAGTGGACAACCTTGCCTAGTGCCCCTTCTGAGAGTGAAGCTTGGGGAGATTTGATCATTCGTTTTTACACAGGCTTTAGGTGAACTGTATAAAATTTTAATCCAGGTTACGAAGTTCTCACGAAATCCAAATTTTAGTAAGGTTGCCATTAGAAATTTCCAGTTGACCCTGTCAAAAGCCTTTTCTGCGTCCAATGACATGATTATGGCTTCCTTATTTTGAATGTTGCAGTAGTCTATTACGCCAATTAGTCTCCTCATGTTGTTAGTGGACTGTCTGCCTTTAATGAAACCCGTTTGATCTGGATGTATTATATAAGGTGTCACTTTTTCAATTCTACTAGCCAGTGCCTTGCTGATGATTTTAAGGTCCGCATTTATAAGTGATATTGGTCGGTAGCTAGAGGGGAGAGCAGGATCTTTGTCAGGTTTGAGGAGCAGGTTAATGTCTGCACAATTCATATTTGGAGGGATGCTGCCAGTTTCTTTAATTTCTATAACCATTCTATGGAAGAGTGGTGCTAGCAGAGGCCAAAATGTTTTGTAGAATTCTGCTGGAAATCCATCTGGACCTGGGGCTTTCCCGTTAGGCATACATCGTAGTGCATCATGAAGTTCCACTATTGAGAGAGGTAACTCTAATGCCGTTATTTGTTCATTATTTAATATTGGTAGGTCGATGTTATTTAAGAACTCTTCTATTTCAGAATTGGTTGGATTAATATCAGGTGAGTATAATTTTTTATAGAAGTCCCTAAATATCCTATTTATCTCTCCTAGGCTATGAGTTGCCTTCCCATTGGGGTCTGTAACTGAAGAGATTGCTGCCTTCTCCTTATTCTGTTTTAGTTGGTTTGCTAAAAATTTACTTGATTTATTACTATGTTCAAAATTGTCCAAGCGTAATCTTTGTATGTAAAACTGAGTTTTTTTGTCTCTTAATTCTTGCAATTTAATTCTATTTTTTCTCAGGTCATTGAGAAGGTGTTTTTCTTGGGAGGCAACATGTGCTGATTCCAAAGTTTTAATTTTCTGTTCTAGTTCAGTTTCGAGTGCTTTTTCTTTCTTTTTTTTATGTACTGAATATGAAATTATTCTGCCTCGTATTACAGCCTTTGCTGTCTCCCAGAGAATGCACGCAGAGATACCTGGCAGGTCATTTGTTTCAATAAATGTTGTCCAATCTTTTTTAATAACTTCTAGAAACTCTGAGTCCGTTAGTAATGATGTATTCAGTCTCCACCGTTTAAAAGGTGGTGCACTAACTTTTACAGTGACCGTCATAGTGACAGGTGCGTGGTCACTGATTGTTATAGGGTGAATTTGTGTGTCAGATATATCTTTCATAACTGTATTGCTCGTAAGAAAAAAGTCTATCCGGGAGTAAGAATGATGTACTGGTGAGAAAAACGTGTATTCTCTGAGCGTGGTGTGAAAAGTACGCCAGACATCGCATAGGCCGAAATCATTCATATATTGTTTTACTGTTTCAGATGATTGGCAAGTACGGTAACTAGCTGCTGTACTACGTCTGTCAGATTCTGGGTTAAGTACTAAGTTGAAGTCCCCTCCCAGTATAAGTTCTGTGTCTGAGT
Organism: Paramormyrops kingsleyae; assembly: GCF_048594095.1. NCBI lineage: Eukaryota > Metazoa > Chordata > Actinopteri > Osteoglossiformes > Mormyridae > Paramormyrops > Paramormyrops kingsleyae. The sequence goes on along the minus strand of NC_132808.1, from coordinate 2,879,104 downwards.
GCGATGATATTTCAGCAAAAAGGTGGTGGAAGAAGGAGTCGTCATCACTATTTGGACCGTATATATTGGCAATACACATCTCTTTGTTATATGCTGAAATTTTAATAATTATGAATCTACCTTCTGGGTCTGCGATAGTGTCTTTACAGTTGAAACATATTCTTTTGTTGATTAAAATTGCTACACCTCTCTGTTTTGAATTATAACTAGCTAAGTATACGTGTGGAAATTCTGGTGAATTTAATGTACACTGTCCTGTTTTGGCTAAGTGAGTTTCCTGCAGTAGGACAATGTCTGCCTGTAATGTTGTTAGATATTCTAAGATTTTATGTCTCTTAGCAATTGAGCCAATACCACGCACGTTCCAAGTGACAAAGCGTAGTGAATTCATGCTGTCCTAACTTAGACCCCCTGAGTGCAATCTAATGTTAAAATGGATGGATGTGTGTGTATGTGAAAGACTCTGTGTGAATGAGTCTGAATATGTCAGGATTAGTGTGTGTGCAAATATCAATGTGTGAATGCCTCCATGTGTGTTATTAAGGTGAGGAGATCTGTCTGAGCTTGAGTGGGCATGTGTATATGTGAGTGTATGAATGCATACATGTGTGATGTTAAGATGAGGGGGTGCGTGTATGTTTGAGTGGGCATCTATGCATGCGAGTGTGTGACTACCTACGTGTCGGTGTGGGTGTATAGTATCTGGTAGACTGCTTCCAGATAAAACATTTTTGAGCGTCAATATCGATATGCAACAATTAACATAACAACCAAATTGACAATGATGGCCATAACAATAACAACAACAACAACAACTGCGACTGTAGTGAGACATTAAACAAGGGGGTTGAGGAACAGTAAGGGATATAAAGTGAACCAGCCTTAATAGTCTTTAGACAAAGCCGTCTAGTGTGCGGCGTGCGCTAAAAACCTGTATTAACTGCCAAACTTTAAAGTCAGTTTGTTAAATGCGTGTTACCTTAGTCGGAAGTGGTTTCAGTAGAGCCAAGCAGTGGTGTTCTGGTCGCGAAATAGTTGTCCATTAACATACAGTCTGTCTACCGCGATGACAGCTCGGGCTCCCTCCGCAATGAATTTTTTCCTGAGCTGGAACAGGATTCTGCGACGATCCAGGATTTCTTTGGGAAATTGGTCGTTGACGCTGAAGTCCGTTCCTCTGAGCTCCCTGCCTCGGCTTTTCACCAGTTCCTTTTGCTTGAAATGTTCAAACTTGGCCACGATAGGTCTTGGACGCTGAGCTTCTTTCCTCACCCCTCCTATGCGGTGGACCCGATGAAACATGATGTTGCTGACGGTGTCCCGAGGAAGTTTAAGTTCTTGTTGCATGAAGTTTCTGATGGTAGCTTCTGCGTCTTCCTCTGCGCGCTCCGGAATTCCGGCGAACACTAAATTGTCCCGCATACTTCTTGCTTGAATATCAAGCAGGGACTCTTTCATGCGCTTATGTTCTGTGGAGAGTTTCGCCATACCTTCCGTGAGGGATGTTACGGAGTCTCTGAGAATCTTGTTTTCGGATGCTAGCGATTCCACCTGTTGTTGACTGTACTCCAGAGATTCCCGTAATGCTTGAAATTCCTTGTGTAGGATTTCTACAAGTGCCAGTCGGGCGTCAAAACTGGAAAGTTTGTTGTTAATGGACTCTAGGATATCTCCGTATTCCTTATCAGGCGATGAAGGGCTACTTGAGGGGCTGTTTGAGGTACAGTCCGAGCGTGTTCTCTTCGTGGACGGAGTGGCTTGGTTCTTCTTCATGATGAGTCGTTCGTAACACTCGTCCACGTAATCCTGTAAATCTTCCAAGCTTTCTTCGTCCAGGATGTAAATGAGTGAACTTATTTATCCGATAAAGTACTATAAATACTATTATTAATATTTTGGCTTGGTTAAGTTGGCTATCGAAGTAAGTTTTGTTTTGTTTTTTTTTTTTAGTAGGACGCTGCCATGTTGGATTACGCACAGCTCTCGCGAGATCTCACAGCATTACTGCCTGTTGTGTGCAGGTTTGGTCACCATACCTTAAGAAGGACATTGCGGCCTTAGAAAAGGTGCAGCGTAGGGCCACAAGAATGATTCCTGGTCTTAGAGGAATGTCTTATGAGGAGAGGTTAACTGAGCTGAATCTGTTTAGCCTCGAGCAAAGGAGACTAAGGGGGGACATGATCCAGGTCTATAAGATTCTAACGGGTCTGGATGCTGTTCAGCAAAATGGCTATTTCAATATTAGTTTAAATACTAGAACTTGTGGCCATAAGTGGAAATTAGCGGGAGAACATCTTAAAACAAATTTGAGGAAGCACTTTACACAGCGTGTAGTTAGAATATGGAATAGTCTTCCTGCTAGTGTAGCGGAAACTAAAACCCTGGGTTCCTTTAAATCAGAGCTAGATAAGATTTTAACAACCCTGAGCTATTAGTTAAGTTCTCCCCAAACGAGCTTGATGGGCCGAATTGTCACGTTTGGCGGAAGGGCGAGCAGGAAAGCAGGCGTGCTGAGCCGTAAAGTCGGACGAACAGGGTTTATTACGAACCGGAGGGTTGACAGGCACGAACATCGAGACACTACAATGCCGAATCTGGCATACATGGGGAGACGCGGACTAATATACACAGGACTAATCAAAAGAAACAGGACACAGATGATCACAATCAGGAATGAACACGAGGTAATGAGGGGGCGTGGCACACATCGGGATCGGACGGAGCGGATCGTGACACGAATGGCCCCCTCTCGTTTGTAAATTTCTTATGTTCTTATGATTATTTTTGAAAGCAAGGGTTTCCTCCTTGCACAGCTCCCATGTAAATCAAACTTGTGCAATCTCTTTCTGGTGGTAGATGCATGTACCTTGACATAAACTGTGGCAAGAGCTACTTGTATGACCCATGATGACATTTTAGGATTTTTGGAGACTTCTTTGAGCATCTTGTGGTCTACTCTTGGGCTGAACTGGCTATGACAGCCTGACCTGGTCATGTTGGCAGTTGTTTTAAATGTTCTCCACTTGAAAATTATTTTCTTGACAGTGGAATGGTTGATTCTAAACTCTCTTGAGATCTTTCTATATCCCTTCCCAGACTCGTATGCACCCGCTCCTGTCCATATACAGCCATAGCCAAAAGTTTAGAGAATGACACAAGTATTGGTTTTCACAAAGTTTGCTGCTTCAGTGATTGTAGATCTTTTGTCAGTTGTTTCTATGGTATACTGAAGTATTATTACAAGCATTTCATAAGTGTCAAAGGTTTTTATTTACAATTATTTACAAGTTTATGCAAAGAGTCAATATTTGCAGTGTTGACCCTTCTTTTTCAAGACCTCTGCAATTTGCCCTGGCATGCAGTCAATCCCCTTCTGAGCCAAATCCTAATTGATGGCAACCCATGCTTGTATATTCAATGCCTAGAGTTTGCCAGAATTTGTGGGTTTTTGTTTGTCCACCCGTCTCTTGAGGATTGAACACAAGTGCTCAATGGGATTGCTATTCGCATTCTAAATAGCCGCATTACTGCGTATTCAAATTGCATTCGCATGGTAATTTGATGAACAACGCAATGGTGAAACGCAATCCAGATACATCCCCATCAGTGCCATAAAAATGGGGGGGGAGGCGTGTGGCCAGCTGTGAATGGCTCATGCATACACATAAGAGCTCCTACATATTCAATGGAAGGAGACCAGAAATAGTGGCATGAGTTAGGTTTTTCTTATTTATTTATCCAATTGAATGGATAAATACACCATTTAGTCATCTTCATGTAACCAAGACTTTGGTGATCAGACATCTGGGATCAAAATAAACTTCCACCATTGCTTACTATGTACTTTTATGTTTCTGCAAGTGTTCAAAACTGTATTTTGCAATGTCTATACTCTGATGTCAAATTACAAACTTCACATAAATCTGACATATTTACAAAGTACATTAAGATGAGTTGGTTGCCAAACTAAATATATAAGAAATATTTTTTTGCCATGAATTAAGTTTATGATATTGAATGAAATGTGTGACCATGCTCCAGTCAGTGAAAGTCTGTTCCCTACCCCTAGACCCCAAAGGGTTAAGTTTCCGGGCCATGGATCAAAATGTCGATGTTTTCTTCCCCAAGTCACTTAGTTATCACTCTTGCCTTATGGCACGGTGCTCCATCATGCTGGAAAAGGCATTGTTTGTCACCAAACTGTTCTTAGATGGTTGAGAGAAGTTGCTAAGAACATAAGAACATGAGAAATTTACAAACGAGTGTCATGGACCGCTCTGAAGAAGCCCCTACGATATCACGCAGAGCTTCCCTGCAACACCCCCGGGGTTTCCCAAGTAGGGAGTCGAGCAGTGGCCGGAGCGCTCCCTCCCCACCTACCCTGGGAACCGACAGAACCGGTTACTGTATACCTTCCTCTAACAGCTGATGCCCATCGGGGTTAACGAAAGATCCTACTTATCCTACGAAAGATCTTGAGCTGTTTTTGCGAGTTCAAGTGTTACTGTCCCGTTATTCCCCTTACTGTATCTGTCTGTGTATGGAGTTAATTTTGTGCCAAAAGTATCAATCAAAATTTTGTAAACCGCAAGCAAATCATTAAGTATCAGAATGAAAATTTGTATTCCAAATATCAAAAAAGTAAAATAAAATCATTTTATCCTTCTTATCTAATTTGTTTTGCTTCTGGAATGTTTTTCTTTGCTTTTGGAATTTTTTTTTTTGCTTTTGGATTTTTTTTTTGCTTTTGGAATGTTTTTTTGCTTCTGACTTTTGGCAGTGTTTTAACAGGTGGGCGGGCCTTTGCAGCTTACTCGTCTATTGGTCAGCTGGAATTTGGAGTGAACACGCCTTTAACCATCTGAGCACGCCCACTCCATGATGCATCAGAACATCGCAACATAGCGGGAAGCTCCGGAGCCAGTTTACAGCATGGAATTGCATCTTTGTAGTTCTATAATAGTGTACTTTTATTAGGAATCGGTGTATGCAACACATATTTCGCGTTCATAAAATGTCACCAACCCATCCAGTTCAGTAACTTTCGCTAATCCACCAACGCGCTGACCAGGGAAGTTTCTAGCTATTGAAAAGATGAGAAGCTAAGTCAAGTTTACCTGGGGCACCGCAGTTAATTTAGCTTCATATTCGATATTCAGTTTTCAGGCTTTAATAACATTTAATGGAAGTAAGGTGGGGCGTTTTTAATGTCAGAATCTTGATGTCCAGTACACAGACAACGATGCACACCGATTATTTTTGCAAACCATTTCGTAATTTGTGCAAAATCGTGTTAATAGCTAATATAATAGGCCCTGTCAGCTGACTGTTGCACACCCCTTTCTTTCCCAGATTGCTTTACATACGATTTTTAATTAATTTTTGAATGTTCGAAGGTATCCGTATAATGTGCAATGGGATAATACATGAATGGGTTAATAACTTTAAAACTAGATAAGACAGGCACACATCTAGTGAAGTGTGCTTTGATTTTTTCATTCCAAAAGCAAAAAAAAAATCCAAAAGCAAAGAAAAATATTCCAGAAGCAAAAAAAAAAAATCCAAAAGCTAAGAAAAACATTCCAGAAGCAAAACAAATTAGAGCAGAAGAAGGATAAAATGATGTTATTTGACTTTTTTGATATTTGGAATACAAATTTTCATTCTGATACTTAATGATTTGCTTGCAGTTTTCAAAATTTTGATTGATACTTTTGGCACAAAATTAACTCCATATCTGTGCCTCCGCCTGCCTGTTGCCCTGACCCCTGTTCTGCTTCTCCCGATGATGAATATAGCATAGCCATCTGACAACCGATGAAGACCACTTGACCACCTGCCTGTCCCTGGATTCTGAGCTCTGCCCATCCCCCTGGATTCCGATGAAGATCGCCCGACCGCTGCCCGTATCTCGACCATGATTTTGGATCTACGCCTTTGTCCCATTTTTCATTCTGGATTTCAGAAAAAATATTAAAATCTCTTCACTGGACTTATCTGCAATAGTGTCCTCCTTATTCCCGCAACCCCCTCCGTGACAACGAGGCTCAGAGATGTTAAAATCTCTGTTTTAAAGGAACCCAAGGTTTTAGCTTGCACTACACTAAAGTTGGGCATACACTGTGTGTCATGCCCACAGGGGCGGGACGCGACAGCTGCAGCTCATGGTGTACCATTCAGCGCCCTTCATAAACTGAGCGGTCACAGACGGTCCTTGCAAAGTATTGAGCATATGTTTCGAAGCCATACTGAGCGTTATTCTCGTCTCCTGTCAGCCCCGTTATCCCTGCCTTGCTTGTTCTCATTTCGTTCGGTCCTTACCTTCTTACCATCCCTCCTTAGACCCGCTCCTGTCCTTAACCTACCCGTCCTGCTGAGCCCGGCGCCTCCTGTCTTCCCCTCCTCGTGTGCCCCAGTCTCGTGTCCTTTCGTCAGACGGATACTACGGATAAAGACCCCTGGACCTGAACCTGGACTACGACTTCTGCGCGCCCGTCTGGTACCACGTCCTCGGCTGGTATCCTTCGGGATCACCGCTGCCTCGCCGACGCTTACCATCTGCGTCCCAGCTGAGAAGACAGCATACCTGGCAAGCTCAGTGTCACGACCTACCTGTGTCTGCTCGTCTCAGACCTTAATAAAGGCTCTCGTTCCCTGCATTCCTGGATCTCCGTTCCCGTTCTTGCCCGACAGTGACACTGCGATTTATGGCCCATTTTGTGCCGATTTTTCACTCGTGTGATAATTCCTGGAGTCAGGCCGAATTTCAGCTTGATCGCGTGTCGTATATCGTATAGTGTACAGGATGTAAGGAGCACCGATTCACCCCTCCCAGCCAGGTCCCGACTGGCAATCGGATGATCGTGAGAAAATTAAACCTGTTTGAAATTTTGGTCACCCGTCGTGGGGATATCGCACTGTGGAAGTGAAACCACAAGCCAACTCACTTCAACCTGAGTGGGTTGTCCTCATTGTGCATGTGTGAACACAGAACTGTAGTACTGTACAAGCATGGCGGCACAGCATGTGGTGTGGACGCAGCACATGGAAGCTCGGCTTGTTGAGCTGTGGCAGACACATACAAGCCTTTTTTACGTGGACTCGCCCACTTATCATGACCAGCAAAATAGGGAGAAAAGTTGTGAGGACATAGCTGTTTAGCTGCAGCTGCCTGGTAAGTTAACGTTTGTTATCGTTGTTGTTGTTTGTGTGGTGACAGGGAGACTTCGTATTAGGTCCAATGAGTAAGTGAGTGAGTGAGTGGATAGGTGGGTATTTATTGGTGAAACCTTCGAAATAATGTGGAATTAGCTAGCAATAATTGATATCAGCAAATTTAAATGACAAAGTTCTGAAAAAAAAAATTCAGTGAATGAGGTGAAAACCCACGTGGCGTCCTTACGAATGCAATAGGGCAAACTTTTGAAGCCCAAGCCCAGTGAGAGTGGACAGAAAACCCTTACCTCAAAACAGAAATGGTTACTCAATAACCTCAACTTTTTAAAGTGCCATGTTATACACAGGCAAAGCGATTTCACTCTGATAGTAAGTTCTGAACCAAATTATCATCCTCTGATTCTGTATGGTATGTTATAGCCAGGGCTGCATATAACTAGTACGCAAGTACGCATTCACCTTTAAAAGCGATACATGCGGCAATCGATTGCTGTGACAGTGCAAATGCATACGTATTTTATGTGCATTTATGCTGATATGACAAAAAAATACCGTGCATTAAGGTGACTGTACGGTGGCCCTGAAGGTCAAAACACAACGACATTTCAGAAAACACAATGACATTTCAGAAAACACAATGACATTTCAGAAAACACAAGGACATTTCAAAAAACACAATGACATTTCAAAAATCATAACAACATTACAGAAAACACATTTCAAAAAACAATACTCCAATACTGAATACTTCAATGCCTCCTCCCTCTCTTCTTTGTTACCTTCACCGTGCAAACATCTTGTGATAACTGGTCATATATCTCTCACCTTTGTTATTATTATTATTATTGCTATTATAAAAATTACTATTTTATACTTTTATCATAACCATTAACCTTTTTTTTTTTCCTCATCACTTCAAATCACTATAGGTGGCATTGCACATATATACGTATATTCTGCATTGAATATACGTAATTCTTCTGTTCTACATTCCCTCCTTCTTTCCCCCTTTTCTATCAATGTTGACTTCACCAGCCTCATTACCCCAGTACTTCAAGAAAATCCTACTGTTCTACTACCCCCCCCCCCCCCCCCCCTTTTGCCCTCTGCAGCTGGGGGGTTGGGTTGTTATGTGCACTGGGGATGGCTCTCCGGGTTGGACTGGGGTGGTGGCTCCCTGGTGGCCGCTCTTCCGCCTAATGACTACTCCTGCTTTGGGCTGGACCATCTGGCACGACCTGCTTCTTTTAATGCACCACATTAGATCAGTGCTCTCTCTCACTCAAAAAAATGGGAGGAGAAAAGAAAAAAAGAAAAGGACACAACAAACAAATTTATTTTTGTATAGCGCATTATCACAACATTACATTGTCCCAAAGTGCTTTACAGCATCCCCACCCAAAGCCCCCAGTGAGTAAGCCATAGGCGACAGTGGCAAGGAAAAACTCCCTAGAAGGAAGAAACCTTGGGAGGGACCAGACTCAATGGGGGAGCCCATCCTCCAGGGGCCGGCAAATACAGTCAAATACAGTTAAATCTGAAACAAAAACGGGGAGCAGGGGGGAGATGACAAGCCGGTGCCACCGCTCCCTCCAATCACCAGGCATCCAGAAGGCAGGGAGCGGGTCATACAAGGAAGATGACACAGGCAGAACGGCGACCTGGATGCACGGACGTCATTGCTAGAGGCGACGTCACATGTAGCAGGGTGTGCTGGACATCTTGATAGATTGAGGTCTCCAGGCAGCTCCCCCCAGGAGAAGTAGGGGAAATAAATGCAATTAGTCAAAGTAAGGGAAACTATAGGCAGTGCTAAAAGGTAGTTGAGTGCAATGCTCCGGCAGATATGGCTATGGCAGCATAAGTAGGAGGGAGAGGCAGGTGGGAATGCAGGCATGGGGAATCCCTGAAATGTCAGCACTCTAATCCCAGAAGCAATTGTAAAGCTAGAGTGACAGCACTGTCAATTCAGTTTATCCAAAGCCAATGGCACCGATCCCCACCCAGCTCTACACCTCACACTATAGGTTTAACTGGGAGTGAGAAGCTAGCTAGAGGTAGAACTAGTGTCCCTATAAGCTAAACTAAATAGGTGTGTTTTTAATCTAGACTTGAGTATTGAGAGTGAGCCTGAAATCCGCACATCCGGTGGAAGATCGTTCCACAGCTGAGGAGCTCTATAGGAGAAAGCTCTGCAGCCTGCTGTAGCTCTTTCTACCCTAGGTACTAACAGATCTCCCGCACCTTGAGATCGAAGCAAGCGTGGGGGATTGTATGTGGTCAGCAGATCACTAAGGTATTCTGGTGCAAGGCCATTCAGTGCTTTATAGGTTAACAGCAGTATTTTATAGTCAATCCGAGACTTAACTGGTAACCAATGAAGGGAGGATAAGACTGGTGAGATGTGATCAAATTTTTTAGTGTTTGTGAGAACTCTGGCTGCTGCATTTTGTACCAGCTGAAGTTTATTTAAGGAACCAGACGGGCAACCAGAAAGGAGGGCATTACAGTAGTCTAGTCTGGAAGTTACGAAGGCATGTATTAATTTTTCTGCATCACGAAGTGAGAGCATCTTACGAAGCTTGGCTATGTTTCGTAGATGATAAAACGCAGTTCTAGTAATACTTCTTATGTGAGCATCAAAACATAGATCTGAATCTACTAGAAGACCAAGATTTCTAACCACTGTGTTAGGTTGTGTAGGAAGGCCACTAATGCTGAGGTGGTGAAACTTATTTCTTGCAGCCTTGGGACCAATCACCAGTACTTCTGTTTTTTCTGTGTTTAACATTAGGAAATTTTTTACCATCCAGCACCTGATATCTAACAGACAATCTTCTAACCGAGATAGGAGTGATGTATCATCAGGGTTAACAGATATATATATAACTGTGTATCATCTGCATAACAATGAAACCCAACACCATGATTTCTAATAATGTTACCAAGAGGTAGCATGTATAGGGTAAACAGTAGTGGGCCCAGTACTGATCCCTGTGGGACACCGTATGTGACTGACGCACTCATTTGGGAAATTGTGGACCCAACCTCCCCGGTTCAACCAATAGCAATCTTGACCCCATCTATCCTCCCTTCGCTCCTGCCTCTCCTCTCTTCCATCTCCACCCCCCAATATATCCTCCCCAAGACACATTAGTTCACAAACATATCATTATTATGATTATTATTATGTCCTTATTTGTTTGTTTATTGACTCATTGTTGATTTTACTCACAATCATTTGCTTTATGACATGACCCTTACCTTTGCATATAGGTGTGCGTATGGTAAATACACTAGATTTAATTATTTAGTATTTAGATATTTAGTAATCCTCTTACTGTGGTTAATTGTGTGAATATTTTTCTCTCCCTATTTTTGCCGTCCCCTTCACTGTCTCCCACTGCTATGACTTACCCTGTTTCTGTGTTTGGTTGCATAATAATAATAATTAAAAAAAAACATTTAAAAAAACACGATATTTCAAAAAGCACAACGACATTACAGAAAACAACAACATTTAAAAAAAACACAATGGCATTACAGAAAACACAACGACATTTCAAAAAACACAACGACATTTCAGAAAACGGAAAGGGTAGGACCACACTTCTTGTTCGTGATTGGACAGTACCCTTGGAGTGACATGTGTTGTGTATGTTCACTACAACTCCCAGGATTCAAAGCGTCATGAGGGCCCTCCCTACAGGTGAAGTCTCTGGGAAGTGTGATTGTTGTATGATTAAAACATCGTCTATCTTGTACTCTTAATAGTATGTAATCTGTGTGTTACTTTACGGACACAACAACATGGTGAATTTATTTTTTACTTTCTCTGTATTCCTCACAGTAATCATGAGGAAAGTAAAAGGGATAAAAGTGTTTTAAATTTAGCACATCAGTGTGTAACGGGTTAAAAAAAAGAGTTGGATTATACGAGCAATGTGTTTTATGTTATGGGGACAAAATATCCTTTTTATAAATTAGTGTATAATTAGTATGTGGTTAGGTTAACTGTGTGAAGTGTTTTGAAAAAGGGGCCCAGTTTTCAAAATTGTGCCTAAGCAATCGAAAATAAAAACTGTAATAGCTGAAAGGTAAGCCACATAGTTTTGTGTCCAAACATCTACCCAGGTCAACCAGGGGGGTATTCCAGGAAGCAGGTTATGTGACATACCCGGGTAAGTTTAAGGGTAAGTTAGTGGATATCCTCAACTTTCGGTTCCAAAAACGGAGGTTAACTTTCTGGGTATGTACGTAACCATAGCAGCTTACTCTCTGAAGATAACCTGCTACTGAGCAGGTTATGTTCCAGGGTCAGTTTGTTTCAGAAGGTTACTGAGCATGGCGTGCCCTTTTGATGACGATCCTGTGGACGTGGAGGCACAAATTATACAAGGTTTTTTTCGCCGGGAGAGAGTTATATGACCGCGTATTGATGTCTTTTCATTTCCTAATGATTATTTGAAAGAGCGTTATCGGTTTTCAAAAGAATCGTTAATTTACTTAAAATATCTCTTGAAACCACATATTGCAAATGTCACAAACCGCGGGTCTGCGCTTAGCACAGAAAACATTCTGTGCATAGCACTTCGGTTTTTTGCGTCAGGGCATTTTTTGTACAATGTGGGCGATGCAGAGCATGTGGGAAAGGCAACTGTGTGTAGAGCCGTTCGTACAGTATGTCTGGCACTTAAATGCTTCTTACACACGTTTGTACAGTTCCCTGGTCATAAACCTCTGCGGGTTATTAAAGAGGAATTCCACAGAGTGACAGGTTTGTCCTTTGTAGTAAAATCTATGATGCATATTTAATATGTAGTCATACTATTTATATCTATACATGTATTCATCCTGCACACACACACATTTGATAATTCCATATATGACTTTCTATTTCAGGGTTTCCAAATGTAATTGGGTGCAATCAGTGAAGTGACTCTGAATTTTATGTCCATAAGCACGTTTTGCTGCCCTCACGCCACGGTTCAAGTTAGCTCTTAGGTCAGCTAGAGCTAACTTGAACCGTGGCGTGAGGGCAGCAAAACGTGCTTATGGACATAAAATTCAGAGTCACTTCACTGATTCAAAAGATTCCAAGCGCCTATGGAAAGGCATTCAGGCAGTTACAGACTACAAACCCTCCCCACCTCCCTGTGATGATAACACAGACTTCCTCAACGCACTTAACACACATTTTAGCCGGTTTGAGGAAAACAACAACACAACGGCAAAAAAAGCCACTCTCACTATGGACGATGCAATACTATGTCTCGACCACAGTGATGTTCGGAGAACCCTGAGCAGGGTCAATCCCCAGAAAGCCGCGGGTCCCGACAACATACCTGTGTGTGTACTTAGAGGTTGTGCTGACCAACTTACAGTTGTTCTCACTGACATCTACAACATCTCCCTAAGACAAGCCATCGTTCCTCAGTGCTTCAAAGCCACGAACATTGTTCCACTGCAAAAGAAATCACCGACATCATCACTGAACGACTATCGCCCAATAGTACTTACACCAATCATGATGAAGTGCTTCGAAGGGTTAGTCAAAAACCACATCTCATCCAGTCTGCCTGCCACGTTTGATCAACTTCAATTTGCATACCGCCCAAATCGCTCCACTGATAATGCCATAGCAACTGCACTCCATCTGATTTTGGCTCATCTGGATAATACGAACAGTCATGTGAGGATGCTTTTTATTGACTTCAGCTCCGCCTTCAATACGGTCATCCCACAGCACCTGGTAAAAAAACTGGAGTCACTAGGCATCAGCACCTCTCTATGTAACTGGTTGTTAGACTTTCTCACGAACAGACCCCAGACAGTACGTCTTGGAAAAAACACCTCTGAGACTATCATCATGAACACTGGAGTTCCCCAGGGCTGTGTTCTAAGCCCCCTACTGTTCACCCTGTTGACTCACGACTGCTGTGCCAATCACAACTCGAATCACATCATAAAATTCGCAGATGACACAACAGTAGTGGGCCTCATCAGAAATGACGATGACTCCGCATACAGAGAGGAAGTTGATCAACTCATTTCCTGGTGTGGTAAAAACAACCTGGCGCTGAATGTCAACAAGACAAAGGAGATCGTTGTCGACTTCAGAAGAAAGCACATCCCACACCGGCCACTTACCATACATGGAAACAGTGTGGAGACAGTGAAAAGCACCAAGTTTCTGGGAGTGCATATCACTGATGACCTGTCATGGTCCACGAATACCTCTTCTGTGGTCAAGAAGGCACAACAGCGACTTCATTTTCTCCGAAGGTTGAAAAGAGCAAACCTTACCTCCCCTGTCCTCACAACTTTCTATAGAGGCACTATAGAAAGTATACTGACCAGCAGTATCTCAATTTGGTATGGTAGCTGCACTGCCACTGAACAGAAGATACTTCGTAGAGTGGTGCGGACGGCGGAGAACAACATCGGGTCATCGCACCCATCTGTTCAAGAACTATACCACTCACGTTGCCATAGCAAATCCATTAAGATCATAAAAGATCCTACACACCCAGCACATGGACTGTTTGAACTTCTGCCGTCTGGAAAACGCCACCGCAGTATACACTGCAGAACAGCCAGATTTAACAGGAGTTTCTACCCCCAGGCCATCAGAATACTAAACTCTGATAAACAAAGAAGTCAGATTGAACTGAACTGGAACAATGATGCTACAAAACATATTATGCTCATGTTTTAAAAGTATCTGAGGTGCATCAAGTTAACCAATCTAGATGAATGTGATCAGATTTCACATATTTATCATGAAAAAGGATATACAGCAAGTAGATACTGTACAAAAGCATACCTTCAATTTCAATTTCATCAAGTGATTTGCCTTGCAGGTTAGGGAGACACCCTTTTTCCATGGCAAGCAGAAGTTTGGATATTTTTGCCAGCTGAGTTGTCGCTTCTGGGAGCCTGTAATACTCACGGTGTACACGAATATCGTGCCCCAAGAAGTCAGCAACTTGATCTAATTCATTGTTTTTCAAGTTAAGAATTTGTGATATAGTGGCCACATGTTTGCGCAAGTGTGTTGATCTGAGATGTTGTGGATTTTCAGCACCACACTGAGTTGCATACAGCCTCAAGCAATCTTGACCTCTGTAATGACTCTGGCAGTTGGGTCTAGCAAACAAAAAACAGTTATCCTGAACCGCACTCTCTGTTCTTTTATTCACCAAAAGTGTTAGGGCATCCACCATATCTGGTGTGAGGAGGACAGCAACTTTTCGACCTCTTTTACCTCTGATTTCAACTCTACTAAAATGGCTGCAGAGTTTCTGCTCAAATTTGGAAAGGCCCACTGCAACATCTGCATGAAGTAGTGTGTTCTCTCTTTCCTGGAAGCTTTTGAGCTGCATTTTAGAAACTTCACCGGCACGCCTACGATTGAAAATAATTACTCTTGCAAGCGTAGCTTTTGCAAGCTCTGCATAACTTTGTGATGATGATGTCTTTTTCAGGTTTTCAGATGCTGCATTGGCAGTAGTCTCCAGGTGTTTGTGAAGGAGTTGAACATCACGAGTGAAAGGCAGTGTTGACGGCTTATTGAACTTTGCTTCATTCAGTGTGCTTAATGCCCTGTGTGATATTAGCTCAGACCACTTGGTGGTATATAGCTTTCTGAAGGTCTCAGTTGACTTAATTAACTCTTCATCTTCAGCCATTAGACCTCTGCAGTGGATGAGCTCGCAGACCTTTTGCAATGTGTGGCCCAATTTCAATGCTAGGCTTGGCCTTTGGTAGTAGTTTTTTTCTTCGTCATAACCTGACACTTTCTTTACAGCTTCAATAACATGTTGGAAATTAGCTGGTTTTATAGCTTCCTCAAGGCTGTAAATAGAGGACTCACTGCGTAATGTTAGCAAAAACCTCCCAATTTCTCGAAGCTTCTGACGAATGTATTCATACTTAGTAGGGTCATTTCCATGTTTGTTGAAGAATGACTGTGCTAGCTGAAGAATGCAGAAGTCATTGCGTACAACAGAAGATATCTCATCTTGTTTCATTGCACTCAACAGCTTCCAAACTCCTCCAGATATCTGCTGCGAGGATGTAGACTCTGCCATGGCAGCCAAACCCAAGACTCTGGCCCGTCCCTGATGTTCGCTTACTGTACCTGGCTTTGAGGAACATCTTCTCACATGTCGCCATAGATCTTTACGCACAAACATTGCTTTGCAGTACATGCAATGGACAAACTGTTTTGAATCACAATCTTTGTTTGGCCTTCGTTTTACTTTAAGTAACCCAGTTCCTTTCTCTAATACATTCGAATTATGCCGATAGTTACCCTTGTTCCGAATTTTTTCTAGCAATCTTTTGCGTTCTTTTGAGCGTTTTGGAAACGACAGTGCTTGTGCGACTTCAACTTCGGTCAAATGGGTTTTCAAATGACGAGAAATTTTTGACTGTGGTTTCCCACAAATGTAACAGTAATTCTTATTTTCAGAACAAGAAATGTCTGATGATTGAAGACATTTCTCAGCTCCAGCCATGTTACCCTTTGCTCCTGCCACTGATACATCCTTAAAATCTCCAGGCAAATCAGCTGCACCAGCACCACCTATTATTTCCAATAGCTGTTCACTTGCAGGTGTTTTAGGGTCTTTTCTGGGCAAAGAAACATGATCTGATCTACTGATTAAAGTGTCAACTTTCGATGATCTTTTGATCTCCGAAACGCGTTTAACTTGACTGGTGCTTAAATGTAAATCTGTCCCTTCTCCAGAGCTGTCTGACTCACTGTCTGATTCAACATCTGTCAACTGTTCCAGATAACAGAATAAATCATCCTCATTTAAACAAGATACTTCCCTGGCCTTCAAATACTGTGAACCTTTGCTTACACCTTCCTGGTCCAACTTTGTTTTCTGAGATTTGGTGCACTTTGAGGTGGCAACTTTCATGTTCTGTTCATTTGAGGAACATTTGCCTTGGACATTGTTTACATATACTGCTGCTAACTCCGCTGAACTGTCCGATTCACTGTCTGAGTCTGGAACATATTCCTCATCTGAGAGTGACACTTCCTCATCAGAACTTGAAAATCCTATATCCTAATATCAGAAAAGAGAAGATCACTATATTGTATTTGCGAAGAGTACCTGTTCATAAGTAAAACTGTAAATATACTCACCCGTGAGAGTGGTTCTTCGTTATTCTTTTCAAATTTTGCAAAGCAGGACTTGTGCCAAAATTTAAAGCACACTATAAGAGAGAAATAAATTGTATTCATATTTCAAATACATTTAAAACAGGGACACAAATTTTGGCTAACTCCTTTGATCCACAACCAACCCCTATTAGTCCACAATTAGATCAACCCTTAACTGATAGGCATAACAATAAAGGACACACACAGAAAATACCAAAGAATGTCCTATTCAAAAAAGTGCCAGTTTAACATTGGGTCTATGGATGATAGCTACATATGTAACAATATAAAACAGTTTAGTCCTAAGTGATTATTCCAGGGCTTATATATACACTTCCTCACAATTAGGATCCATGAAACACAATAATGGGCAAGGGATGCAAGTTCAAAGATTTAAACCCTGCTGCATTACAATGAATTTCATAGGCTAGTACCATGTAATATCGAGATAGAAAAATCAAGTTTTTTGATGAATAGCTAATGCCAGGCCTTAATTTGACAATTCATGACATGACAAATCATGTTTGTAAATAGTGAGTCATCTTTGGGAAGCATGCTGTAAAGCAACAAATGTTTGAATGGGAAGTTCACTCCAGACAAGGTGCACTGCAAAGAAGATAACTGGCAGTAGTTATATAAAAAGCCTGTAGAGAGACTTCAGATATGGGGTTTTTCATTATTTGTGATAGAAAAGGTACTGTATATTGGTTTACGATGTTAAATTAGTCAAGTATATAAACAACACATTGTTTATGCTAATATTTGAGGGCTCATTAACCCATATAAATGTTAATCTGCACTGCACATTTTGCAATGCAATGCATAACTATATCAGATAAAGCAGCATTCCTTTTTTCATTGTTGGAGGTGTTTGTGTGTATTCTTATGGTGCATTCTTGTGACATATTCTTACTATTGTGCCTTCATATACACAAGTAAAAACATTCCTGGCTTGAATGATAAAACCTCTTCATATCACTTTGTGTTTATGGGAAATGAATCACCTAACTGAGATCAGTGATCAGACAATTTGCAATTTGGCAATCATTAATTGGTTTAGTGTTAACATTCCCAATTCAAAATAAAAAAAACACAGAGCAAATACTACCTTTACTGAACCTCACCAAAAGCCCTTGTTCACACCTTCCAGTTTTTCTCCGCCAATCCAAAATCGCTTCAATGACAACTAATCTGACAGTCACAATTTGACAAATACTGCATAAGAAAAACTTAAAAAAAACATGCATAATATTATTTACAATCTTACATACTTGCAAGGACTGTTACTGACCTTTACATTTCAGACCGATCCACTTCAGTGGCGCCACAGGTCCAAAACATGCAAAACATTTGTCCATGCTTGAAAAATTTGCATAGATGGCCTCATGCTTACAGGGCTGCTTAACAAAATAAAACAAAAAGGAATTTAGATCCTGAGGGGCAATTCTTAATGGCTTTTTAAAAAGAACACTAAAAATCACAATATCTCACTAGAATTCTGTAGATGGCACAAGTACATGTCAAGTATAATAAAAACCTTGCATTACCTTCTCAACATTCTCATTTTGAAATGATGATCTGTGACCCCCTGTCTTGCAAAAATCAAGTTTGGTGGCTACCTTCAAAACATATTATATGAAGAAGTTCAGATAAACACAAAAAATAATATCTAGACCAGCAGTCAATAAAAACTGCTAGAATCATTGTCATACATCATAATTTGAGCAGGATAATCAGCTGAAGTTCACGTGATTGGTCTTGCAAACCTATTTCTGTTATTAAATTTGTGCCACTCATCAAAAGATATTTTTACCACAGAAAACTAACAAATATTATATATACTCAAAGCAGCAACTAGTGGAATTAATAATTAATGTCACTCATCAATAATCCAGCATTCTCCATGACCATCCAGTGCAACCTTATGACATTATTGTTGTGAACTTATTTAAAACCACTGTACAAGACCATTTATGACATGCTGAAACATTTGCACGGTCCACTTAAAACCTAGTGTACATGCAAACCAATGCTTTGTATAAGTGGTCTATGGTCCAGTGTAGGGCTGCACGATATTTGGGGAAAAATCACATTGCAATATTTATTCTTTCTGCGATATATATTGCGATATTGGGATTTAAAAAAATCTAATTAGTTTAATAGCTGTATTGCAGGGGAATTCAACTAAAATTTAAAGAGGTCCAGTTACAGAAAATTTCTTGAAGCAAAGGTCCGGAAGATCATAATGTCTAACTATTTAGTGTGATGTATATTTAAGTAGCCTATCGGTTGTATCAACATTGCATGTAATCAGTATCTCACTGTCAAGTTAATTCAGTACAATTCAATTCAAGATTTCTGCATAGATATGTAACAATTCTTACCTTGAAAATAGTCTGCTTTTGTATTTAACCGTGTAAATATACTTTTGACGTATCTTATTTTAGGTTTATAATGGAATAATATAGATTTGCCGTAAGATTTCCTGTGCGAGTCTGAAATCGTGAGTGGCATACCAAATGCTGAATATGTACAATTTTTGTTTCACCTGAGTTGATTTATATAACAGATAACATTACTTTAGACAGTTGTTAAAAAGCAGAAACTTCCACAAACAAGAAATCACCAATAAACTATGTCTATTTATCCAACATGTTATATAATACATACTGTGTTTTGGAAACTTTTCAGCTGTATGATATCAGAACAGGTCAGCTACTCTGTTAGGAACATTACGGCTTTTTGGTCGCTTTGCTGCTGATATCAACACTAATGGCACATTAGGACGGACAAAGGGCTGCATACGCCACACTACGTGGTTAAAAGCGTTTGCTAAACCACTACCGAAAAGACTACAAACGCTGTGCTGGTTAAAATAGAAGCGTCCTGTCAGGTTTTAAATCATAACTTTCTGTTTTGGCTATTGGTCCGGGTCTGTATGGGACAGCTTCTGGGTCCGGACCGCGACCGCGGTCCGCCTGTTAGTGACCTCTGCTCTATTGGTATTATTAATGATTCTAGAAAGATTGAGCTGATTTTGCCCAAATATAATGGTAATGATTACTTAATTGGTACTAAACAATGCATGAGCATTAAACTAAGAAAGCTTATCGCATTTGGGAGTTAACATGAGTGACAAAATAGCGCTGGGTTAAATGGTTAGCACTGGGATCGAGAATGTTTGTGATTGGTGGTTCGTTCTGTGATCGACGTTTGTTAGCTGCCGGTGCAAAGCTGCGTGTTGGCCTTGCATCCAAAAACATTTAAATTAGCCTAAATTATATGACAGACTTTTGTGGATTGTTTAAGAATAAGAACAGCGTGACATTTGTTTGTTTAGCAAAAACACCAACAGCGCTGTCCACGACGCTTAATTTAATTTGTGTTACTTAACATTGCACGTTCTGCGATGTGACTATTGCACGTGCGTACATTGCGATGACGATGCTGAAACGATATATCGTGCAGCCCTAGTCCAGTGTGGTGAACCTGCTCAAAAACACAGCAAAAGGCCATCTATGACATCAACTAGAGCTTCAGATAAAGAAGTCCCTCGAGACCATGTTTCCGTCAAACACTATATACACACACAGTGGATAAAACTATATGCTAAAACACATTTGCAGGGTCCTCATAAAACCTCGTGTACCGCCAAACCAGGTTTGTGTTTCACACAATGTTGAAACACAAAATCCCAGTAATCGCTGCAGTTCTCGTAAACACTACGTCCTCACATATAATGCTTTTGTCAAGCACACTTTAACACACTGATCTCCCTTTTGCAGGGACAAAGCATTATGAGCATTCTCTCTGCACATCCTCATTAAAAACACTGTGCTCACAGGACAAGTCCTAGCTATACCCAACTTCAAACACAGACTGAATAAATCCTTGTCACAGAATACCGGGTGACTATCCATTTGTTTAAGCTCGAGAAACATAGCCAGCACACACTGGAGCTCATAACTTGACATCACTGACATGGTGCTGTATGTGAGATAGTGAGATATTGACAAAATGCATGAGATTTTTGAGATTGGTCACTACACACTTACCTCTGCTGTCTCTTCTCTTAGGACAACTGCATGCTGCCCTTCTGGCAACAACTGGACATTTGTAGTCATCCCCACATCAGTTATGTTCTAGAAACACAAATAAAAATATAATTCCATACTGCATGTTAGGAATGCTGGAGAGAGCAGAATGTTAACTGTAAATTAAATGCTCCCTTCACATATAAGCAAAACTACACAACTAAATCAGTACAAAAAAAAGCTCGAGAAACATAGCCAGCACACACTGGAGCTCATAACTTGACATCACTGACATGGTGCTGTATGTGAGATAGTGAGATATTGACAAAATGCATAAGATTTTTAAGATTGGTCACTACACACCTCTTCTGTCTCTTCTCTTAGGACAACTGCATGCTGCCCTTCTGGCAACAACTGGACATTTGTAGTCATCCCCACATCAGTTATGTTCTAGAAACACAAATAAAAATATAATTCCATACTGCATGTTAGGAATGCTGGAGAGAGCAGAATGTTGACTGTAAATTAAATGCTCCCTTCACATATAAGCAAAACTACACAACTAAATCAGTACAAAAAAAATACATAAAACTATCATTGACAGAACTGCATTTCTAATATCATAGCTCCTAATGCATGGCACATAATGCAAATTACCCGTTCCAGGACACCCTTCTTTTGCAAAAAGATGGTTATTTCTAAATGATTCTTTCATGTTTAAATACCTTGCATCTCCATGGCCAGTCAGAGTCACCGTAGTTGTATGTAATTTCTTCGCCAGTACTAATGCTTCTGGTTGCGAATAAACATAGATGGGGCTTTCCTGATATGGTGATTTTTTTCATTTTGCTGTTTGGGCTAATATAGTCATCATTCACCAGTCTCCCAAGGGAGCCATCGTCTCGAGCAGCATCAATGCTGTATCACATAAAATGATAAGTCAGAAAAACTACCCTTTTCTAGTAAATATCAGAGCACTAAAGACATTAAAAAATGAGTATGTCAGCAGTCACCAAAAGCTTATATTATGTTAAAGAACATGCAATGCCATACGTACCAAAACAATTTTCCATTGAAATAAAATTCAAACATATACACTTTGAGGGCATCATGATATATTTTCTGTCTGCTTTCACACTCATGCCTGCTGATGAGTTCCCCTCTGTACTCCAGAAGAAAGTCTCCCCTCTCAAAATGGACATTGCTGAATACCCCACGGCCTACAAGAGAAAGCAAACACTACAGTAGATTAAAATCAGCTTCAAATGCTCCTGCATGATTTTCCCTGTTAACAATAAGCAGCATAACATTAATACACTAAAAAACCCTGGATAAAATCAAATATTCGTACATAAACTTTAAATTTACCTTTATATGAATTTATATATTTTACATCAAGTCCATCTTTATCTTTAGATGCCGATATAAAATATGCAGCCTCTTGTTTTGGAGAAAGCTTTCTATTTCTCAGCTTCGAAGAAGTCATCTCCTCCTGTGAAAAATCATCGATGTTTATTCATATATTTAATTTATATTGTTTAGTTTACATTTTAAGCAGATATTTAATGCCTGGCATCCCTTTTATTCTGCACATGTGATTCAGTAAGAACGAGTGACTAATAAAGTTTGTTGGGAAATCGAATATACCCAACGAATTCTGGATATGAGATAACCTAAAGAGCACAGAAACAGCCATATTATCCTAAGGACTTATGCTTCCCGCACGATACCGAATCATCCTCGGTGCAATATTTACACAATGAAATCGCCTTATTTGCACCTAATCACTACATCGTGTTCACCTCTGAAACAGAATACGATCCACAATCTGGTATTTATTGTAAAAGCAGGTAATGCGTCCGTATTAACATGAATTAATAATTTGAGACGACATCATCCAAGTGTATGTGCGACCAGAGAAAGGCAAAAACAGCCTCTACAAGTTATTCTCCGTATGGCATTTAAGCTGCTTTGCCAGAAAATTCTAATCGGCCAGAAAAATTATCGCAACTGATATGCGGCGATACTCGGCAGTAGGAGACAAGGGATTCTGTTTTCCCTGCTGTACCGAGATTGCACCGAACCATGAATCTAAAACCGAAGTTTTTTCATTATGGTTATGATATTTTACTTTAGATGTTTTTATTTATTTTACATATTTATTTTTACAATGTGCGAATAAAAGTCTCTTAGGTTTTGTTATTCAGACACGTCGACAGATTTTAATCTTGTGTTGGTGGTCTCAGTTTTAATAATAAATAATAAAAAAAAAAAATCTGTTTTCCCTGCTGTACCGAAATTGCACCGATCGAACCATGAATCCAAAACCGTATTTGTTCATTATGGTTATGATGTTTTATTTTAGATGTTTTTATTTATTTTACATATATATTTTTACAATGTGCGAATAAAAGTCTCTTTCACCGAACCATGAATCCAAAACCGAAGTTGGTATCGAACCGTGCATTTTGTGTATGAATACACCCCTTGGAATTTGCATTTAACTCCTGCAATGTGAAAACAAAACTTAGTCTATTATTATATCATAAAAACAATTTTCTTACCTGATTTTACAGTTCGTTCCACGAGTTGGATATTATGGGATGTTGTTCTGTCCTCTTAGGCTCGTGCTGAAATCCACCGATAGAAACGAGGGAACGCAGTGAATGGCAATAGCTCCCAGCCAATCACAACCTTAGATGGCTAGTCCAGACCTAGCCAATCGGCAGCAGTAAATTTTAACACAAGTGTGATTCTGGTGTTACTCCGGCTCCAGCCTACAGAGGGCGCGATGCTGAATACAGAGTTTACACTGTGTGAACTGATTTTCGTGGTTTTGTGGTGTAAGAGGACTTGGCGCCAAAGTTTGCAGGGGGGGTTTTCTAACGTAGACAAGTGCATCTGTATTACAGGAATTATGAGGACACCATCCCTGTCCTCATAATCCCAAATGTCCCCATAGTGCTGGTACGTAATCAGGTGAAAAGTCCTGATAAATCATAAAAACCAACGCATTCACACCCACCCACATACACATAGAACGCACACACACACACACACGCACATACAAGATAGCCCAGGGCCCTACTTTATCCCTCTCTCTCCTTCTTGTCTGGGTGTGTGTGTGTGGCCTCCATCCTTTCTTCTCAGATACAGATACTAGTGCGGCGATATCCAGACTGTGTTCCTGTTGGTCTGCTTATGTGTTTTTTTTTTTGGTATTAATGTATTTAATTCCAGAAGCAAATACTGGCACAAGCTTATTCTCTGCCATAATGGTACCATTGGTTTCTTTGTATGTATACCTTTTTGTGTGTGCACCTCGATCTTGTTTTTCAGATACAGCAGCTGGTGTGATGATACAATGTCCAGTACTAAGATGCAGAAACTGTCCTTTTGTTACTCTTTCCTTTTGCTCTACTTTTTCTTAAGTTGTCATGTATTATTTTTCTCTCCCTGTTTTTCTCTCTCTATCTGACCTGTGGAAGTAAAATTGGACATTAGTAGGCCTGGGAGGGGAGGCATATTGGGTCTGTTATGTCTTAGGCCTTAGGCCAGAAGAGATTGTTTTGAATACTGTGTGACCTCGCTTTGTGATAGCTGCCTGCAGTTGGCTCCGCAGAAGCTCGGACCTTGGAGGGGCAGACAGTGGAGCAAAGGGGGGGAGAAACCACTTGCAGGAAGAGACTCGAAGCCACCCCAACTGGTGCACAAAGAGTTATATAGCTTAATAGAATAGTAGTAGTAGTCAATATATAATATGTTATATGCAATTGATCGCATCATGTTAATCATACTTATGTTAATCATACTAATCATATGTTGACCATGTATTTTCAGTGATTCAGGGACAATATGTCAATGTGTTAATCATTAATCAATGGAACACCCAAACATTAAAAGTGATTCAATGTCATATAATTAATATCTATATACATATCTCATGTAGAGTCTAGAAGCCGAGGCTGTCTCCAGTAAGTTCCGTACAATGGGTGGATTTTACCTTGCTACCAAAGTGAACCAATGGAGCGGGAGAATTGTGTTTGTTATACGTTTCAGCTTAGTTTGTTGATGTTTCATGACCAATCAGGACTTAGAAGTCCTGGGAGTTATGTTTTATCTACTGGTTGCTCTGTGTGCGGGGTGTGACTTGGTACCAAGTGCCAGAGTGTGATGGGAGCGCTTTGCTGAACTTGCTGGAATAAAAGAGATTTTCTTTACTCACCAAACTAAGAACTTTTATTCTAAGTCCCTGATTTATAATTTTTCTACCACAGACCCCCCCATTTTTTCTCTTTCTTCTCTTCTTCTTCCCTCTCATCTTTCTCTCCCTCCTCTCTTTCTCTCTTTATCTATCCTATTTCAGTTAACTTTGCCTGTCGGCTCCATCTTAATGGCGCAATAATCTAAAACGGTGAATAAAGAGTTTATCTCAAGTAACAAGAGGTGCTTAATCCGAAGCTCCACTTGGCAAAATAAAAGTGTTGGCACAATAAAGCACCCAGACTAACATCCTGCTTCCTAAACACGACAGGGGAAAATAAATAAATAAACAAATAAACATGGTTTGCTTTCAGGATAGCCTATGAATGGTACTTTAGGTCTCTTAGTCATTGGTGAGATAAAGGATGTTTTCTATCTTGCAACAATTCAGCTCAATGGAAGCTCTGAAGTATCCTGGATTTAATAAGGAACAGGAACTTCAAGGAAGTGCATGTTTTATTCATCCAGGCCGCTCAAAAAACCTGCTCAAATCAAACTCAGCGGTCTTTGTTTGAAAGATCAAATCCACTGTTTGACATATATAAAATTGATTGAATTTATTTGACAGAATAAAAATTCCCTTGTGAATATATTGAGGCTATCCTGATGTAATATTGTCAGGAGACTTGTTGGAAGAATAGTGAGAAAGAACTGAATTGAAGAGGTGCACAGTTTCTCATAAAGCAGGGCAAAGGTGCAGCCTTTTTTCAGAAACATCTGGAAATCTTTATTGCCAGCAACATATATGTGTGATATTTATAGCAGCCTCTGTGGTCCATCTCTCATAAAAATATGATTGGGGGGATTTGATATTAAATTGTAATGGGACTGCTTGTTATGAGGAAAGATAAGCCCCTCATATATCCTTCAGACAAAAGAAAAACTGCATTCTGCTGAAGATGATTCACCTTTCTGCATTTGTCCAGTTTGCCAAAATTTGTCTAGTTTGGGCAGGGCCGTGCAGAGACGTTTAAAGGGGCGGGTGCTCTAAGTTAAAAAAGATAGAACAGGCTGAATAACAACAACTCACATTCATGACGAATCTAATATGGAATTATGTGGATATCCATATTAGATCGTTTTTAGTGAAATAAAAGCCCTCCAGAAAAGAAGGGAAAAGTCCTGTAACTTACTTTAAAACAAAACATGTTCCCTAAAACGATGGACAGAGCTACAGACCCCCTTGTAACACCCTTACCCAGTTAGCTAGCAGTTAATGACCACCACTACTTGTGCAGTTCATAAAAGGACAGGTAATGTTTGTTGCGCTGTTGCACAAACAGCACGCTCATTTATTTCAATTCATTTGTTGTTATAGACTATAGTGTGCGCTGTACACCCTATTTACTGTTTTGTTGCAGTCTGCACCTTCCAATTAATTTGCCTGCTTCTCCTCCAGCTCCGCACCACCCAGCCTGCAGAAAATGCGCGTGCACTTTGCGAGCTCGTACCCGGCTCGTAACGAGCGCGCTCTGCCCTCAAGGGCAAGCATTGGTTAATGGCAGTCATGTGACTGATGCAAGCCAGATCCTTTTATTTAGCAAAATTGAGATTAATAGTTACATTTTATTGTTGAGGGGCAAAGACAGGGCTCCATACGCACATACACATTAAAAAAAAAAAAAACCCAAGAAAAGGGCACTTGAGGCATCCTGGAGGAAAGGGGCGGGTGCTCAAGCACCCTCCGCTCACCTGCGTGAAGTTGGCCCCCCATATGTTTCAGATTTCAACCAAACTGGTCTCAATCGTATGTGCCGCGTTTGTGCCGGATTGTGCCGTTAAAATTTTGGTTTGTGCTGCTTTAGTTTCTGAGATATAAATGTGTGTTTACATGGTGACGTCATCAGCGTGAAGTTGGCCCCCCATTTGCGTTTGATTTCCACCAAACCGATCGCAATCGTGTGTGCTGCGTTTGTGCTGGTTTGTGCCGTTAAAACGGTCCTCTTTGCTGCTTTAGTTTCCCAGATATTAATGTTGTTTACATAGTCACGTGACACCAGCGTGAAGTTAGCCCCCTATTTGTGTCTGATTTCCACCAAACCGATCGCTGCCTTTGTGCTGGTTTGTGCCGTTAAAACTGTCCTCTTTGCTGCTTCAGTTTCCGAGATATTAATGTTTGTATGGTTGCCCCTCCCCCTCCAATTTTAGTCTGATTTCGACCAAACCAATCGCAATCGTTTGTGCCGTTAAAACTGTCCTTTGTGCTGCTTCAGTGCAGATATTGCTTATTTACATGGTCACGTGACTCCGCCGTTAAGTTAGCCCCCCACTTAATGCCTCCCAATCGGTCTCAATAGTTTGTGCTGTTTAAAAATTGTCTGTACTTTTATTTTTCTGAGTTATACCTCTCAGTTTATGCCTTACATATTTTTCGCTATATTTTTACAATATATTGTCCTCCTTCCTCCTCTGCACTCCTAGTGTTGCCGACTCTGGCGTTCACAAGGGAAAGGGTTACCTCCCTGTTAGACTCCGAGTGCTTCAGCTGGACGGCACGTGTGTGTTTCGAAGTGACCCAGGCAGAGATTAACATCTTCGTGAGATTCGTAGAGTATAGATAGACCTTAGGTTTTGTGGTTGATACCGGATTCCGAACAAATGGGTAAGTGCTTATAATACTCACAGTTGCCTTTTTCAAAAAATGACGGTGTTGTAGAAGGAAACAACACTAAGCTAAAATGTTTATTTCAGTGCATTTACTATTCTGAACTCAGTTATATACCACAAATTTCCACAGCATAAAAATCTGCAAGTCCCCAGCGATTCAAATGTTAACTTATGGTTTATTAAATGCAAGAAAACCTTATTCCTTTACCAAACACCAAGTAATCTTTAATTGTTTATTAAACAGTCTTATCAAACGTCACGTTTAATTTTGTTTTTCAAACATAAAATGTAACAATTTTTCAATGAAAATTTTAACATTCCTCTGGCGGGTAATTCCGTTTCAAATCATCAGTTTTGGACCTCATCACCACAGATTTTAATGAAACTTAGGATGCTTATTTGGTCATATGAGTAACCCATGGAACTGAAACCACACGCATCTTGGATCAATATTAAGGGAGATTTAAGCTAACAAAGTTATTTGGGGGGGCTATGACTTTGACTGGCTATATCTTCCTTAATATAAGTTGTGGATAGCGTAGTATTTATGCAAAATAGATCTGGAAACAACAGATAAAACAATAAAAAAAACATTTCTGTGCAACTTTATATTAAGGGAGATGTAGCCAGTCAAAAGTCTTACCCCCCCCCCAATAATTGGACTGAGATGGACTCCAATAATGGCAATAAAATTTATCTATGCCAATGTCATGAATACTGCCGCTGTGAGGTACAGAGTGTTTTAAAAGCTGAAGTGATAGCACAGGATCTTTGTGTTGAAGCTCTTCATCTTTTCTTTCCTGCTTGGCTTTCCGGAGTGTAGTCAGATTGTACAAATGACTGGGCTCAGGGTCACCAAATCTCATCAATTTGTTGGCTTCAGTTTCACGCCAGGTACTTGGCTGTATTCCACTTTCACAAAGATTTTTTGCCACTTCAGCACGCAGATTTCCAGATAACTGCCTCTTTGACTTGAAACTATGCAGTGTCTCATTAACATCTTGTAGAATGCAGTGAAGGAGAGCACATTCATTTGATTTGGGTTCTTTGACACAGTGAATGAGAAGTCTGCCTTTGCACTCTTTGCAGTGTGCTTCGATGGCCAAAGTGATGCTGGATACACCTTTGCCCTTTTAAAAACAAGAGTGCAGGCACACTTCACTTTATTCCATATCTGCTCATTTAACATGTGTGTCCATGTTCCTCGCTTCAGGATTACATATTCTCTCCCACGGTTGCTACTGATGTCCTGATATGTGACTGTGTCAGGTAAGATGGCTCTCCATTGTTTTTCTGAAAGTGTAAGATAAAATTTAATGATTTTCTGTCTGTGGTGTCTGTAGCAGGTCATAATTTTCATCTCCATCTTCACAGGACACTTCACTGTCATCACTGCCTTCCTGCTCTGCCCCCACCACAGCTAACCCTAAACCTTGCCATACATTATGGCGGTTTAATTTTACAAACGTATACAACGCTTTGGCTGAAATTTTGGAGTTCAGCTGCTGGCTCAGAGCAATCCATACATCATCAGAAGGAACAGCTATATGACCGCTACAGACAATTTGATCCTGCGCTGTCTGGAGAACCTCAATTATTTTCTCCTTGCTGACACTAGGAATTTTGGGCATCTGATCAAAAGAAATGCAAATGACCACAACTTCAGTATATTTATGTGTTTTATCTGTATATATCAAATAACTATTTGTTAATACTTAATTAAAATGTGCAAAAGAGCTTTGTGCATTAACTGTCTTACATAAATTTGTGCCTTCAATTTACCGAGTTATGTCAATACTTTAATGTACAAATGTTACATACCTTTTATGACGTATTTCTGAAGTCGATGTATTTTAGTAACAAGACAATTTAAATTAATGGTGATCACAGGTCAATGATTATGCACTCGTTGCTAAAGTGTTTAATAGTTGAACTTACATTGGTCGCCGCCTTTACAAAACTCAGTTGTGATTGGATATATGTTAGTTCGGGTTGAGTGGAGGGAGAAAGTACAACTTCATTATTGGACATTTTTATTTAACCGCCATGTGCAATAGAGGGTCCACGGGAAGGTAAAGACATCACAATACACAGTGCAGGCAAAATGACAAGAGTTTATTATACATTGTTGTACAGTATTAAGCATTAACTGGTCGCGTTTGGTGCTGGGCGTTCACTACCTTGCAGCAAAATGCTATATATGTACGTCTGCACATGATTTAGAGCTCTATGATGTGCTTTACCAGTACTACTGTAAATGGCACACAATCACTTCTCACAACGCAAGAACCACTTTTCATACTGTCGTTTTGCTTTTTCACTCCCACAACGAAAGAAATGGACGCATGCTGTGCTGTGATGAGTTGGTAGAACCGATGATAACCTAGCTGGGTCAAGCCTGCACGTAACGAAGCAGGACGTAACGGTCGGTCATTTGTGGGAATATCTACAGTAGCAAGATCCTGAAATGTGGTATCTGGCTGGTGGGGTGACTAAGTCTACGTACAGCTTTGTTGCGGTGTCACCAAACCGTCCACCTTCTGTTAACATGAGAAATACGCGCCTGAGCAGTATACGGCGATCACATAAAGGCATAAACTGAGAGGTATAACTCAGAAAAATAAAAGTACAGACAATTTTTAAACGGCGCAAACTATTGAGACCGATTGGGAGGCATTAAGTGGGGGGCTAACTTAACGGCGGAGTCACGTGACCATGTAAATAAGCAATATCTGCACTGAAGCAGCACAAAGGACAGTTTTAACGGCACAAACGATTGCGATTGGTTTGGTCGAAATCAGACTAAAATTGGAGGGGGAGGGGCAACCATACAAACATTAATATCTCGGAAACTGAAGCAGCAAAGAGGACAGTTTTAACGGCACAAACCAGCACAAACGCAGCACACACGATTGCGATCGGTTTGGTGGAAATCAGACACAAATGGGGGGCTAACTGTGTAGGGGCTCCTACTATTTAGACAGAATTAATTGTCTTACCTTTTGCTCATGCGTGCAGGGTGTCGTAGTTGGTGACGCATGCCCAAAGAGAGAGCGCGGGTTCTCTCTGCTGTTTTAGGCACGTTATAATAAAGACACGGGTTTTTGGCGCTCAGCCTGTCTTGACTGCCTCTTTTCTTTTTGCTGCTGCACCGCAGCTCTACAGTGGTGACCCCGACGTTTCGGTGCATTTGTTTTTCGCTCCGACCATGCTCGCTAATGCAGTTGCGCTCAAGCTCCCGGAGTTCTGGTGCGGCCAGGCGGTGGTCTGGTTCGTGCAGGCGGAGGCTCAGTTCGCCTTGCGCGGGATCACGGAGGACGCAACGAAATATTACTACGTCGTTGCAGCGCTTAATAGCTCCACGGCAGCTAGAGTGGTGAGTCTGCTGCAGAACCCTCCAGAGGCAGACAAGTACGGTGCCTTAAAGTCTCTGTTGCTGGGCACTTACGAGCTTTCCGAGACAGAGCGCGCGCGCCGCTTGCTCGCGCTACCCGGGCTGGGTGATTCACGGCCCTCGGAGCTGATGGATCACATGCTAGCTCTCCTAGGTGACCATCAGCCCTGCTTTATTTTCAGAGAGTTTTTCATGCAACAGCTGCCCGCAGACGTGCGGGGGGCGTTAGCTAACCTCCCACTTAAGGACTGTAGGGAGCTTGCTAGGGAGGCTGACAAAGTACACACCGCCAGGCTGGCAGCTTGTGCAGCCGTGTGTGCTCGGAGCTCGGATAGCTCCCCTCCGCTCGCCGAAGCTACTGTTTCTGCCGCGCAGCGGAGCGGTATACCAGGTCTCTGTTTCTACCATGCATGTTTCGGTGACAAAGCAAAAAAATGCTTTTTAAGGGGACGGGAAACGCACGGGCCGGCGCTCGTTAGCGGCAGCGAGCGTCGGCAGTTCCGGCAGCCTGCTCTTCGTCACGGATGCTGTGTCTGGCCGCCGTTTCCTCTGTGACATGGACGCGCAAGTCAGTGTTTTGCCTGCGTCGGTGGCGGATACGCGCTCTGGGACGAAGGGGACATTGGAGGCTGCTAATGGCAGCAGTATTGTGACTTATGGCACTCGTGTCGAGGCAGTCTGTTTTGGTGGCCAGCGGTTCCGGTGGCGTTTTGTGGTGGCGAAGGTGTCCACCCCCCTGCTGGGCGCCGATTTTTTATGTGCCAACAACCTGCTGGTGGACATAAAACACCAGCGCCTGGTTGATGCCAGGACTTTCCATTTGGTGCGGTGCTCGCAAAGCAGGGCTGGTTCGTCTCAGCTGTCTAGCGCCTTGGCGGCAAATAACACTTTCGCCCGCCTGCTGGCGGAATTCCCAGACCTCACCCGGCCCACCTTTACATCAGTCACGGCCAAGCACGGTGTTGAACACCACATTGTTACAACAGGGCCGCCGGTCTATGCACGAGCCCGACGCCTCGATGCTGGTAAATTGGCCATCGCTAAGGCGGAGTTTGCTGTATTGGAGAGCCTTGGTATTGTTCGCCGTTCCAGCAGCGCCTGGGCCTCCCCTCTACACATGGTACCCAAGCCTGGTGGGGGTTGGCGCCCGTGTGGCGATTACCGCCGGCTTAATGACGCCACAACCCCGGATCGCTACCCGATCCCACACATCCAGGACTTTTCCTCCCGGTTGGCGGGGGCATCCATTTTTTCAAAGGTTGACCTGATGCGTGGCTACCACCAGGTCCCAGTACATCCAGGGGACATTGCGAAGACTGCGGTCATCACCCCATTTGGACTTTTTGAGTTTCTTCGGATGCCCTTTGGGCTTAAAAACGCTGCCCAGTCTTTCCAGCGGCTCATGGACAGTGTCCTGAAGGACCTTCCATTCTTGTTTGTCTATTTAGATGACATTTTGGTAGCCAGCAACTCCAGGTCTGAACATATAGCTCACCTTTGCACCCTTTTTGAGCGTCTGAGTGGTCATGGGTTAATTATCAACCCACAAAAGTGTCAGTTTGGTTTATCCTCCATTGATTTCCTCGGCCACCGCATCATGGGCGACGGGGCAGTTCCTCTGCCTGCCAAAGTGGAGGCCATCTCTGCGTTTCCGCAGCCTGCTACAGCCAGGGCCCTGCAGGAGTTCTTGGGCATGGTTACTTTTTACCATCGCTTTATCCCAAGGGCCACCCAGCTGATGCGGCCGCTGTATGATTCTCTCAGGGGTAGGATGGCCAAGCAGGTTCTTGAGTGGACTGCTGAGCAGACCCAGGCTTTTGTAGCTACCAAGTCTGCTCTGGTGAACGCGACCATGCTGGCCCATCCATTTTCTGGTGCTCCGGTTGCGCTCACCACTGACGCCTCGGACTATGCTGTGGGGGCCGTGCACGAACAGTTCGTGAATGGTGCCTGGCAGCCGCTGGCCTTTTTCAGCCGACAGCTCAGGCCGCACGAACGGAAGTACAGCACATTTGACCGCGAACTTCTTGGCCTGTACTTGGCTGTGCGTCACTTCCGGTTCCTCATAGAGGGCCGCCCAATCGCGGTTTTTGTGGACCACAAGCCCCTGACGTTTGCGATGGCCTTGGTCTGCTCGTCAGCAGCGGCAGCTCTCCTTTATATCGGAGTTCACTACTGACACGTGGCAGGGAAGCATAACCATGTTGCGGACTGCCTCTCCCACTCTGTGGCAAGTGCTGTGCACTTAGGAGTGGATTATGCTCTGTTAGCAGCAGATCAGTGGGTTGATCCAGAGGTGCAGGCATATAGGACCACAGTCACCAGTCTGCAGCTGGCTGATGTTCCCTTCCTTGACTGTGGTGCCACCCTCCTGTGTGATATCTCGACTGGTCTGGCTAGGCCTATCGTGCCGGCTGGTTGGCGTCGTCACATTTTCGAGGTGGTGCCCGGGCTTTCACACCCGGGCAGACGAGCGTCTCAGCGTCTGCTGGCCGCCAAGTTTGTCTGGCATGGGCTGCGGAAGGATGTCCGTAGTTGGGCCGCCTCCTGTGTTCCGTGTCAGCGTGCTAAGGTGCACCAACATTCCAAGGCACCGTTGGCGCCTTTTGTGGTGCCTGAGTGCCGTTTTGACCATGTTCATGTGGACCTGGTCGGGCCTCTTCCCCCTTCCTTGGGCTTTACTCACTTGCTAACGGTGGTGGACAGGTCTACTCGGTGGCCAGAGGCCATACCTTTGTCATCCACCACCACGGCAGACATGGCCAGGGCTTTCATCGGTGGTTGGGTGTCCCGTTTCGGGGTTCCATCTGATGTGTCTTCGGACCATGGAACCCAGTTCACCTCTGAGCTCTGGGCTGCAGTGGCCCAGGTTTTGGGGGTTTCCCTCCATCGTACCACAGCCTACCATCCGCAGGTCAATGGGCTGTGCGAGCATTTTCACCGCTCCCTGAAAGCCGCTCTTCGGGCCAGCCTCAGGGATGGCGGCTGAGTGGACAGGCTTCCCTGGGTTTTGTTGGGCCTCCGGACCGCTCTCAAGTCAGACCTGCAATCCTCGTCGGCCGAGTTAGTCTACGGGCAGACTCTGCGTGTGCCAGGGGATTTCCTGCCCACCACCACAGCCCCTTGGTGCGCTGAACACCAGCGTTCCGCTCTGCGGGACTTGGCTGGGGCTTTCGTGCCAGTACCCACGACTGAACATGGGGTGCCCCAGTCACATGTTCCGGAGGATTTGGCCGGGGCCGCATATGTCTTTGTCCGCCATGATGCTCATCGGGGCCCGCTGCGGCCGCCCTATGATGGGCCCTTCCGTGTCCTACAATCAGGTGACAAGTTTTTCACACTGGACATTAGGGGCAAGCCGGACCGGGTTTCGGTGGACCGTCTGAAACCTGCTCATTTGGACGTGGACACCCCAGCAGCCCCCACCCCTGCAGCCCCCACCCCTGCTGTTGTGCGTGTGCGGGGGCCTATAATAAAGACACGGGTTTTTGGCGCTCAGCCTGTCTTGACTGCCTCTTTCCTTTTTGCTGCTGCACCGCAGCTCTACAACTTCACGCTGGTGTCACGTGACCATGTAAACAACATTAATATCTCGGAAACTAAAGCAACAAAGAGGACTGTTTTAACGGCACAAACCAGCACAAACGCAGCACACACGATTGCGATCGGTTTGGTGGAAATCAAACGCAAATGGGGGGCCAACTTCACGCTGATGACGTCACCATGTAAACACACATTTATATCTCAGAAACTAAAGCAGCACAAACAAAAAATTTTAACGGCACAATCCGGCACAAACGCGGCACATACGATTGAGACCAGTTTGGTTGAAATCTGAAACATATGGGGGGCCAACTTCACGCAGGTCCTCCGCTCCCCCCTCTGCACGTGCCTGAGTTTGAGCAGTTGCTGTGTAGCCACCTCAACTACACAGTGAGGTGTAAGCATATGTAATGGGTACCGCCCAGCGGCACAGAGTTAACAGATGAGTTCCTGAAAAAAAGGAGAATAATGAGGAGGCAGAACAACAGTGTGTTGATGCTTTGGCGTTCTCTGCAGTTGTTTATTTAAACATTTTCTCAGACTGGTGCATTTTTCCCTTCAGGACCATTTTCTATGTTCTAAGTGTTCAATGTCTTTTTACATTTAACATATTAAACAAAATCCATAATAAAATAAGTGTCACTGCATCAAATACATATTCACAGACAAAATACAAATACGCCTTTTTCTTGTTCCGAATACATTTAGTTCTTTTCCCAGTGTACGTTCTTTTCCCAGTGTACTCCATAAGTAAAACTCATTCACTGCAGATTTACCAGTACTAGTTTAACACGTAGCTGCACAAAATACTCAAAACTTATTACAACTGTTTCACCCAAGTATAACTTTTAATGTTTGATTGGTTAATGAGCTATTTCAGTATTAACTTGAAGTGCAAAAACTCTTAACCTTAGCCTAACATGGTGGGTAACAGTAAGCTAAGCTAACCGGAAAACAAACGATTTTACTAAATATTCGCTGACATTCACAAAGGGGGAAAGGCGTGTGCCACATTAATTAGCTTCGCTGGAAACATAACTAAATCATTGTTGCTCACTAACATCGCTCATAAAACTTAGCTTTCTCGTGTTGTTCACTAAAACTTGTGCAATAACAAAATTTCGTTTTACTCCACCTATTTGGCTGGCATAGTTAGCAGATATCTCTATGTGGTTTTATGTTTCTTTTTGGTATTTTACAAATTACCAATCTGAACAACAGAAGAATAATGAAGGGGCAGGACAACAGCTTGTCGATACTTTGGCGTCCTCTGCAGTTAGAAAGTTCATAATGACGCCGCAGAGAATCGCTACGCGGCAGTGCCCCCCGCTGGTTGGAGTGAGAACCACACATTTAGGCTAAGATGAAACCTTTGGGATGCATGAATATCTCATGCTCTCTGAAGTAGACATACTGTATATACACATGTAATACAAAGGAAAGACAATAATAAAAACCATACAACATTTTCATAAATACAAATGTGGCTGTAATGATTTTGAATGAACAATCAATCAATCAATCAATCAATCAACATTTATTTATATAGCACTTTACAGCAACCTAAGTTGAACCAAAGTGCTTCACAGCACTAAAATGACAATAAAATAGCATTAATAATAGAAACAAAGAAACATATAATTGCAATCAAATAAATGTACAATATACATGAAAATTATAATAACAGCATAAAATTATAAAGTATTAAAAGCCATTCTAAACAAGTGGGTCTTTAATTGTCCTTTAAACAAAGGGAGATCCGTAATTTTGCATAACTCCGGTGGAATAGTGTTCCAGAGTTTAGGACCAGCGACTGCAAAAGAGCGATCACCCCATTGTTTGTATCTTGACCGAGGGACCACTAGCAGGTTTTGGTTTGCAGAACGTAAGGCTCTACCTTGGTGATAAAAGCTTATTGTCTCACACAAATAAGACGGTGCCAAACCATTAATCGCATTAAAAACAAACATCAAAAGTTTAAACTGAATCCGGAACTGTACCAGAAGCCAGTGAAGGGAGCACAGGATCGGTGTGATGTGATCATTTTTACGATTATTGGTCAGCATACGAGCCGCAGCATTCTGCACAAGTTGCAGACGGTGTAAACGAGCTTGGGTGATTCCCACATAAAGTGCGTTGCAGTAGTCGAGCCGCGAACTAATAAAAGCATGAATGGCTTTCTCCAGATCACTCTGATTCAGAAAGGGTTTAACCTTCGCAAGTAGGCGAAGATGAAAAAATCCTATCCTGACAACAGAGTCAATGTGAGTCTGAAAATTTAAACTGCTGTCTAAAGTCACCCCCAAATTTTTGACTGCCTGGCTCAAATAAGGTACTGGAAAATCGAGAACAGCAGTGATAAAACTAGAAGAATTTTGGGTCCCAAACATAATACACTCT
This sequence comes from Paramormyrops kingsleyae, assembly GCF_048594095.1. Taxonomy (NCBI): domain Eukaryota; kingdom Metazoa; phylum Chordata; class Actinopteri; order Osteoglossiformes; family Mormyridae; genus Paramormyrops; species Paramormyrops kingsleyae. Next base: position 2,842,506 of record NC_132808.1, on the reverse strand, counting down.
GTTTTACTCTCATTCACACAGAGACAGTTTTGTGACAACCAGAGTTTAATGTCACACAGACAACTATGGATTGATTTAAGTGCTTCAGAAGAATTTGGCACAATTGGCAGATAGATTTGTAAATCATCTGCATATAGATGAAAAGAAACATTGTGCTTTGAAATGATTGACCCTAATGGCAGCATGTACAAAGAAAATAAAACAGGGCCCAAAATGGAACCCTGTGGAACACCAGAGGTCAAAGGGGCTGAGGAGGAAAACATGTCACCAATCATTACTGAGAAAGTCCTATTTGTTAAATATGACCTAAACCATTGTAGTACAGAACCTTGAAGGCCAACTTCATGTGCCAGACGTGTCAGGAGAATCGAGTGATCAACAGTATCAAAGGCTGCAGTGAGGTCCAACATCACAAGCAACACAGGTTTTTTGGAATCAAGGGATAGGAGAATATCATTCTGCACCTTCAAGAGAACAGATTCAGTGCTGTGCCGAGATCTAAAACCGGACTGGAATTTCTCAAGAACATGATATTTTTCTAGAAAAGACTGCAACTGGATACAGACAGTTTTTTCCAAGACCTTAGACAGAAAGGATAAATGAGATACCGGTCTAAAGTTAGAGAATACTGTGGGATCAAGATTGGGTTTTTTAAGAAGTGGCCTGACCACAGCATGTTTAAAAACATCTGGGACAAACCCTGAACTGAGGCAACTGTTTATAAAACAGAGGAGACATGGACCCACTGTAACACACACACTTGTCTTAACAGAGCTCAGGGGTCACTTTACTTACACTCGGAACGGAGCACATGTGAACAGAACAGCTAGTCGTGTTTCTGACTTACTAACAACACACGTTATAACGTAATGTCGATTTCTTAAAGGCATACACTCATTACATCTCCCCTTTTCAGTTTTTTCTTTTTTTTTTCTTTTAACGGAACGGAATTAAACATTAACATTCCTGGCTACTGATAAATTATTAACACCTTCCAACAAGACCTTATTTCTAGTTTTCTCACTGCTTACTCTAACCCCATAGAAGAACATTGTTACTTAAATCTATTAAACCCTTATGACCAATATATTGCCCTTTACCTTTCACCATCTTTTTTTTATTTTCACAAATCTAACCTGTCCACTGGTCTGCTCAGTCTGCCAGATCTAGTCACGAATAGTCCTTTGTGGGTCTTTGGGGCCTGAGACAAAGTTGTCCCCATATGCACTGTAGACGTAGGCAGCTGTTCATATATTTGTTCTTGTTGAACCGGAATTTGGTTTCCCTCCGCCGGGGCAGAGCAGAGCTGCAAGTGACGACGGTTGCATCGCAGCGTTGCTCCTTGATGTGTCTCAATGACAAAAGATCGAGGAGTTGTACTCTCGCCTCTGACCACAGCAGCTGTTCCCCAGGGGCCTCATGTATAAACGGTGCTTACGCACAAAAATGTTACGCACGCCCGTTTCCACGCTCATGTCGAGATGTATAAAAACTAAACTTGGCGTACCGCCACGCACATTCTCACGGCAACCCTAGACAAGGCGTACGCAAGTTTCTGCTCGATTTGGCAAAATGGAGGCACCTACTGGCAAAAGAGTGCTACTGCAGTTTCACTGTGTCACACTCGCATTCATGACGCGGTCTGCATGAAATACACCGAAATTAATTGGCCATCGGTCACCTTATCGTAATCAATCTGTGACAATAAAACGGTGCAGGGAAAGACAAAAAATATTCCAACCATGGCTGCTCTTGCATTGTTAGAGGACATAGCAAATGGAAGAGTCAGAAGAGAGCGCGTATTCAGGGATCACAGTGATTTCTTGGCTCATGATGATGACTGGTTACTAAGTCGATTCAGATTTCCAAGAGCTATCCTCTTGGAGCTGTGTGCTGAACTGGAGCCAGCTTTACGGAGGAAGACTGCAAGAAATTGCGCCTTACCGGTACCTGTACAAGTTCTCTCCACCCTCTGATTTTTAGCCACAGGTGCTTTTCAGCGTGAACTTGCAGACCGATCAGGCATTTCTCAGTCATCACTGAGTCGTGCCATGCCAGCTGTAATCCGCTTGTCATCGAGATATATAAATTTTCCCTACACTGGGTGAACAGGCAAACATTAAAGCGCAATTCGCAGCGATGTCCGGTTTTCCAAATGTAGTCGAATTATCGACTGCGCGCACATTGCTATAAAGTCACCTTCAGAGAACGAATTTGCTTATGCTTATGTAAATAGAAAGCACTTTCACTTTATTAATGTACTCTATTAATGCACTGGGGGCACCTCTTGTACTATTGTCTGTAAGAATAAACAAAGAGAATAAACTAAAGTAACACCGCATCTGCGCCCTACGTGTTATTCATAAACATGCAAGTAATTCAAACAAGTATGGTACGAGAAAAACTCACCCGCGCTGACATCGGCGTCCCCCTCACCCGATAAAAGTGTGTCCCCAATCATCGCAGCAACTAGTTGCTCAAAGGGTGTGATACCGGGAATTCCGCAACCTCCGCCTGTGCTTTTAAGACTCTTACGGTGAGCGGCCGCTCGTTTTTTCACGTCGATTTTAATGTCCGACCACTTCTTTTTAATTTTGGCCACCGTGCCATTTTCAGAACCAACACTTTTAACTGACTCTGCCACGCTGTGCCACTCCGTCAACTTTCGTTTATTGCTGATGCCACTTATACCACCAAATAATATCACTTTTCTTTTCTCGATTTCTGTTAACATGACCTCCACTTCGCACTCACTGAAATACTTCTTTTTCCCATGTGGTTTATTCATTGTTGTTTAAGAAAAACATAGAACAAAGCGGGCATTTAAACAGATTTACATATGCAAATATTCATAATTATGGGCGGGTCGGGGGGGTGGCTGTGGGCTCGTTCACGTACGTTAAATTTCACGCTCATTGGGATTTATAAAGGGAATGTGCGTAGATCTGTGCTTACGCACAGTTTTATGCATCTGGATTTTTTCTTGCTTACGCACATTCCTAGTTTTGTCCGTACGCCTTGTTTTAGTGTGAATTCTACGCTCGTCGTTATACATGAGGCCCCAGGTCTTTTGATGGTCCAACTTTGTGAGCACCGCATCACCTGACCTCAGCGATGGGAAAGGTCTAGCTCCGTTGTGACGATTAAAGTAGAAAGCTTGCTTTTGCTTTTCCATGGAATCTTTTCTCCTCACATCTTCAAGATTTGGCCACTGAGGCTGAAGATTTGTCTCAAGCAATGGAAGTGTTGTTTTAATCTTTCTGCCCATAAGGAGTTCAGCCAGGCTTACACCCGTTGTGATACAAGGTGTGGCCCTGTAACTCATCAGAGCCAGAAGAGGATCTTTCTGTTGCAAAATTTTCTTTGCAATCTGCACCCCTCTCTCTGCATGTCCATTTCCTTGAGAGTGGTAATGACTGGATGTGATGTGCAAAAAGTCAAATTCCTTTGCGAATTCCTGGAACTCAGCACTCACGAACTGACGACCATTGTCCGAAACCATTTCATCAGGGCAGCCAAACCTGGCAAATAGTGCCTGACACAACAAGGTAAGTGTGCTTATTATACTCACACAAGTCAATAGCTAGTCTTTTCCAAGGTCTGTCTGGAAGGGGCGTCAAGATGAGAGGCTCCTTTTGCTGTGTCTGTTTCATCTCAAGGCATATTCGACAGGACTGAACCTTTTGTTTTATTTCTGACGAGATGCCTGGCCACCACACCGATATTCTGGCCCGCTCCCTACACTTTGTCAGACCTTGATGTCCATCATGTATCCTGTTTAGAATATCTGCTCGCAAGACGTCTGGAATTAACATACGGCTTCCTCTTGTCAGTATTCCATTGTGCTCAGATAGCTCATTCTTGAAATGGAAAAACTGTTGAACTGCCACTGGAACGTTGTCTATATATTTTGGCCATCCTGACCCGATATACTTCAGTACAATTTGCAGGTTATTGTCAGCCTTTGTAGCAGCCCTAATGGCTTCAAGTTTTGGTGGGCTGGCAGGCATGCATTCAGCAACAGCAGCAATGTAACACTCCACGTCGGTGTGTGTGTTGAGATCATTTTCCTTGTATGCTAGTGGGCTTCGGGATAGTGTATCAGCCACCACCAAAGTGTTTCCTGGAGAATATTCTGCTGTCAGTTTAAATCTCATAAGCCTCATAAGTAGTCTCTGACATCTCAACGGAACACTGTCCAAGTCCTTCTTATTCATAAGAGGCACTAACGGTTTGTGATCTGTCACCAATTTGAAGTTTTCAAGGCCTATTAGGTACTTTTCGAATTTTTCACAAGCCCAGACGCTCGCCAGACATTCTTTCTCAATCTGTGCTGTATTAGGATAAATAGTGTAAATAGCTTTGCAACTGCTTATGCTTTCCCTTAATTGTTGCGAGTAAATTATCGCCGCTTGTGATAATATTTCGTAACTTTTTATGTTTCCTTGCTTCTTGTATGTGTAATTGCTTCTTTTCTATATATATATTCATACCTTTGCACCTAATACTATTAGCTATAAGATATATATTATTTGATATCCGTTGTAGTACGAGTTATTTTGCATTGCCTTCAATATGATAGCTCAGTATTGGTGTTAATGTGAGATCATTTTGTATTACTTATTAAAGTGTATTTGAGTGAACCTAAGCGTGCCTGTTTGTTCCTTCGAGAGCCCTATATCCCTCTCTCATCCATTTTAAGACATTTTGGCGTAGTCGGCAGGATCTGAGGGGAAAAAGATATAGGACTAAGGAACAAACATGTTTAGGAGAAAGATAGCAGCGCCTGAGCCTGAAGTGCTCCCTGAGTGGGATGAGACGCAGTTTGCTGCGTTAGCCCAGGAGATAAGGAAAGGTGGAGGGCCTGTTGATTCCTGGACTGCTGCGTTGAGAAAAGCCGAGCCTGAGCAAGTATTGTCTTGCCTTAAAAAGGTTCCGGTTGTAAAGGATCCCGTGCGTGCTCTACAGAGATGCCTATGGATCGTGTTGGCTGCATACAGAATGCAGTATGAGCGCGCAGACCAGATTGAAAGGGAGAAAGAGGGACAAATGAGAGAATTGACTGAGGCATTAGGTCAGATGACCCTGGCACAGGGTCAGGTGGATATTTTACATCAACGCCTGCACCAAGTAACGGGGGTTGCAGAGCGGGCTGCGATGCAAGTAGCAAAAGCCAATGCCAGGAAAAAACGGACACCATGTCCGCGAAAAATTAGAGCATTTGTTGCTACTGCAACAGCAGCTAATTGGGATCCCGAGCGATGGGATGGCAATATCTGGGACTCAGATGATGAGGATATTGATATTTACAACCCAGATAAAGTCGCGGGTCCTGATCGGGGATCTCTTATGGATCCCCCTCCGTTAACAACTTCTGCACTCCCTATTTCACGGAGAAGGGAAGTGCAAGATCCTTCTGGCCGGAGACCACGGCAGTCTGAGCTACTTGTGGAGGATTTCACACAGAAGGAAATTAGTGACATACGGGAGCGGATGAAGCAGCGACCAGGAGAGCCATTAGATAAATGGTTGGTCAGGCTGTATGATCAGGGTGCGGCACAGATATCCATAGATCATATGGATTGTCATCATTTTTGTGATCTAAGCACCGATGCTGTAGTGCGGTCCCAATGTCGGGAGCACAGGCAGCCACCAATAGATGGGAGAAGCAGTGACACTACTCTCCTAGCCCTTATGGGCAACGGGGTGAACCAGCGATACCCCGATGAAAGCAGCTGGCCGGAAAAATCGGGCCAGTGGCAAACATTGTCAGAAGCGATCGCTAGAATGCGAGAGTTGACTATGAGGGCGGGTGTGTATACCGGGCATGTTGATGCACTGGACGATTTGTCCTTAACAATACTGACCCGGAATGCTCTCATAAAAACAGCACCCGCTCAGTACAAGGCAGCAGTGATGTCATTGTTGTTGAATATGGTAGGGGAAAGAATAGGAGATGTGGCGTTCAGATTGAGAGAATTGGGAGATCTAGGAGAGTGGGATAAGTCTAACCATGATGGTGATTACACCTGGGACCCAGGAGTGGGATGGACAATTTAAAATTTCGAGGTATGGTGACAGAGCGACCGGTATTGGTGGGGAAGGTGAAGATGCAACCTTTCCCCAGTCCATACCTCTCGCAAACAAAGTAGTGAGATTGAAGCAGCACCGGATTGGTGGAGCGTAAGAAGCATGGGTTTTAAAATGGAAATGGTATGTAAATGACAAGGGCTATGAGTAAGTGGCGGATGTTGTAGAGAAAGGGGAAGAGATTGTGATATTGACGGTGTTGGTGGAGTCCCCTATATCGTGGGGGGTGAAGAATAGAAACAGCATGTGTGTTGTACGGATGGGGCGGCTAAGTATGTCGATGGTAAGCGAAAGTGGAAAGCTGCGGCATGTAATCTATGTACGCAGCAGATGTTGGAAATGACAGGTGAAGGTAAAAGCAGCCAATGGGCTGATTTGTGAGTAATGGTTTTGGAAGCAGGAAGGGATGAGTGATTGCTATGTTTATACTGATTCCTGGTGAGTAGTGAATGGTATGGCTGTTCGGATGCCTGCGTGGAAAAATCTGAATTAGAGAATTAGGACCAAGGAGGTTTGGGGTAAGAAATTATAGGAGCGAATCTGAAAAACAAGTAAAAAGAATAAAAACACAGGTATGTGGGTTCAGCAACAACAAGACAACCCACCGAAGCCTGCAGAAGTGATAGCTGTGGGACGAAACAACACTGTGGCTGTTACGGAGCCAAGCGCCGAAGGTGGCGACATGTCCCAGCTAATGAATGTTATCTAGGAGAAAACTAATGTGCATGTGAGTTCTTTCCTTATGTGTGAAGGATGACGCAATGGCTCTGGTGATGGGCGTGGCCGACGCTGCTGACGACCTTCGGCTATGCTGCAGTCCCAGGGACCGAGTGGGAGCAGACTTCTACTTTCAGGATCGGATGGAAAGACAGCGCGACGGAGCGGCAGCAAGACATCTTCACCTGACCAGCAAACCAATCATGCTTCGTCGTTGAACTGACTCCTGTGAACTCGAACGAGATGTACGTCTGTAGAGGATGCCACAATGGGAAAGAACATTCCCATCCTTGCGTCTGCTGGAGTGCCCCTCAAGTGGGTGTAGGAGTGTGACCTAACTCAGTGGAGGAATCGGACTGAATGCACTATGACTATGTAAAACACCAGAATTCAACTAAATAATGTGTATTAAGTGTTAATCACATTTAATTCTAATGGAAAATATTCTGGAATATTGATTCCAGTATGAGATTACATCTGAAGCCTGAAAAAACTCAGTGTAACGAGACTTTGTGTACTGGCCAATGGTAAATGTATAGTGTAACTACTCCCCAAACTTTATGTAGGTTCCATGTGCTGCCTGTAATAGCTGGACGGGCATATAGGACTTTAAAAGGAAGGGAGAATGACTAGATACCTATACTAACAAAACGTATAATATACGAGATAGAGGATATGTATGCACTACGAATACGTTATGCTATTGGCTGTGTGGAACACCTGTTTATGTATTTATACCCGCAGGTTATATGATCACATTTCTGCACGGGTTATACATTGGTGAATCATGGCCGAGGGACCGAATGTATTAGGATAAATTCACAGACAATTACGTCACCCACGTGATATGGAATTAATCCTTTTTACTATAATATTAAGTTATAATTATGGATTAATTCTGATCGCGTGTGGACTAATCATCCTGAAATTTGGATCAATCGTCCATGATTCACCCCAAATGTCACTACACTGCACGAACAAGTTATTTACCGATCCCCTGTAAAACCTAATTTTGCCGTAAATAACTTGGGCTCATAAAAGAAGCCAGGATGCTCATCTGGGCTATTAGATTGGCATGCAGGATGCTTATCTTGGTTTCGGGAGATAGGGTGGGGGGTCGGTATACAGCACCCTATATTGCCTTTAGGGGGGAACAGGGAGGCGTTGCGCAAAGACACCTGGCGCCAGGACGCCCATTGTATTGTATTATCGCAAGCAGAATCACTCGGACTAAAGGGGGAATTGGAGCACCATATATTGCCTGGGGGGAAGGGGTGAGCCTGGCCAGCTTACCCCCTGCCCACACGCAACTCTAAATTTAGTATAAAGGAAGGGGGAGAACCCAGTACTGACCGGAGTTCAGCCGTGGGATAGAGCGCTCATCGCCCGGTACTTTCTCGGAACTCACGTGTTGGTCTCCTGCCAGGACTGAAAGGGCTCCCCAGTCCATGAAGGTGGGTGATGATGGCACGTCCGAGTGTAAATAGCTTTGCAACTGCTTATGCTTTCCCTTAATTGTTGCGAGTAAATTATCGCCGCTTGTGATAATATTTCGTAACTTTTTATGTTTCCTTGCTTCTTGTATGTGTAATTGCTTCTTTTCTATATATATATTCATACCTTTGCACCTAATACTATTAGCTATAAGATATATATTATTTGATATCCGTTGTAGTACGAGTTATTTTGCATTGCCTTCAATATGATAGCTCAGTATTGGTGTTAATGTGAGATCATTTTGTATTACTTATTAAAGTGTATTTGAGTGAACCTAAGCGTGCCTGTTTGTTCCTTCGAGAGCCCTATATCCCTCTCTCATCCATTTTAAGACATGTGCATATCTGGATTCTGCCTCAGACAAACTGCGTGAGCAGTATGCTACCGGTTTCCAGTCTTTCTCATGCAGTTGCAATAGTACACCGCCTATGCCATAACTGCTGGCATCAGCAGAAACAGCAGTAGGCAGGGTCACATAATAGAACTTCAAAACTGGAGAAGTAGAAAGGATGTCTTTAATGCGCTGAAATGCTGTCTCCTGGGGACTGGCCCAAGTCCATGTAGCTGTTGACCTCAACAAGTCATACATTGGTTTGCCTTCTGTTGACAAATTAGGAATGTACTTGCCTAGGTAATTAAACATCTGCAGTACCCGTTTTAGCTCCTGAACATTGTGTGGAGGTGATAGCTCACGGACTGCTCTGATCTTCTCAGGATCGGGTCTCACACCTGATTTGTCGATCAAGTGACCCAGGAAGTGAAGCTGATGTTGTCTCAGTAGACACTTTTCACGGTTCAACTTCAACCCAGCAGACTCAATTCTCTTCAATACATTGGTAAGCCATTTGTCATGCTGTTCCATGGCGTCTCCATACACCAATATATCATCCATATACACCGATACTCCTTCAAGCCCTTGTAGAGTTTCCATCATCTTCCGCTGAAATATTTCTGGGGCACTGGTGATGCCGAAAGGAAGACGTTTAAAGGAGTACCTTCCAAACGGTGTTATGAAAGTGGTTAGTTTGCTGCTTTCTGGGTGTAACGGTATCTGCCAAAAACCTGAGGCAGCATCCAAAGATGAGAAGACTGTTGCATCACTCAGTTTTGCAATTATTTCCTCTGCAGTTGGAAGAACATATCTTTCCCTTTTTACAGCTTCATTCAACTTTTTCAGATCTACACAGATGCGAACCCTCCCGTTCTGTTTAAGCACCAGCACAATGGGTGTGCACCAGTCCGTAGGGTCTGTCACTGGCTCAATGACCCCGTTCTCTTCTATGCGCTGACTTTTTGTATAAGAGACAGTGGAACTCTGCACGTTATGTGTACCGCATATGGCTGAGCATTGTCCTTAAGCTGGATTTTAACAGGTTCTGTTTTAAGAGTTCCATGCTAACCAAATCTCAGGCACTTGGATTGCTGCGAGGATTGCTGGGATTGCTGCGAGAGAGTGGTGTTGAGCTGCAGCGATTGTTTGGGATTGTTTTTTGGAGTGTTTTGAACGTATTTTGAGTGTTTGTGTGCTTTACCTGTTTACGTGGGTGGCTGTTTATTTCTATTTATTGTTCTTATTTCGGTCGGCATGAGTGCTTGTCTGTCCTGTCTGTTAATTAACAGCGCGATTATTACCGACAGAGAGCTGCGGGTGTCGCGTGAGCGGCGTTTTTCTGTCCGCATTTAACTCCGTAACAAACACCCACGGGGCGATAATAACTAATAATATCTAACGTCGGTATTGCTACCCAGCGCCGGAAAAGGACAGTTGCTCCTGAGCTTTGCTCGGTCGCCAGTCGGGGCCGGGAGGACATTTTCCACTTTTTTCCCGCTCCGGCAGTAGCCTGCTGTGAGGGGGTTTTTGTGGTTTTTCGACCTCCCAAGAGCAACTTCGATTTCGCCTTGTTTTTAGTTCATACTTGGTTCAGGCAGAAGTTCTTCTGGTAAGTAGTAGTAAATTTATCAGGTTTAAAATTTTAAATAAAATAATAATTAAGTTCCGTTTTAACACAAGTAATAACTTATTTTAGTGTACTCGGCACGTTACTGCATTTATTGTTTATAGTTAAATACACTATATAGATTTACTGGGCTGGGAGTACGGGGTCATAGTGAGTTAGTTAATTATGGGGCCGGCTCAGTGTTGCGTTTGCAAGATGTTTGCCCTTCTGGACGTTAGTGTCCAGTCGGACTTCCTCTGCGAGCGATGTAAGCTAGAGGACTCACTCATGGTCAAGGTTCGCGACCTTGAGGAGCAACTGGCTCTCATCCAATGCAACAGTGAGTTAGATGAGCTAGTTGATACGCCGTTTAGGGAGATGGTGTGTACGCCACTAGCGGGGGGGAGGGAGAATGAAGAGCAGAGAGGTCGAGAGAGCTGGTTGACCGTAGGTCGTAGAGCAGGAAAAGGTGTACACACGTTACAGAGGCGGCATCACCTGAGGTGTCTGTGTCTAACAGGTTTCAGGTGCTTCCAGCTTTAGAGCCGGAAGGGACTGGGGAGGCAGGTGGGCCCTTGGGCACTGAGGAGCCCCCTCCCCCCAGGAAGAGGAAGGTTGTGGTAGTGGGGGATTCAATTATTAAGGGAGTAGACAGTTATGTGTGCACGCGTGATAGAGGGTCCCGTACGGTGTCTTGCCTGCCTGGTGCCCAGGTAGGAGACCTTCCAGATCGTGTGGACAAGTTTTTGGCCCCAGCTGGGGTGGATCCAGTTGTCGTGGTGCATGTTGGCACCAACGACATAGGCAAGGGTAGAAGGGCTGTTCTGCAGGATAAATTTATAGAAGTCGCCAATAAGCTTAGAAGCAGAACGTCCATGGTGGTATTTTTTGAAATACTCCCCGTGCCACGTGCAAGTCAGGCTAAGTTAGCTGAGATAAGGAGATTAAATGCGTGGCTAAAAGGATGGTGTAGGAAAGAGGGGTTTAGGTTTATGGGGCACTGGAGGACCTTCTGGAACAGGTGGGACCTGTTCAAGCCGGATGGGTTGCATCTGAACCGGAGGGGAACCAGTGTACTGGGAAGGCGTATTTGTAGAGTAGTTGAGGAATGTTTAAACTAGGGACTGGGGGGGCAGGGAGGTTAGTTAAGTATGTACCTGGGGGGAAACGGAAAGCCCCAAAAAATCATATTATAAGTAGGCACTGTAATAGGCCTAACCTTTGTTGTCTGTATTTCAACGCCAGGAGTATTAGGAATAAAATTCATGATTTAGAGGCTCTTATCTCATCGGACTCTTATGATATTATAGCAATAACTGAAATGTGGTTGAGTAAAAAGGATGGACAAGAATATAATATGGATGGTTACACGTTGTTCCGTAAAGACCGTATAGGTAAGAAGGGAGGTTGTGTTGCAGTATATGTAAAGGAAAACTTGCAGGCAAGGGAGCTTACTGATATAAGTAAAAGTACGGAAGCTATATGGGTAAAATTAGATGCTAAAAACTCAAATCGCCTAATTGTCGGTGTTTGTTACAGAGCACCTAATGTAGCTGCCGAGGAAAGCAGATTGTTATACAGTGATATTAGGATTAAGAGCAATAAAAATGATGTGGTAGTCATGGGTGATTTTAATCTACCGGGGATGCAGTGGGACATTGTTGCTGGCTCTTCTGAAAATGAACTTGAGATGGTGGAATTAGTACAGGATTGTTTTTTTACTCAGTTTGTTAACACCCCTACCAGGGGAGATGCCATTCTTGATCTTGTTTTCTCTAATAACCAGGACAGGATTGGTAAATTAGACGTTTTAGAACCACTTGACAGTAGCGATCATAACATGGTTAAATTTGAGGTTAAGTTTAGTGCCCGAAGAGCAAAGTCCAAATCAAAAATATATAATGTTAGGAAGGCTAACTTCAATTGTATGAGATTAAAACTGGAAACTGTGAACTGGATGGAGTTAAATAACAAAACTGTTGAAGAGGCATGGGAATTTTTTAAAAGCACATTATTGCAAGTGCAAGAGGACTTCATACCTGTTTCCAGCAAGAATAAGTCTAGGAAATTGCAACCTAGGTGGTTTACTAGGGAAATAAAGTATAAAGTAAGGAGGAAAAGGGCTTTGTTCCAGAAATGGAAAATAACTGATGATGACAGAATAAAGCAAGAGTATCTAAATCTACAGGCTGAATTAAAAAATGACATTAGACAAGCTAAAAGGAATGTCGAAATGAAGATCGCATTGGAGGCTAAGGATGACGTTAAAAGTTTCTTCCAGTATTTTAACTCTAAAAGAGCTCTAAAAGCTGAAATTACTAATCTGCAGGATAGTAAGGGTCTTATAATTGAAAACGACACTGATATAGTAAATGAGTTCAATGATAGTTTTGCACGGGTATTCACTGTTGAGGACACTAGTAACTTACCAGTTCTAATTACTAATCCAACATCTTCTATAACTAATATATATATAACTGAAGCTGATGTTTTGCAAAGCCTAGCTAAGCTCAAAATAAATAAATCACAGGGCCCTGATGGCATCTTACCTATAGTGTTAAAAGAGATGAGGGATATTATTTGCCGACACTTAACTTTACTGTTTCAAAAATCCTTATCTGAAGGTGCGGTACCTTCTGATTGGAAGCATGCCAACATAACGCCCATTTTCAAAAAAGGGGATAGAAGTAATTTGTCAAACTATAGGCCAATCAGTCTAACTTGTATAACTGGTAAAGTTATGGAGGCTATAATCAAAGAGAAAATGGTAGATTACCTGGACTCAAATAACATTTTGAGGGATAGCCAGCATGGATTTAGGAGAGGTAGATCCTGTTTAACAAATCTGTTGCAGTTTTTTGAGGAAGCTACTCAGGAAGTTGATGATAAGAAGACCTATGATGTCATCTACTTAGATTTCCAAAAGGCTTTTGATGTTGTCCCCCACAAGAGGCTCTCACTTAAACTCAAAGCGACAGGTATTTTAGGAACTGTAGCGACCTGGATTGATAACTGGTTAACGGATAGGAAGCAGCGAGTAGTTAAAATGTCACAGTGGGCCTGCGTTCATAGTAGGGTACCGCAGGGTTAAATTTTAGGACCACTATTGTTCCTAATTTACATAAATGATATAGACACCAATATATACAGTAAACTGGTGAAATTTGCAGATGATACCAAGGTGGGTGGTGTAGCAGATACTGAACTAGCGGCTCAGCAGCTACAGCAGGATCTTAATTTAATTAGTGACTGGGCCGACACCTGGCAGATGAAATTTAACAAATGTAAGGTACTCCATGTAGGGAGTAGAAATATAAAGTACAGGTATTTTATGGGACCTACTGAAATAAAGGTAGCTGATTATGAGAAAGACCTTGGTGTGTATGTTGATGCTTCCATGTCTCATTCTCGCCAGTGCGGGGAAGCAATAAAAAAGGCCAATAGGATGTTGGGGTATATCTCCAGGTGTGTGGAGTTTAAGTCAAGGGAGGTAATGCTAAGATTATACAATTCCTTGGTGAGACCTCACCTAGAATATTGTGTGCAGGTTTGGTCACCATATCTTAAAAAGGACATTGCGGCCTTAGAAAAGGTGCAGCATAGGGCCACAAGAATGATTCCTGGTCTTAGAGGAATGTCATACGAGGAAAGGTTATTTGAGCTAAATCTGTTCAGCCTCAAGCAAAGGAGACTGAGGGGGGACATGATCCAGGTCTATAAGATTCTAACAGGTTTGGATGCTGTTCAACCGAATAGTTACTTCAGCATTAGTTCAAATACAAGAACTCGTGGCCATACAGTAGGTGGAAATTAGCAGGAGAACATTTCAAACTGGATTTAAGGAAGCACTTCTTTACACAGCGTGTAGTCAGAGTATGGAATAGTCTTCCTGATAACGTAGTGCAAGCTGAATCCTTGGGTTCCTTTAAATCAGAGCTAGATAAGATTTTAACAACTGTGAGCTATTAGTTAAGTTCTCCCCAAGCGAGCTCGATGGGCCAAATGGCCTCCTCTCGTTTGTATAGTTCTTATGTTCTTATGTTCTAAATGCATTGTGAATTTCCTCAATGCGTTTCACCACTCCCATTGAGGATGCAGTGGATCGGCTTAATAAATTGTTCACATTTTCTCCATGGATAACATACACTGGGAATGTGTACACACTTCCTTTATATGTGGTACTAACTTGAATTTTCCCCAAGCACTCAAGGCGTCCTCCAGGACTACACAGTGTAACACTAGACCGCTCCAGCGTTCTCCTGGGATTAAGCGTGCAGAAAGTTTCTTCACACATGATGTTTGCATCTGCACCAGTATCAATTTTAAATTTAACTGGTGTCTTTCTGATGGAAATTTGCATAGTCCACTGCTCATCATTATTTTGTGAATTTGTAACAGCTCCCAGGAAATATGGTGTCTGTGCAACAGTTTCTGTCACTTCTCTGTTTTACTATGGCACATTCTTTCCCAGTGACCCACTTTTTTACATTTATTGCATGTTGATTTTATTGCTGGGCATTTTTCCTGATGCTTGTGTTTAATTTTCTCACGCCTTCCACATTTTGGTTCTCCTTGCTCTTTGTCAAATCTTTTAGGTTTCCATTTCTGTTTTCCTCTGTCTGCTGCTTTCCCTTGTGCCATCTCTTGTACTGCAGCGCACGCTTCCCCCTGTTGGTGAACTTGGAGCGCTACCTCTTCACATTGGCGCACGCTTTGAATAGTTTGAGCCAACGTGAGGTCGGACATTAACTGCAGTCTGCGCGACAGTTCTTTATCAAGTATACCTACGACTATCCGATCCCGAATGTGTTCATCTGTGTATTCTCCGAAGTCACAATGTTCTGATAAATCATACAGAATTCTAATAAAGGTTTCTGCCTTTTCACACGGGCGCTGTACTCTTTCATAGAAACAGGCTCGCTCGTGAATCACATTCCGTTTAGGGAAGAAGTACTCGTCGTATTTTATTAACACAACGTCGAATCTCTTCTTGTCACCTTCCCCATCAAAGGCGAACGATTTAAATATGTGTTCGGCTTTGTTACCCATGGCGTAGATTAATGAACTGACCTGGACTTCACCGTCTTCTTTATCCAGTTTGGTAGCACTCCTAAAGCGCTTTCACCATGTTGAAATCACAACACTTTTTATACTTAGTCCCCCTCATTCATTTCAGAGCACCATAATATTTGGGACATAGCAATAGTAGGTTTATTAAAGCAGTAATGTTTAGTACTTTGTTGCATATCACTTGCATGCAACAACTGCTTGAAGTCATAGACATCACCAGGTACTGAGTATCTCTTCTAGTGACGCTCCGTCAGGCCTCTAATTCAGCCACATTCAGCTCCTACAGTATGTTCTTATGTTCTTATGTTCCTGCTTGTTTCGGGGGCTTGCCCCTTTAAGTTTCCTCTCCAGCATAAGGAAGGTACACTCAATTGGATTTAAATTGGGTGACTGGCTGGGCCATTCAAGAATTTTCTCTTTTTTAGTTTTGAAAACTAAATCATTATCTTGTTGCAGGAACAAGTATTGTCCAATGAGTTTGGAGGCATTTAGTGATAATACACCTCAGAATTCATTGTTTGACTGCCATCAGTAGTTGCATCGCCAGTGAAGATAAGTGTGCCAGTACCTGTGGTAGCCATACATGCGCAAGCCATAACACCGACACCCCAAATGAGGTGGTATGCTTTGGATCTTACCCCAGTTCCTGTTCATCGCCACACTTTCCTCTTGCCATCAATCCAATAAAGGTTAATGTTGGTGTTGTCTGTCCATAAGACCTTTTTACAGAATTCAGCAGGCTCTTTTCCCAAACTAATCTGGCCGTCCTGTTTTTGTGGTTAACTAGTAGTTTGCATCTTGCCGTGTAGCTTCTGTGTTTCTGTTCATGAAGTCTTCTTCAGATAATAGTTCTTTCTTCTTAATGATATTCCAGACAGTTCACTTTTGTAATCCTTAGGTTTGGCCGATGTCTATAACGGTTTTATTCTTGTTTTTCAGCCTCATAATGACTTCTTTGACTTTCATTGATGCCGCTCTTCTCCTCTTGTTTAAGAATGGCAACTACAGACTCCAAATGGTAGAAGCAAGCCTAGATATTTTAACGCTGCGCTAATGAAGCAATGAAACACACCTGAGTAATCACAAACACCTATGAAGTCAAAGGTCAATATAGTAGGCAATATGGCAATATGGTGCCCTGAAATGGGCAAAAAAGTGTAGCAATTTCTACATGGTGAAACCGAAATGTATGCAAATAACTTTAAATGAAAGTCTGGAATGTGCACCTTAATCATGTCTGAATTGTTTGATTTAAATTTTTTAACTGTGGAGCAGAGGGGTAAATC